>NC_056743.1:1164439024-1164621524 GCF_019279795.1 Protopterus annectens
TAAGAGACTTTTCAAAATAATATCTAAAGTATTACTTCTGGGATAGCTTGCAGAATTACATCCCTTCTGGTCATCTGACTTCTAGATTTCACACAAACCCCCATTGCTGGAAGCTTGCAGGATTTAGCACCTACATGTAAAAATGCACACACAAGGGCTTTTGCTCATATCTGTAGCAGGTGCTGGAAGTCATAAAACAATTTTGTACCTCCATGCTTCCAGAGTAGTAATTAGTTCACCCCAAAGACAACATAGAAAGCTTCCTAGTACAGACTTTGTGTCACTGGTTGCATTGAAACCTGTGAGATAACATCTTTATGGTCTAACCTGTAAAGTGATTTAATTTCAGATATATTTGCTTGACTGAGGTTAAACTTCCAGTTTCCTCTGTTAAAACATATACACTTAAACAGTTACAACAGTGCATGCACATTTCTGTTCTCTCCAGTATGGCTCACTGTGGATACATATCAAACTCAAGCACTTTACAAATCCATTTTTAACACAAACATCTGTACAAATCAGTTTGATATACACATTACATATAGTTCTAATACATTTGTAACACAAGCATCTTGTATAAATCAGTTTGATATTCACAAGTGACATATAATTATCTACAAAATTCCAGCTAGCTGTGCTGGCAGTACCTCCTATCATCACACATAGTCCTTGCTGTCTCCTGTGAGTTTCCTGGGAAACAGAGAGGCTCCCTTGCATATAGTAACATTGCATTTAAGAAATTATGTAATATTCTAGAGGCTGATGCTTGAGACACCCCTAATATATCCCCAGTGGGTCTCTGGATAGTACCAGTAACCAGTGTGCGTAATACCAAACATACATTTGTTTTGACTGGGATGGGTTCCCATGATTTCTCTGTGGCCTGAGGTGGGGGTAGCAGAGGTTTCATATTTTCCCCAAGGTTTCCCTTTCTACCATTCCACATTAGGAAGGCTCCTCTGCACTCTTGTGGTAGAATTGTGCAGTCCAGGACCCATCTGAGGTGGGGATTGTTGGAAAAGGGTTCAGTTTTGGGCTCTTCCATTGGATAGTTTAAGTTTAAGCTGTCTAATTTCATTTGTATTTAAGCACTGCATTTGCATGCAGCTGTGCACCGTGCAACATGGTTTGGCAGTGCCGTGTATGTATACCTGCTAGGGAACCCTCCTAAGCTTCCGTTGTCATTTCAGTTGCACACTGTTGCCTGGAGAGCAACTCAGCAGCACATTCTGAGGCGTTAATGCAGGTTTTTACTCCTAAACCTCCCCCCACAGATTAGCTGATTTTACTAGTCCTACAGCAGAACCTTGTATACTTTGTCCCCCTCCAGTTATTACAGAATAGACCTGACATAATGGATGGACAGTTCCCACCATTTTTCCAGCCATCCTGATTGACATGGGCATCCTTAGGTAATGTAGCAATTGCCTCATATTTAATGACAACCTATTACTCCTGAAACATACAAATACAATATGTGAGAGATGTATCTATATTATGTATGAATCTGAAATCAATGCTCTCTCTCTTTCTGTCACATAAGAACAAATCAGATATCAAACAGGTTGTCAGCACACACAACAAACCTCTTCCACGAACCAAGTGCACAATGCTAAACCCATATATGCGGAGGTACTCACTAGAAGTGTACCAAAAAAGCAGAGATCTCACAAGTGTAAACCTACTGCCCAGAATACATTTCCAACAGGATTCACTACATATAAAAACAAACATATCAGTATCTCACCCAATAAGCCTTTAAGGCAAAACACCTCAAAACCAAATGTCTTGGTCATAGCTGACTTCATAGTGAGACAAAGAGATGCCCCCCCCCCCTCACCAGGCTGGATAAGGAGAAGGTCATGGTCAGCTGCCTGTCAGGTGCTAGGATCATGCTCAAGTCTCTCAACAACAAGCACTGTTATGACTCTGTCATAGTTCATGTTGGAGTGAATGAGGTAAGATGTACCTCACTGGAATATATGAAGAGAGACATGAATGAGGTTTCAGATGATATGTCCCAGGCAGGTATATCCCTAGCCCTAAACAGTCATCTACCTTCACCCAGGATTATGCCTCAAGACAAACAAAAAATTATCTACTTCAACAATTGGTTGAGCTTCTGATGTCAAACCAGGGGGATCCAATATTTGCCAGACAGAGATGATATTATTGACAGACCACGCTACTTTGCCAGAGATGGTCTTCACCTGCCACCACTTGGCTTTCAGTTACTGGCAAAGGTACTTGCCACCTTTATAGTGCATTGTTTAGGCAATATCATAAGAACACAATCCACAATGTAAAAATATCCTCTAGAGACAAACTCAAGGTTATGCTGCTTAATAGTAGGAATCTAAATCAAGAACTGCCATCACTGGAAGCACTTCTTACTTTGGAAGATGCTGATGTCTGTGCAGTCACAGAGACATGGTTCAAGGTTACAATATCTTCCACACATTCAGACCACAAAATGAACATGAAAGAACTAAATGAGCAGGTGTATCTATTTTCAGTAAAGACAAATACACCTCAAGACTGGTTAAACAGAACAATTCCCTAGAGTTACACCAAGTCGAATTAACTGTAGGAAAGACCTTCCCTCCACATCATTGTTAGCTATAGGGCCCACCATGAACCACAACACACACACTGCCTACCTGGACCTACTTGAGTCACTCACAATACAGCCAAATACCCTGATCTTGGGTGACTTTAACTATACTTTCATTGATTCAGAAACATATATGAACAAAAACACACTCACCCTAAGGTTCCTGGACTTTGTTAATACAAATGCTGTGGAACAGATAGTCTGCATTCACACAACGGGCTCTAATGTCTTTGTCCTAGTACTTACCAACATGGCGGATCGCTGCACCACCCCATGTGTGGGACCCTCCCTGGTAAAGTCCAATGATAAATCAGTTTTGTTCAAAGTAATAATGGTACCTAACCACACACCCCCCCCCCCCCGAGCAAAAAGGATGGAACATTTCTCCAAAGCAAACTATAGTCTCCTAACTGATGGTATAAATAGTTTCAAACCCCCCTGCCATCAATGACAGCAATGACTCCTATACTGAGGTGTTCACAAATGTCCTGTATAAACACCTATACAAATGCATAGACTCAGCTGTGCTTGAATGGATCAAAACAAGATCCTCACAAAAAAACAAGCCACCCTGGTGGACATCTAGCATAAATAGGTTATACAACAAGAAAAATAAACTGCTGTCAAACAATAAGAGGGAACAATCTCATCAGAAGAACACCCTTTACAACTTGAACAAGCAAATTAGACATCTTGTAAATTCCTCTATAGCTAATTAGGAAACTAAATTAGCATCCCTAGCTAAGGATAATCACAAGGCATTCTTTAGCTATGCCTGAAATCTAAAAGGGAAGCCCAAGTTTTGTGCCGAATTAGTAGTGGACAGTGCTACTCATACTTAACTTAAGGACATCAGAGACCTGCTAGCAGAAAGGTTTGGTGATAACTTCAACCCCAGTCCCAATCCCAAAGCATACCTGTCATTAGTCCTCTACCCTGTATCTCCAAAGAGCAGGCCATAACTGCACTCTCCATGGCAAAATAACAGTCTCTATGGGACCAGTAACATCCCAGGCTGTTTACTAAAAGTTATAAAACAGACGTTAGTGGAATTACTGGGCATGCTCTTCATCTCTAGCCTAAGTACTGGCTTTGTCCCAGCAGAGTAGAAAACAGCAACAGTATTTTCGTTATACAAAGGGAGTCTCTCAACTGATTCTGGCAACTACAAACCCATAAGCCTAATCAGCCTTATCTGTAAGGCCATGGAGAGAATCATCATGGACCTCATCAACAAGGATATAGGAGACCTTCGAACTCTTGTCCCAAGGCAGTTTGGCTTCCTTTAGGGCAGATCATGCCTGTTAAACATGGTGAACTTCTTTGAGAGTGTTACTAAAGCTCTAGATTAAGTAAAACAGTATATACTGCCTGTCTTGACTTGGCCAAGGCTTTTGACACAGTCCCACACACAGGCATCATTGAGGAAATCACCCAGCTGGGGATTAACCCATACATCATTAGATGGGTAGCCAACTGACAGCAAATCTGTTTCCAGTGGTGTTCTACAAGGTTCTGTGCTTGGCCTCCTACTGATTGGAGTCTATTATTTAGAAATTCAGGCAAAAATAGATGACCTCTGGCTTACAAAGTTTGCTCATGACTGCAAACTGGGTGCAATCAGAATCCTCAACAATGCCAACATTCTACAAAATGAGCTCACACAGATAAATAATTGGTACTAGAGCCACGGACTTAAAGTCAGCACAAAAACAAAAATACATTGTCTTCCTTTTCAACAAAGGAGAAGTCCCCGCAAATTACAATATTAATAATACCTCCCTAAGTTCAAACCAGTGATGAGAGATTTGGAAACACAGGTTGATAGCAACCTTAACTTTGATCACCATGTGTCCACAGTGGTAAGGAAGGCCCTCTGTGTTGCACACTTCATAAGTAAGGACATAGCATCCAAAGCCAAGGAGGTTATAACTCCCCTGTATTTGTCCCTCTTAAGACCAATAGTACAGCACAATACTCCCTTCTTTATGTACCTTATCAGACACCTGCATCAGCTGGAGAGACCTCAAAGGTTTCTCACAAAGAAAATTCAGGACCTACATGGACAGACTGAAGGCCCTGTCACTGTACTGTGTACTGTATAGATTGCTTAGAGGTGACTTGTGCCTGGCCTACAGAGTAGTCTCCAACCCTGCCTTAATGGAAATGCTGCACATCGGCAAATCAAACAGTACAAGAGTCACTCACTCTAGGGACCTTAACGTAGCCTGTGACATTAACAGGATATGCCGGAGAGAAAGATATATCTCCTGAAGGCTGCCAATCCTCTGGAACAAACTCCCATTTCACATAAAATGGAGCTCTTCACTGGTCCTATTTAAGTGTAACTTGGACATTTGAACGGGAAGCTATAAATTTACTCCAAGAGTTTTACATATATCTCTCTTGGAGAGGGGAATCCCGTGCTGATCTTAGATTTGCAACAGGTGCTGATCTTAGATTTGCATTACAAATATAGACTATATATCTTGGTATATAAGAGAACAAGGGTATAACATGGCAAGGCTTGTAAAGGCCCTAGGGCCAATAGCCTAATAAGCTCCTAAGATCCTATGATCCTACCATATATCCCTTAACAATTTCTGTGTCAGTCCATGATAGGTCAAATGGGGTCTAAACACCTTTCTTCTTCTTGCCTGAGGCCTAGCAGCAGCAGCACCCCCCAATTTAAACCCTGTTGCACATACAGCATAGTAATAGCAGCAATGCCCCCTAGCATGCTTTTTTTCTAAATGTGATCATGATGTGTTCCAAAGAGTTTTGATGTACAAAGCAAAATCCTACACTGAGTGTACAAATTGTTTTATAGCTTAATAGCTCTGCCATGTTGGATTGGTTAATTAGCATGTACTTCAGCTATTTATGCTTTCAATAGCCTATTCTGCCATTTACCTTAGGTTGGTGGCCCTATCCATTATGTAGAGCCACTTAATGAATTCCCAATTACCAAACAGTGCCCAATCTTGCTGAAAGTGTGCAGTGCTGCCACCATGATTGCTACACATCATGCAGCTGTTAATAAATCTGGACTATAGTCCTTAACCTTTGATGTTATTTTTTTCAATATGTTGTTTGGAATCTTCTAGATGGTGATGTATGTCTGACAGAAACTCCCGTAACAGAATGTGTGTTAATATGAAAAGTCTACCTGATTGTGTCAGGAGTACAGTCACAGTTTTCTTTTCTTTTCTTTGTTTAACACCTTTAAATATCACTTAAGACATAAACACACACACATTAATAGAAAAGAAAACCATATTAACACGTTTTTCATTTACACACGTTGTACATTGCATATATGTTTTTCCTATATAACAACTGCCATTCAGACCAACATTACATAAATTGCTTAATTTCTGCTTTCCCTTAAGCTTCACACCTCTTCCTGAACGTTACCCTGCATGTATTGTTCCAATAAATGCCATTTATTTTAATGTTATTTACTGCTTCCATTTTCTAAAGATCCCATTTCCATTTATTTTCTTTTAGAGTATTCTATGTATTAGTAGGCTCTGATTTCCATTTTTTTAGTAATTGCTGTTTTGGCAGCCATAAACTTAATAAGGTATTAACTATGTTTAGGTAATTCAGATCCAGTGTCCAGACTCAAAAGAATTATTCCCTTAGTTACAGTCATTTGTTCCCCCAATGTTTCTGATGTATTATTCTACAGGTAATTTTTAAAACTCATTACACTTCCAAAAACATGTTCACTGCTAGCTTTTTCTTCTCCATAACACCTCCAGTATTTGCTGTGTATCTGAATTTTTTATGTCTACTTGTGGTATAAAATACCTATACAAATACTTCCAAACAAAAATCCTGTTCTGGACTTTATTGCATTCTTGGGAGCCATAGATATGTTCTTCCATTCTTGACTTGTAAATTACTTTTCCTGTCAATTTTCCCAATCTTTTTCAGCCTCTTCTGATTGATACTTCTAGTTACGCAATATTTTACATGCTGCACTAGTTATTCCTTTTTTTAACAGTAGCTTCTATTCTAAATTTGACTGAAAACTCTGCCATATCAGGACTTTCAGTTAGGACTTCCCTGTCCCTTTTTCTTTGCCTATAATCTAATAGCAGTCCCTGCTTGGGAAGGCAGTATCTAATCTGCAGTACAAACTTCTTTCTCATCCTGTTCTATAACCTTTATCTCTAGTTATTTGCTCACAGTACCTTGGTTATTTTGCCATTTTTCTCCACTGAATTCTAGCCCCTCCTGCCTGTTTCTGTACCTCTACTTGCAGTCACACCTTCGGCAAAATATCCTTTCTCTATTCCTGTGTTAGCTTAGTTCTTGGAATATTCTAAAAATAATATTCTGTATGGTGGTTGTTGCTCTGGGTGGCCACGGTGGTGCAGCGGTTAGCGTTGCCACCTCACAGCAAGAGGTTTTCTGTCTGGGTCGATCCTCAGCTGGGGTACCTTCTGTGTGGAGTCTGCATGTCCTCCCTGTGGTCATGTGGGTTTCCTCCGGGTGCTCTGGTTTTCTCCCACATTGCAAAGACATGCTGTAGGTGGATTGGACACTCTAAATTGGCCCTAGGTGTGAGTGCGTGCATGTGTGTGCGTTCTGTGGAAGGTTGGGTGCCGGGCTGGTAACTCGACATTGTAAAACTCCACTGCCAATCATGAGTGGACAGGTGATCTTCTGTGGTGACCCCTAATGGGAAAAAGCTGAAAGAAGAAGAAGAAGATGGTGGTTGTTACTCTGTTTAAAGATCTTCTTCCAAAGTGCCACCTTCTCTCTTTCTTTCTTGATCTCCCTTCCTACTTCTTCATCATCTCTTTCCACATTGAATCATAACTTTCTGCTTGTGTTATGTAACTGCATAGATCTAAAATAACACTTCAAATTAGGTAATCATGAACCAGCATGTTCTTTTAGGAGGACATTATCCCACTTAAATCATACGCTCACCCTCTCCAAGATAATTTAAACTCTTTATTAATTATTGTCCACAACTTTTTCTCTGGTTGATAAAAATGTACCTAACCTGTATGTAAAAGAAAAGGGACTAAAACATTTTCACTGCTTGTATCTTACTATCCATATCCCCAAAAGAAAAGCTTCCAGATGTTCTTCGTGTTTCACTGTTGTAGTCATCACATTTGGGTTATCTGCCTGCAGGTAGCCCTCAGCCGGCCTGAATACCAGAGTCTTTGGATTTCTGCGTCGGATACTGCCACTTCTTCCTTGACGTCAGGTCATCAGGGGTATAAAACATGCAGCCAATGCCATTACATCAGTCTTTCTTGCCGTGCGGTGCCCAAAGCAGAAGCAGTTCGCAAGTGCCGGTCGGCCGACCCCTGAAATTTTCATTTTTGAGTTTCAGACCCAAAGTCTTCACAAACGATAAGTACCCCATTGGAGATCCTTTTTCTTGCTCGAACCGATGTCAGTAAAAGTTAACAATTGTCTTACCTGTGGAAAGCAAATACCTCATAGAGATTTTCATTCATACTGCATCCCCTGTTTAGGCCCAGACCACAACATCCCTCACTGTTAGTTTTGTGCCTTGTTCAACACTCAAACTATTCATCGTTGGGCTATTTTTGCAGGCAATTACTTTCGTACTTGATCTGTGTACTCTGAAATGGCTTCGTTAAGCCATCCGACTACTGATCTTCTGAAAAAACATAAAGATAAAGACAGAGACAGAGCGCATAGGTCCAAAACTGACGACGACACTTCCGTTAAGCTAGTCGCCAGTCCACCTGATAAGACACAGTCGAAGTCCAGTATGCAGCGAGATGCTTCTTTGACTATGGAATCTGCGGATGTTTCTACCTTGGATGGGTCTGGAGCCGCTGTGCAGGCACCGGCTTCTGAGGGTGTATTCAGGCCTACAGACATTCACATTAAACCGATGCCATAATTTTCATCCAGGCCAAAAACTCGCACTATGCCTAGAAATCCGATGACCAAACCGCAGGCTTGGGCCCATATGCCTCAAAAACAAATGCTTAGAATGGCTGAAGACCTTATTACCTTAATTAGGGGAAGCCAGCCTTCCCCCACTGAGACCTAGAACTGATTTTCTTTCTGATTCTTCTGATCAGGAATCTGATATTTCTGTTCCTTCTGATTACCAGGATTTGCCCTTATGTACTTATGAGGATTCTGATGCAGGGAATTTCATTTCCTGTGCTTCCCCTCCAGAAATTTTTTCTTTCGATGAAACCTTGCATACTCTTAGGGAGCATTTCTGCTGGGAAAGCCAGGATTACTCCGAAAAGAGAGTTAGGGAATTCTTACTCCTACCTCAACACAGGCCTTTAGCTATCCCTCCTGTTCTGGACATTGTAGATGATGCTTTCTTGGAATCTAGCCTTACCCCAAACACTTTACCTCCAGCTCCCAGAAAACCTGACAGGTACTATAGAGTACCTGACGTTCACAAGTTCCTCTTCAAAAATCCTTCTGCAGATCCAGAGACCATTTTCCAAGGACCAAAAGGCATTAAGGCTACTGCTACCAAAAATCCTACCCTTTCTGATAGAGATTCTAGAGCCTTGGACAGATGGGGTAAGAAGGAATACACTTCTGCTACTTTGGCCATTAGGGATTTAAATTGCCAGTTTCATATGTTAAAGTATCAGCAGCATATTATGGGACTACTTGGACAGAAAATTATGTTGATTCCTGACTGTGCTGAACACAAAGAATTGCAAGATTTAATGCATTCTGCAGAACAAGTTGGTAAACATACTTTGCAATGTAGTTTTGATGCTTTAGAAGCATCTTGCAGGGCTGTTGTCACTGAGTCCATGCTTAGAAGGCATGCTTGGCTTAAGGAACAAAACTTGCCAGATCATGTTAAAGCTAAATTACTGGATGCTCCCTTAAACCATTACCGCCTTTTTGGCAACAAAGCAGAAGAAGTCCTCAAAAGGATGGAGGAAAAAGCTAAATCTATGCAAACTGCTAAAGATTTCCCACAAGTACTGCTTCCCAGATTCATTAGGCATTGACCTTCAAAGAACTGTTCCATTCCAGTCCCTTCCAGGCCTTCTTAGTCCAAACCCAGGAACAGCAGACCACCTAGGCTACAGTCTCAGACTATGCACAGATCTAAGCAGTGGGGGGGCTCCCACTTCCAAAGCAGGAAGTAGTAAGCCACCCCCTTATGGAAAAATGGCACAATGACTTAACCTTAAACCTTGCAAGCCCTTCTCAACTATCTGCTCCCTTAGGAGGAAAGCTCGCCCTGCATGCAAAAAACTGGGAACTCATTATCCAGGACAAATGGGTTTTGAACGTAGTTTCCCAAGGATACAGATTCCACTTCCATACACTACCAACCCCAAATTGTTGGTCAGACCTACTACCAAATCAATGGGCAGAGGCCCAACAGTAGGTTCTCTCTCTTCTCAGTATCAGGGCTATTCAACCTGTCCCAGCAGAACAAAGAGGACAATGTTTTTATTAAAGACTTTTTCTGGTACCCTGAAAAGACAACTCCTGGCGTCCTATCCTGGACCTCTCTATTTTCAACACCTTTCTGCTGATTCCAAAATTCAAAATGCTAACATTTCCACAGCTTCTTCCTATGCTAGCCAAGGATGCCTGGCTGGCAACCCTAGACTTAAAGGAAGCTTACCTGCACATCCCAGTAAAAGGATCCTGCAGACCATACCTACGTTTCAGGGTGGACTCCATGGACTTTCAGTTCTCTGCACTTCCCTTTGGCTTATCTACTATGCCCAGGGTGTTCACAAAGTGTCTTGCTCCAGCCATTGCATTTTGCAGGCAGAGAAATATTCAAATTTACCCATACTTGGACGATTGTCTGATCCAGGCAGAAAGCCGGGACTTGCTATTACAACACCTGGCATTTGTAAAGAAACTTCCAACCTCACTGGGGTACACCATCGACGAAAAGAAATCTCACCTAGTACCCTGCCAACAGATTGTATTCCTGGGAGCAAGCTTGAACACAACTTCCCAGATGGCATTCCTCATTCCCGGAGAAACAAGTTTATTTGACAACCTACTTCAAACTATTGGCCACAAAACCCCAGCTATCTGCAAGGAAAATACTGCAAGATCTGGGGTTCATGGCCTCTTGCAGTCTACTAATTTCATATGCAAGACTGCATATGAGGAAACTCCAATGATATCTAAAAAGCCTATGATGTCAACATTCTCAGGACCTGGAAACAATGATTTTTATCATTCCTTGTATAAAGACAGAGTTCCTTTGGTGGACAGAGGCCTGCTACCACAACAAGGGACTCCCTTTCACTCTACCCCCTGCCAGCCAAACCCTAACAACAGATGCATCAGACTATGCATGGGGGGCTTACATGGCAGGGCAGTGCATTCAGGGCAAATGGAACCTGAGACAGATACACCTGCATATCAATCAAAAAGAAATGTTAGCTGTACAGAATGCTCTGACAGTCTTCAAAGACCGTATTCTTCCAGGACAACTATTGGTAAAGACAGACAACACCACAGTTATGTGGTACATAAACAAGCAGGGGGGAACCCACTCGTACCCTCTCTGCAGACTAGCCATGACTCTGTGGGACATAACCTTGAGCTACCAAGTACACCTGCAAGCACATTTCCTGCCAGGTAAACAAAATTCACTGGCAGATGACTTAAGCAGAAATCTCATGGACCCACACGAATGGAAACTAGAACCCAAACTAATCAACCTCTTGAGGAACAAATGGGGGACTCCAGAGGTAGACCTGTTTGCCTCCCCTCAGAACTACCAATTGAACAAATTCTGCACAAGAACTCCCCACAGTCAAGCTTGGAAAGTGGATACCCTGTCCTTTACCTGGGAAAGCCTCTCGGGTTATGCCTTTCCTCTCGAAGGTTCTACTAAAGATCAAACAGGACAAGCCAAGGACAATACTGATTGCACCAGACTGGCCATGCCAGCACTGGTACTCCCTCTTGCGCATTATGACACTGCTACAATTATGGCACCTGCCTCATACCCCTTCCCTGCTGTCCCTGCAGGTGGGCCAGATTCTGCACCCTCAGCTTCAAACCCTGAACCTTGCATCCTGGCTAATTCCTTGAGCTCTCCTCTAGCATCCCTCAGTAAGCAGGTGCTGGATGTCATTCTGGAGGCAAGGAGGCCTAGTACTAGAAAAATCCTATGCTGAAAAGTGGAAAAGATACTGTTTCTGGAGCCAGGCTCAGGGGATGGGCACAACGGTGCCCAACTTACTTCAGATTCTACAGTACTTAACAGAAATGCTCCACAGGGGCCTATTCTTCTCGTCAATTAAAATTCATGCCTCTGCCATTTCAGCACATTATAATACTGAGCCACCCCTCTTCTCTCACCCCTTGCTAAAGCAGTTCCTTAGAGGGGCCAAAATTTAAGACCCCCCCCCCCAGGAGTGCTGACCTTAACTTTGTTTTGGAAAAGCTCACCCCCCCCCCCTTTGAGCCAGCTGCTACAGCAGAGTTAAAATTCCTTTATTGGAAAACAGCCTTCCTTCTAGCCATCACTTCAGCAAAAAGAGTGTCTGAATTACAGGCCCCCATGGCAGTGGAACCCTTCATTATCTTCCATGCAGACAGGGTTTCCCTCAGGACTAATCCTTCCTTTTTGTCCAAGGTGGTGTCTACAGTGGCCCTAAATCAGTCCATTCATTTGCCTACTTTTTTCCCTAATCAACAAAACAAAGTGGAATGAATACTGCACTCTCTGGACGAGCACAGACAACTTAGATTCTATTTGGACAGGACTAAGCCTATCAGAAAATCTGAACAGCGGCTAGTTAGCTTTGCTGCAGGGGCAGAGGGGAAGGCCATTTCAAAGCAAACCATTTCCAAATGGATAGCCCATTGCATTCATTTCTGCTACAAGCACCATGGAAAATATACCCCACAGGGGATAAGATCACATTCCACCAGGGCTGCATCTACCTCTGCGGCATTTTTCAGAGGAGTCCTTACCAGGGACATCCTAGAAGCTGCTACCTGGAGCTCTGTACATGCCTTCACCAAGCATTACCACATGCCTATCTTTTCTAAATACAGAGCTGGATTTGCCACTGCAGTCTTGCAGGGCTTAATAGCTGGCCCTAATGCTCTTTAACGTCCTGCTCCCTTCCTTAGCTTTGAGAATAAACCCAAATGTGATGACTGCAAAAGTGAAACATGAAGAACATAGTCCAGTTGTGTACACTTACCATAAATGTAGATGTCCAAGTGTATTCACTGTTGCAGTCCTGGTTACCCTTCCTCCAACACCCTGACTTCTCTTGGCTCTACCTTTCCTTCTTGTTGGTATATTTTTTCTTATGTATTTGCGTTTTGATGGGGGTGTACTGTACTATTTAATTGCTTCCTATTGTGGGGGCACCTGACATCTGGAGCAAGAAAAACTGATGTAACAGTGTCGGCTGCATGTTTTATACCCCTGACGACCTGACGTCAAGGAAGATGCGACATCATCCGATGCAGAAATCCAAAGACTCTGGTATTCAGGCTGGCTGAGGTCTACCTGCAGGCAGATAATGCAAATGTGAAGACTGCAACAGTGAATACACTCAAACATCTACATTTATGGTAAGTGTACACAACTGTACTTTTCTCAGTTTTTGTATTCTCTTTTGTTTAGTCTCTTCCCACATATCCTTAGCTGCCATAACAGAAACCTTTTTAGTCCATACCCCTAAATACTTCATCTCGTTGTGTTGAAGTGCAGCTGTAAAGGCTTTCATAAAGGAGCAGTGCCTTGTCAGTGTTTTCCTGTGCTTTTAATTATCTATGAACCTTTGATGGCCAGAATAAAGTAAGGCTCTGGATTAAGCAAAGATGAATTTTTGCTAAGTCTCATACTTAGGACAACTGAGTTTTATGGTATTTGCATTCTCTAGGTTTTCCTTTAAACGTAGTCAGCATTTTGGGTAACAGGTTATCATTTATCACACTACATGAAAAGCTGAAACAACACTGATAACTTCAGACGGAGAGTCTACATAAGAAATGTGTTACCTTAAGAGTGGGTTTACTCCAGAATTGCTCAGTGGCTTTTAATACCGTACTATTGGACCACTTTCATAAATTAAATGAAACTTGGCATAAGCATTCAGAGACTGGTTAGGGTTATATGCAAAAATACATTTGAAGGAATACTTAGAATGTGTAGTTTTATTTCTTTTAAATGCTGACAGGTATCAGACAGGGGTCATACCTCTCAACTGTACAGATTTTCACAGAATGTCCAGATATTTGCCTCATATTTTTGGCCCACTTTCATAAAATTGTGGTTTTCTGGCAAAGCACTGGCAAATCATTGAAGACTGAAGTTAGAAAATAATGACAGACATTTGAGTTTCAGATGTCCTACCCTTCAGAAAATTCATGCTAATGTAAAACTTGTTATTCTATCAACTTTCTAAGTTTGTAAGAGCAATATTTAAAAATGATCCCTATTTTTAGGCCTTTGTCTCACTTTTATAAATGGTGCTGTCCAGATTTCTTGCTCTAAGAGATTGAGAGGTATGACAGGGGTAGATTTTCTGTATACTGTCATACATTTTAGCTCTGGAGCCATCTGACCTTAATATTCATGGTCATAGGTTAGTAAATGCATATGCTTATAGATTTTGTCACTTATGATCAGTGGCTAACTAAACCATATATCAGGAAGGCTTATTTCTTATCAAGAAAGTACCTTCTGCTGTGTCAGTAGTTGGTTGCTTCTGAGGGGAAAATGTACCTGACTTATTTGATTATTCTTGGTGAAAAACATTTCAAACTGAATTCTTCTTGCCAGATCAAACTGAGATATCTGTGTTCAGGTATCTGAAGTCCGGGGAAATTTTGCATTCAATCTCAGGTATTTGTAGCTGAAGGTGACTGGAACAGCAACACCACTACTAACAATGCATAACTGAGATATAAACTATGGAGATCATTTTTGTCCTGGAAGAAAGGAAAATGATCAATTTTTACATAAATAAAAAAGCTTAACATAGCAGCAAAGATGGGTACAGAGAAGTAGAACTGTTGTTGTGGGTACCTAAATAAGAAGGTGGAAAACACAATTTACATAAGTTTGCTTTAAAGATCCCCAGTTTATGTTGCATGTGATAGACCATTTTTGCAGAACAACATTCAAGGTCTAACACCAGATAGTACTATGCTAAGCTTCTAAAAGGGGCTCGATAAGTAGACCACAGATTGTTATATTTCAGATGTGCATTATTAAACTTAACATTTTCTTATTGGTATGTTTCTTTCACTCTATAGCCAACAATTCTTGTTCAGCCTGTCTCCTCTAGTGGCAAAGGGCAAGATGGTCAAGGATATGAACAACTGCTTAATGATTAACAGCACCATTGAATGCCATGAAGAAAGGACCAGTCAAACCCTACAAGAAAAAATAACAACCTTTCTGTAAACGTTTTTTGTATAGCTATATCTTTATTTTCTTATCTTTGCTTGAAATCTTACTACCAAATACATAGCAGATAAAGACAGCAGTTCTACTCACAGATTGCTGATTTACTTACAATTAAGATGTTTATTAATAAGACCAAATATAATGTCTCTCTGTGTTTCCTGAAAACATGTAGAGCAATTTCCTTGGGCCTTGAATAAGCTGCCTGGTACTTTTCCATATAAATTCCACACACAGATTCTTCTGATCCAGCCACAGTGATATGACCACATAACCCTGCTGCAACTCATAATAAGAGAGAAAAGGTACAGTAGAATATAATGTTACCAGCTGGTTAACTGTGTTTGAACCACATAAAGTACTCCTTGAGCAGTATATAATCTAAATTAAATTTACTTGTACTTTTTTTGTACTTAGGTACAAATAAAAGAGGGGTACCTCATGAACTCAGGGGGATTATATATCTAAAATGTATCAATACTTAACATTTTGCCCATTAGAATGGCAGTAACAGAGTAAAATCCCCATAAAATCCATGTTACTACCTTGACTCCTACACTCACTGTGTCTGGCTATCAGTACTGTAGAGTAGGTTGAGGTATTGTACAATAAATACTCCAAATTATGAAAAGCACAGCAGGAAGTTTTTGGTTTTACTTGCCTAATATGCGAGTTTGACAATCTCCTTTAATCAGACCAAAATCTCCTAGTTCATTACTGAAAAAAGATTCTCTTATATAATCATGTTGGGTGATAATGTTTGTACAATGATTAAAAAATACTGCTGGACGTGTTTTCAAAAAAAAAAACAGAGAGAAAGAGAGAGAGAGAGAGAGAAAGAGAAAGAAAGGGAATGAACATATGCATTTTGATGAATGTCCCAGGGTAATTGCACTATGTGTTGGTAAACAATTTGAATGTACTGCCTGTAGCCATAGCAGATTTTTAATTGCAGTATCTTTTCTTATATCAAGGGAACTTTTTGTGCATGGTGTGGTTGTAATGGCAATATGTGCAGCTGAACAGGAACACTTTGATTTAATCTAATCAAGATGTATGTATATTAACAAAAACAATATTTGCAATACAATATTTAAATGGAAATTGCACTTTATAAAAATCACTCTAATTAAAACTAACAATACTTTATGTTGTAAAGTCATAAAATGCAAATAATAAAAGAATACCACATTCAAATTAGCTAGTAATTATATATTGTATACGTTTGTTTTTTACTTTAACAATTTTATTACATACAAATAGCATTGTACATAACTATAGATACAAAGGAACAGTGGCTGTCATAAAATAAGCATATTTATTAACCCATGATCATGAATTATCTTGCATGGAGGCAGAGATAGGAGCAGATTAAGGAGCTGCCTAGAATCTAAAGCTTCCTGAATAAATATAACATTTCATCTTGACATATTTTGTAGTTTGTTGTCTCTTACTGTGGGTCAAGGACAGTGCCACTCTCTAAAAAAGAAATACAGATGAAGTATTCCATGATGAGAACATATGGTAAATGCAGTTTTATGACAATTCTTTCGATCTTTGGCCTGCAAAATTTGTGGTAACACTGGCTTTCACTCTTTACTCACATAATACATTCTAAAACCTCTAGAAATTCTCTGTATAGACCTCAGTGGGAATGTGAGTGCATTGCTCCTTGTACAACGTAATGAATGAAAAGTGTTGGGTGAGTCTGGTCAAAGCACAAGTCACTGGAGTTACTAGATATTTTTAATTTAGCTATGCCATACAGCCTGGCTTTTGTGTACTGCATTATCTGTGCCAGTTATCATTTATAGAATGCTTTAACAAAAACAAGGTACTGATTCATTGTGCAACCTAGAAATAAATAAGACACAGCTAGGTGTGAGTGCATGAGACAAGTAGAAGATAAATGTTTTGATCTATAGTCTTCTGAAAAGACCCTACATAAATAATGTACATTAACACTAACACACACACACACACACACACACACACACACACACACACACACACACACACACACACACACACACAGACACACACACACACACACACACACACACACACACACACACACACACACACTTCCACATACATATAATATATAACATATAAATACATGTAAACCAAGCTGGACAGCACAAACTAGTAACTTTGAAAATGAAAAAAACAGGATCCAACCAAGAGACACACTGAGGCACAATAAGCTAGCGCTTTCATCCACTTTTAATGATGTGAACTTCTTCAGAAAAACCTGGATGAAAGCGCTAGCTCATTGTGCCTCAGTGTGTCTCTTGGTTGGATCCTGGTTTTTTCATATAAATACATGTCATACATCCTGCACTTACACACATGCATCTATATATCTATCAATACATCTGTATAATATAGGGTCTATGTTAAATCAGCGAATGCTTAAAATAGCGAACACTGATTTATCGACCCTTTAAGAGCAAAAGCTTAGAATCTTGAAGACATGGAACAGTGATTTTTTTCACAAAAAAAAAAAAAAGTTCAAAACACAAAATAAAGTGTGGGGCTTCACTGCTCACACCCCGCTAACTTAAATATACCAACTCTGAGATCACACCACAGTGGAGGAAATGGCAAAGTCCCAAAAACGGTCCAGCGATTGTTTTTCCCTGGGAAGAAAATCACTGTTCTTTGTCTTCGTGATTATCAGCTTTCGCTCTTAAAGGGTCAATAAATCAGTGTTCATTATTTTAAGCATTCGCTGATTTAATATAGACCCATAATATATATATATATATATATATATATATATATATATATATATATATATATATATATATATATATATATATATAGATGTATGTATAGGGTGTATGCAAACAAACACACAGGTATATATATATATATATATATATATATATATATATATATATATATATATATATATATATATATATAGATAGATATAGATATAGATAGATATAGATATAGATATATAGATATAGATAGATATAGCTATAGCTATTTGTGCATAGTATATATATATATATATATATATATATATATATATATATATATATATATATATATATAGATATAGATATAGATATAGATAGATATAGCTATAGCTATTTGTGCATATATATGTAGTACAGGCACAGTTTGTTTAGCTGAGCATTCAGTTTGTCATTACAAGAATCATTGTCTCATTTGACTGAGGCAAATGTTATTATTATGGTCTATATTTGTGATATTTGAAGTGAGAAGGTGTCAGAGTTATCACTGCTGGCAAGTTTGTGTTTGACTGTGAAATATGTGCAGTGAACTGAGTGTGTGCATGAGTGCGTGCATGTGTGTGTGTGTGTGTGTGTGTGTGTGTGTGTGTGTGTGTGTGTGTGTGTGACTGAGTATGAGAGATTGTGTGGAAGTGTATGTATCTGGATACAAGCAAGTGTGCTGGCAAGTGACTATGCGCAATGCTGGTACTGTAAGATGCATGTAAAGTAGGGTTAAGAAAATGTTTCCTTTACCCGGCTGTTCTGCTGTCTCAGATTTAGTATTATATAAAGCTGTAGAAAGTTTAAGGGAGCATGGAGGATTACCTGCGGAAACGGTTATTTTATTTATCTTACTTTTTTTTGATGAATAATGCAGTTGACCAATTTTTATGATAATTTGTAAGTCAAATAATGGCTACATAGTCATAAACACACACACTCAAAAGTGGGCCCTCTATAGACCCAGGAAACAACAGATCCATAAGTCTCACTAGTCATATATAAAGACATGGAAAGACTCATCATGGATATGATCAGTAATGGTACTGTAAAAATCCAGACATTGGACCCAACCCAGTATGGTTTCATCAAGGGCAAATCATGTCTACTCAACCTGTTGGAGTTCTATGAGAAGGTCACCAAAGCAATGGATGAGGGTGAAATGGTTCAGACTGCCTACCTTGACATGATCAAGACATTTAACACATTGTTGACAAACTCAAAAGGTTAGGTACAAACACGTATGTCACCCAGTAGACAGCCAACTGGCTTACAGACAGATCCAAAGAAGTTAGAATTGGGGAGTCCACCTTTACAAAGAGACCAGTCACATATGGAGTCTCTCAGGGATCAGTCCTTGGACTGCTCCTTTTTGCCATTTACTTCTCTGAAGTCAAGGCCAATGTCGGTAGTCTCTGGCTGACTAAATTTTCAGATGATTGCAAATTAAGAGCTATCATTGAATCCCACACTGGCACAGATGTTCTCGAGGAGGGGCTGTCACCAACAAAAAAACTGGTGTCAATGCCATGGAATAAAACTAAATGATAAGAAATGTATAATAGTATCCTTCAGGAAGTCATCCACTCCTGGTAACTATCATATTAACAACACACCCTTAGAGTTGACCCAGTAGTCAGGGACATAGGGACACACATAGATAGTAATCTAGCCTTTGACCATCACATTTGTACAGTAGTGAGGAAATCATTCTATGTTGCACAACTTATAAACAAAGGTATGGTATCTAAGTCCAAGGAAGTCATTGTTCCTTTGTATTTGGCATTCATAAGGCCAATCACTGAGTACAATGGCCCCTTTGGTATGTACCAAACCAGGCATATCCAACAATTGGAATGTCCACAGAGGTTCCTCACTAATACAGGGCTTAAGTAAAATGTCCTATGCACATTACCTCAAGGCTCTATCCCTGTATTCTGTCTCTTGCAGGCTTTTGAGGGGAGATCTATGCCTGACGTACAGGGCATTGTCAGACCCCACTCTGATGGACCTCCTGCATATCCACAAAACAAGCAGCACCGGAACTACCTATTCTAAAGACTTAAACCTTGCCTGTAATATAAATAGGACCTGCTGGAGAGATGGATATGTATCCCAGAGATTAACCCATCTCTGGAACAGGCTCACCATCCATGTGAAGCAGAGTTCCTCCCTAACCCAATTCAAGTGCAACTTGGACAATTTGATGGAGAACAGGAAATCCATCCCTGGTTTGACACCTGTGTCTCTAATGGGCACAGGCAACCTATAAATGGTTCATTTTCCAGGCCTTAGCTTGTAAATGTTTCATCTGCCAAGCCCCTGCTTGCACTTATCAAGGGTATCGTAACTTGTCTGAGATTTGGGATGCATTGGAAAGACTCATCATGGATATGATCAATAATGGTACTGTAAAAATCCAGACATTGGACCCAACCCAGTCTGGTCATTAGCCTAGTAAACACTTATGAACCTATATATATATATATATATATATATATATATATATATATATATATATATATATATTTATATAGATAGAGTTATATATGTATACATATATATATATATATATATATATATATATATATATATATACATATATATATATATATATATATATATATATATATATATATATATATACATATATATATATATATATATATATATATATATATATATATATATATATATATATATATATATATCTACATATATACATATATATATATATATATGTGTGTGTGTGTGTGTGTGTGTGTGTGTGTGTATATATATATATATATATATATATATATATATATATATATATAGACACACATGCACACACACGCATGCACACACACGTGCGCGCACACACACACACACACACACACACACACACACACACACACACACACACACACATATACATACATATACATGGATCACTATTAATCTGTCAACACAGTGTTTTATTAACAGAGTGTAGCGTATATCAAGATCAAATTTCATTCCTATGTCATCTGATAATGCTTTCAGATCCTCATCTGCTGAACTGTACAATTTTAATTCATCCACAAAAAGTCGATGAGATGTATTTAATCAAGTCTGGTTTCTTGGAGTTAAACTGTAACCATAGCCTAATCTATTAAGTAAAGAGCTTAACTGGTCAAGGGCAAGAGAAAAGCATCAGCAGTGACAATGTATCACCCTGGAATGTCACCCTTTGAATTTTTATCCCTGGGATATTCATTTCTCATGGCTCAGCTGGAAAGTGGTTTACTTCACTTCTGTTTCATATTCATTTCAATGTAATTGGCCAGTGTAGGGTATATCTCATAAATCTATAAGCATTCCATTATTCATGAATATGGGATGCTGTCAAACGCTTTTTTGTAATCTATCCATGCCACACTTAGATTATTTTATGTGGTTATATTCTTGAAGCTCAGTACATAACATACAGTTAAACACACACACTTCTGCACCAGTAGTTTAATATCCACATAACATATAGTTCTCTTACATTTGTAAGACAAGCATATAAATCACATTAATATTTTCATGTGATGTAATTATTTACAAAATTCCAGCTAGATGGGCTGACAGGTCCATAGCACAATTCAGCACTACAGAACCCCATATTGTGAACACCAGAATTATGAAAAATTAAAATTCCATCACTTGCCTTATGAGTGATTGCTGTCCATCAGTTCAGATATTTCCCTATTAATTTTCTGATTTTCTTTTCTCAAACTGCATTTCTATCTCCCATGCTGCAACTTTGAAATTAAAGTGCATGCAATGTCTGTGTTCACTCTTGCAGGGTGCTTCTCTTTCGTCCATAGTTGTGCACTTGTGGAGTTAGTACATTTAAATAAGGGTGATAGGATGTGTGGAGTTTCAATTCCCTCTCCTCCACAAAAACACTGCCTTCTTGTTGAGTTTTGTTTTTTATGAGCAGATGCGTTTTTGATTATTTGTGAATAAATAATAACCAGTTTGAAGGTGAGAAGTTATTCTATCATATGAAATGTGATTCCATCATTAAAAAATATTAAAGTATTAAAGCTTTTGTAAAGAAGGACAGACCCCAACCCTGCACTCACAATGTATTCCCAAAATAGAAATATTCCAAATTGTCTAATCCTCAGACTTTGGATATAATCCTCATTTTCAAAGTAACAGTCTTGTAATTCCAAGGGCCATAATCCTACCTAATGGAATTAAAATAGTTATCTCAGTACCCTAATGCCGCGGTGGTGCAGCAGTAGTGTTGTCGCCTCACAGCAAGAGGTTCTCCCGTTCGATTCTCAGCTGAAGTGCCTTCTATGTGGAGTCTGCATGTCCTCCACGTGGTTGGGTGGCGTTCGAAAGACATGCGTGAATGGGCGTGCCTTCATTGAAGGTTGGGTGTTTGGCTGGCACCTCAACATCCATAAAAATCTACTGCCAATCATTAGCAGACCGGAGTTCCGCTGTGGCAACCTCTAACTGGGAAAAGCTGAAAGAAGAACAACATCTCAGTATCCTGGGATACCATAAATACTCTGGGATCTCATTTTCTTAACACAGTTTGAAGTTTATGGTTGCATCTGCATCTATATTTAAATATGCATGTTGCAGCCTTTCAAAATTTCAGATACTTTAAAACATTTAAATTCAGTGTTCTATTCCTTTAACTATGAATTGTTCTGATAACTCCACAACTAAGCCATTTGCATTTGTAAGGGTTCCCCGTCAGATATATATAGTTGGAATAATTTTTACAAATATGAGCTCTTCTAAGATGGATTTTATGACTCTCTTCCATGCCACATATTGTTGCCTCATGAACGACAACTCATCCTTATTATAGAGCGTCAACTGGATCCTTAGTCTGGAAATCTTAAGAACTATAAAACGATAACCTGTCTTCCAGCAATGTACAAATTATATGCTGCAAATGATGCACACTTTAGGAAAGAATCAATTATGGCAATAGAACAAAAAGGTAAGAAAAATCAGTCATATAAACAAAGTATCATTTGTTGCTAAACAAAGCAATATTAGAGAGTGTGGAAAAGAGCAGAAAGGTATATAAATTATATACCTGTGCAGATGTCTGTTTTAATGGTAGAAGTTGGAACATACAGAGTAAACTTGAAAAACATCAAGAAAATAAATTGAAATTGTTTACAGCTGCGCTATAAAGTTGATTCAAAAAAACTTCCCTCGCAGCAAGCAGGACCCAAAAAATCAATCCAAGCAAAATACCCACAGGCTAAGGTAACAACTTGCAGAAATGAGATGTAGAAATCTACATAATAATCCACAGTGTTAAAAATCCAGAGTATCAAAGGTTTAATAGAATACTCTGAATTTTTAACACTGTGGATTATTATGTAGATTTCTACATCTCATTTCTGCAAGTTGTTACCTTAGCCTGTGGGTATTTTGCTTGGATTGTGCTATAAAGTTAGTTAATGCAAAGAGACAGGATGTCTAGAGCTAGGATGTTTTTCTATTGTCTTGAGACAGAGATAATTACTAGGCTTAAAATGTTAAAGTGTTTAACTGTTTTATGACTTCCAGTTCTAGGCAAACTTCTGAGAGATAAATATTTTTGACACAGAGGTGCCAAATTTTAAGTTTCAGTTAGCCTGTGAACTAAAGGCAGATGACAAAGAGTGATGTCATCCAACTGACCCAACAGTAATGTTTTGATATTAATTTGGGAACTCTCTCAGAGACTTTGCATTTTGTATCTTATCTTGGATATGAAAAATCCATCTTCAGCACTTTTCATCTGCATTTGCCTTGCTCTGTAATCTATATTAGATGAATGAATTATTAAAATGTTGGGTGCAACATGCTTGACACACTTTAATCAAACATTCACCTAATCAGATGCTGAAAATGCCGAAAATAGGAGTTTCAAAAACTTTTACCTGGCCATGTTACTGAATTTGACTTGTGACGTCGAAAAGCTAACCTATCTGGAATGGCTAGGTAAGCGAATTCTTTCCTCGTGAAAGAATTTGCTTTGGTATTACTGGGAAATTGCCCTTTCCCCAATGTAGAGCAATCTCAGAGTTGGTATATTTAGTTAGCGGGGGGGGGTGGTGTGGAGGGGTGAAGCCCCCCACCTTCTCCTAAAAAGCAAAAGAGTGTTTTTAGATATGAAAGGTTTGAAATAATGTGAGCGAGTAGGGGTGTACATATATTGGTAGTTTCTATATGTCTTGTATATCAGTACAGGGAAGGTGTTGGCCAAACAAAATCTTCAGATTACCTGATTTTCAGCCATTTCAGTTTCCGGATTAGATGAACGTTCAATTACAGTGCGTCGAGTATGTTGTACTCGACATTCTAATCGTTCATTCATCTAATATAGACCCAGTAAGACTTAGATCATAGTACCTCTCTTAGAGGTAGATAGGAATATAGTAAGATTAGTTTAGATGTTTTCTGTATTTATTTGAGACTATCCTGCAAAGTTCTTGTAAAATATTTCCTGTGATTTTGAACTCTGCAGTCACTGTGCTGAGTTATTGAGTATTGTCGTGTTCTTTTATTATTTATTACTAAATATATTCAAACCTTGTAATTGTGGCTGATTTTTTTGAGAGATAATTAAGCTCCTAGAGTACTTGCATATCTGTTTGGTGACACTGTACAGGCCACTTTTAAATAGCCTTAAAAGTCTTGGTCACAATTACCATTTGGATAATAGTAACATTACACAATAGGATTGGACACCGTTTGGTAAGGGCCTTATAGTAGCTGATAAGTAAGGGTTGCTGGTGGCAGCTGGTAGTACCTTATAGCCTGGGCAGAAGGGGGAATAGATAATAAACCTGTGCCAGCCTTTCCCATGTGTGTGTGTGTGTGTGTGTGTGTGTGTGTGTGTGTGTGTGTGTGTATTTGTATATCAATCAAATCTCAAAGTGTGTGTGTGTCAGCTACTTGGTCAGGGACACGAAGCACTGGTTGGACAGAGAGGGTGCTGGAGGTCTTAGCTTGTCCACTCAGCTGAGATCTTAACCCTGTAGCTGTGCCACTGTGGAGTCTTATTGGGGATCTGGAGAAAGAGGGAGAAACCATCCCCAGACTGACTGTGATCTCCATGTGCTCTTAAGGGAAATTGTACTTTACTGTGTGTGTACTTGTCATCCTCTCAATGTGCACGCCCCACACTGGTGCTAGTGGTGAGGATTGAAGCTCCTTTATTAACCAGCCAGTGCAGGGGCATCACAAGTTCATGCACAAAAGATGCATGGGTAGTAGATCAGTATTTCACCCTAGGCATTAGCAAAGTCAGGGCGCTCCAGACCCTAAAAACTATTAGAAGTGCTGGCCTCACAGTACCTAGGCAATGAGTAGTGTTAGATATGCTGCAAACCTAATTTCCATAGCTCTCACTGATGATCAAGCCAAGAGATGCAACTATGAAGTTCCAGCTGGTGGGAAGCATTTCTTCAACAGCTAACACCTTGTGCATACAACAAGTCTGCAAATATTGAACCACTTTATAACTTCTGACAGTACAACATAGTGTAATATAATATACTACCAGAATTATTGATCAGAAAGAGTGAAATGGTTAATGAAATCCACTGCAAGGTGAATCAAGTGCTTTCCCCCACAGGAAATAAATGTTCATTGTTAGTATTTGACCATTAGTCTTTTGTGAACTACTAATAAATATTTCCATATTTAATTTACAGTTCTGTAGAGACTGAATATAGTACTAATACTGGACCATATCAGCAAACAGATCGTAGGGAACAGATCAATAACGCTGATGTGTGCAGATGATGGACGCTACAAGCAGACTTTGAGAAGGAATTTCTGCAAATGATCCAGTACTGGATTGTAAAACTGAAGGCACATGGTATGAAACTGAATACAGACAAGACAGTGGTCATGGCAACAAATGGAGGAAATAAGAAGAAGATGCAATTTGATGTAGAAGAGAAAATTCTGGAACAGGTTAACAGCTTCAAGTGTTTGGGCGATATGGCTGAGTAGATGGGAAGTCTTAATGAAGAAGTCAAACTAGAAAAAGAGGAGCTGCATCCAAGTAGCATAGAGTATAAGCAATAGTATATGAGAGAAGGATGACAACAAAGCTGAGAAGTAAGAAACACAAAAGAATGACGCGGCCACTGCTTCTGTGAGGTACAGAAACCTGGGCAATGAAGACAGAGCAGCTGAGAAAGCTAGAGATATTGGAGAGAAAGTGTGTGAGAAAGATGGTAGGATGCACACTGTGGGACAGATGTAGGCATTACTGCATCCGAGTAGAAGCCAAAGTAGTTCCAGTTGCAGAGAAGGTGAAGTAGAACAGTTCAAAGCTGACTGGTCATGTGCAGGAAAACTGAAGATGATTATTTTTAAGAAGAGCCTACAGACTGCACACAATATATTATTCTATATTTCAACTTCCAATTTTCCCAAGTAGACCCTCCCTACTTCCTATCCTAGCTACATTCTCATCCACTTACCTTTCAAATCCCTTCATTTCTTGCATTTCAGAAACAGCGTGTTTCTACTACAGTTCCTCATAATTAGTACAGCTTCTCCTACCTGCACGCTTAACATCCTACCAACATCCATTACTCTCACAATTCCAACAAAAATCTTACGCAGTGTCATCTAAGAAATTTTGCAGAACCTCATCTCTCAGTCACACTTTATCTATATCAGCACTCATGTATCCTACTATTCAAGTACAATTATCCAAAGTGATAGTAATTTCCTAACAACTTGAGTATTAAACATTAAATCAAGCAAAAATGTTTCTATCCATGCTGTCATGCCTCCGTAACCAAAAGAATTAGCAGTGACATCCACACAAACCCAGGCCCAACTCAGCATATCCTGTCAGCTCCTTTATCACAATCACCTCAGTCACAGTCCACATAGGCCTTCACATATACCACACCAACGTAAGACACATATATATATAACAAAATCCCCATAGTACATGCAAGAATAGCACTATACAGGAAACTAAATGAAGAAATTGTCCCACAGGTTATAACATTATCAAATTAGACAGACCTAACAAAAAATTTGTTAATATCATTGTTTTCTACAAAAAGAAAAAAAAACTAAAAATCTCCCTTTTCCCTACATCCTGCCAACATAATCTAACTCAGAAATCCTACTAACCACGCTAAAACGAAACACTCACAAGATGATCGCAGTCATGTACACAGCTCAGCAAGCTCCTGCCTGGTGCCCTGCAGAGTTCTAAAGCAGCAGAGAGACAAAAGAGAGACTTTGGATTGATTAAGTATAATTTTTCTGCATTTTCTTGCTGCCTTTAGCTAATTCTGCCTAAAACGCCGATTTTCAGGAGTTTCTGTGATTTAAAAAGCTTGTTTCAACTACATATTGTACTTATTTTACTGCCTGCACTTTAGCAAAGTCGTTTTTGTGTTTAAATTACCTGTTTAACTGTTGTAGGCTACAAACTCAAGTGTGATAGCCATTTATGTGCATTTAAAGTGTTTTTTGATTGTATCTGCTTTATTTTCTGAAAAAAACAAAAAAAAAAAAAATACTTGTTTTCGCGACTTTCTAAGCTAGTTTAGTCCAGTTTTCAGGTTAGTGCTGAATTCAGGGCTGTGTTGCAAGTCTCTGTGTTTGTCCATACCTTACTTGGACAGAAGGAAATTTCTCTGTTCACTGTGAGAGAGGGAACTTTGAGCAGCCTATCTGTCCCTGGAGGACTGGTTTCAGCCAGAAATTAGTAATTTATTGGCCATTTTGGGCTCATTTCTATCTCTTTCATTTCCCTGCTATAAAACCCACATTTGCATGGTTTTTATGCTAGTGTACAGCTCAGCAAGCTCCTGCTTGGTGCCCTGCAGAGTTCTACAGCAGCAGAGAGACAAAAGGAGGCACTTCTCAGTATGAAGAATATCGATATATGTGCAGTAACAGAAACCTGGTTTAAAGGTCCAGAGAGCACCCCAGCACTACCAGGCTACAACTCATACCATTAATTTCAGCCACAAAACCCAGACCAAAATACAAAAGGTGGGGAGTATCCATATTCATCAAGGATACCCACACCTCCAGGTTAGTGGTACAGCATGATGCTTCAGAGATAATCCACGTGCAACTAACAATGGGCAAAACTGCTATTCAAATTATAGCTTACTACAGATCACCCACCATGTCCCAGCACCCCCACTCTGCATTTCTGGAAACACTGGGAAACATAAAGGTCCTACCAAAAACCCTGATATTGGGTGATTTCAATTACCCAAACATTAACTGGGAGAACTACTCAAGTACAAACTCCCTTGTCCAACATTTACTAGACTTTATAAACTCAAATGCCCTGGATCAACTGGTCAACACCCCCACCAGAGGTGACAATATATTGGACCTGGTCATCACCAATATGAGCGACCGGTGTTCCACACTGGAGTTCAACCCCTCGTTGGTTTGATCTGACCATAAACTAATCACTCTGGTTATCCACATTCCACCACCACCCCCAGTCAAAGAAACCACCATGAAAAACTTTTCAAAAGAAAACTTCACATTACATAAGACCGAGGTGGGAAGTTTCAAAGCCCCCATGCTAAAGGATAATGCCATCCAAGCTGCAAAATCCTTTACTAATGCACTTTACAGGCACCTACAAAAATACATGGATCATGCTATCCCAAACAAAACCAAGACTCACTCTTCCAAGAAAAGGAAACCAGTCTGGTGGACCACTGCCATAAACAAGCTATACAATCGAAGGAGGTAACTAGTACAGAAAAGAGTAAAATCCTAAGAAGGGAAGACATCCCTGATCAGTATCAGCAAGAAACTACATTCCCTCATAAAATCATCCAAGGCTAGCTTCGAAAGAAAAATTGCCATGGACTCCAAAGATAACCACAAGGTATTCTTTAGCTATGTCAAGAATCTAAGTGGCAATTCTCAGATCTGCTCGGAGGTAGTGCAGAATGGCACAAAAAACACTGAAACGACCGATATAGCCAACATCCTGGCAGACAGGTTCAGTGCAAACTTCACCCCCCCCTCACCCCCAAAAGGGCCCTTAACTATACCAAAAGAATGTAGTACCCCTGAAATCACAGACACTCAGGTTAAAACAGCCCTCTCCAAAGCCAAAAACACAGCATCAATGGGACCGGACAGTGTGCCAGGCTGCGTCCTACATGAGCTCAAAGATGAACTAACCCCTCACCTAAACACACTGTTTAAACTTAGACTCTCCACAGGCTACATGCCAACAGAGTGGTGCACAGCAACGGTTATTCTGCTCCACAAAGGTGGAGCCACAACGGACCCCGGGAACTATCGCGCTATAAGCCTGACTAGCTTGGACTGCAAAGCTATGGAGCGCATCATCATGGATCTCATTAACAAAGACATTGGAAACCTCCAAACACTAGACCCTACCCAGTTCGGCTTTGTTAAGGGCAGATCATGCCTCCTAAACCTGGTGGACTTCTTTGAGACAGTTACCAAGGCTATAGATGAGGGAAAGGTGGTCCACACAGCCTACCTAGACCTCGCAAAGGCCTTCAACACCATTCCCCACTCAGGCATTATAGACTAGCTCACCAGCCTGAACATAAACCCCTATGTCACGAGATGAGTTGCCAACTGGC
This sequence comes from Protopterus annectens, assembly GCF_019279795.1. Classification (NCBI taxonomy): domain Eukaryota; kingdom Metazoa; phylum Chordata; order Ceratodontiformes; family Protopteridae; genus Protopterus; species Protopterus annectens. The sequence goes on from NC_056743.1 coordinate 1,164,468,422, forward strand.
TCATGGACAGAACCCACATGGTAAGAGTTGCAGGAGCTAGGTCTGACTCTAAACCAGTTATAAGTGGCATTCCCCAGGGCTCAGTCCTAGGACCCCTCCTGTTTGGCATATACTTCTCAGAGGTACAGGCAAGCACAGGAGGACTATGGCTGACCAAGTTTGCAGATAACTGCAAACTAGGGGCTATAATTGACTCTCTGGCTTCACAGACATCCTCCAAAAGGTTCTCACTGAGACAGATACCTGGTGTCAAAACCATGGTCTCAAGCTAAATGCCAAAAAGTGCATAGTCATCCCCTTTGGAAAAAACAAAATACCTGCAAACTACCACATAAGTGGTAGCCCCCTAAATATGGAAGATGTTATAAGGGATCTGGGGACCCAAGTAGATAGTAACCTCTCCTTTGATAATCATATTGCCAAAGTGGTTAGAAAATCCTTCTATTTGGCCCACCTAATCACAAAAGGGTTTGTATCCAAAACGAAAGAGGTCATTGGGCCCCTCTACGCATCACTCATCAGACCCATCATAGAGTACAATGCCCCATTTGGGATGTACCTTACAAGACATTTACAACAATTGGAAAGACCACAGAAAGACCACAGAAATTCCTCATCAAGAGGATCACTGGCCTCAAGCAGATGCCCTATGCAGCTCGACTGAAGAAACTCCAGCTGTACTCAGTTGCATACCACCTACTCAGAGGTGATCTCTGCCTGACATACAAGGCCATGTCCAACCCAGAACTGATGGACATGCTCCACCTAAAGAAAACCATATCCCCTCAAGCCACATGCTCCAGGGATCTAAACCTCAACATAACAATAAATAGGATGTGCTGAAGGGATAGATTCCTGTCCAAGAGACTTCCCATGCTCAGGAACAAGATTCCAATCTCCATTAGGCAGAGCTGTTCGCTAACGCTCTTCAAGAGAAACCTTGACGAGTGGATGGGAAACAGAAAGTTTACCCCAGGGATCACGTCAATGGCTCTGCTGGACAGAGGTGCAGAGAACTAATCTAAGGGGGTGGCAAAAGCCAACACATTCCGGCTAAGCTTATAAATGCCTTCGGGCAGATAGCCTAGTACCTACCTATGAACCTATGAACCTATGGGTGTATACTCACAATAATGGGTGTATACATACCCTCAGGTAACAATATTAATATACTGGAAGGTATTCTTTGCTGTGTCTTCTCAAAAATTTCTCAAGAAACTGTAATATTGGGTAATACATTCTGAAAATCCAGCCAGTAATACATGCATCTCTACATGTTCACCCAGATTATAACTGCACTGACTAGATATAACAAATCCACAGCCAGACAGTCAACCCTCAGTTGGATCCTAAAATCCTCTCCATATGAAATACCATCCCATAGGACTCTGTCAGCCAGACTAAGTGATCACATACCCATTTACATTATAAAGCCCAAAAAACATCATTACAACCTGGTAAGAAAACTTACTACTTTTTAATTAAAACACTACATCTCCTTAACTGGGAGTCCTTAAATGCTCTCTCCAAAGATGGTGCTGTCCCTAAGCTCAAAAAAGTTTTCCTAGGTGTTCCAAACACACTAGCTCCCTCCCTCCCTCCAAAATAAAATGAGTTAAAATCAACCCTGCCCCATGGCTATCCTTATCAATCAAAGAACTCACAAAGCAAAGAGAAAGAGGATGCAAGGTCTAGACAAAAAATTAAACCTCTACTTTACTAGCACATAGATAACAAAGAAACCTAGCAAAACAACTTATCACCAAAGATAAGAAACCCTACTACTCATCTAAGCAAAGCAGACACACTAATTATCCAAAACTGTTTTGGGCTTCCACCAATAAACTGTTAAATACATGGCAAGCTACACAGCCAACGTTAAACATACAGAAATAAAATACCATAGCCAACCAATTTACTATCCAGTTTATACAGAAGGTACAGCCCTGGAACAAATTGTTCAAACCCTTGCAAGAGGATCAAACATACTAGATCTAGTCCTCACTAACATGACAAACAGATGCACCACCGCAACTGTCGTACCCTCATTAGTTAAATCTGACAACAAATCAGACCCTTCAAGCTGGCACCCAATACCAGAATCAACAAAGAGTGCAATCAGACTAAAAGTCTACACAAAGGCAAACTATACCCTCCTAGGAGTAGGTATAAATGCATTCCAAGCCCCACACTCTGCTGGAAGTGGCAACTATACCAACACTTATACTAAAGCCCTGTACAATCACTTGGATAAGTGTATAGACTCCATTGTTCCATACAGAAACAAAGCCAGAGCCCCAAGTAAAAACAAGCCACCCTGGTGGACTTCCAATATAAACAAACTTTACAACAAATGCAAAAAGTTGCTGTCTAAGAAAACTAATGTGAGTCCCAGAAATGTAAAAGCACCCTCTTCAGACTCAACAGGCAAATAACACAATATGTCAAATGCTCTGCCGGCAACTTTGAGAAAAAGTTAGCAATCACAGCAAAGGAAAACCATAAGGCTTTTTACAGCTATGTACATAGCCTAAAAGGTAGGAACCAAGCAAGTGCCAAACTTGTGACTAATGATATCAAACACACTGATCCCGCAGTGATAGCAAACTTGCTAGTGGACAGATTTGGTGAAACTTCATTCCTCTATCCCCTCCAAATTTACCACATACCTTGACTTCAACTCCCCCCACCCTACATATCTGAAGAACACATCATTAAAGCCTGGACTAAGGCAAAAACCCAGCCTCTATGTGACCAGATGGCATCCCAAATAGGATAAAACATGAACTAGCACCACCATTAGGTACCCTATTCAGTCATAGCCCAACTACAGGCCTTGCTCCTACAAAATGGAGAACAGCAACAGTTATTCCTCTCCACAAAAGTAGCTAAGCAACAGACCCAGGGAATTATAGACCCATAAGTCTGATCAACCTCATTTATAAGGCCATGGAGCATATCATCATGGACCTCAGAAATAAAGACATAGGTAACCTCCAAACTCCAAATACAATTCAGCTTTGTCAAGGGCAGAACCTGCCTGTTAAACCTTGTAAATCTCTTTACAAAAGTAACCAGGGCAATTGATGAGGCAAATCTGTGCACACAGCATACCTTGACTTGGCAAAAGCCTTCAACACAATCCCACACTCAGGCATTACTAATAAACTTAGCAAACTGAACATAAACCCCTTTGCTGTAAGATGGGTTGCCAATTGGCTTGCTAACTGGACACATACTATCAAAGAGGGTGACTCCACATTAATTGACAGACCTGTCACCAGTGGGAAGTCACAAGGGTCAGTGCTAAGGCTATTGTTTAGTGTATTCTTCTCAGAAGTTCAGGCTAAAACTAAGGGGATGTGGCTGACCAGGTGTGCGGACTACTGCAAACTGGGTGTAATTAATGAATCCCCAATTGATGTCAGTATACTTCAGGAGGGTCGTCCGCAGGCCAGTGCCTGGTGTCTTATAAACAGTCTTAAACTGAATGCAAAGAAATGCATTATCATTCTCTTCAGGAAATAAAAAATAGTGTCCCTTCACACTATCAGATTAACAATACCCTAAGTACCTATGAAGTTGTAAGGGATCTGGGAACAAAGTTGACTGCAAACTTAACTTTGACCACAATGTGCCTACTGTAGTAAGGAAGGCTTTCTAGGTAGCACACTTGATTAGCAAAGGCATCACCTATAGAGCAAAAGAGGTTATAACCCCTCTATACTCATCACTAATCAGGGCCATGATTGGGTATAATTCCCCTTTTGGCATGTACCATACAAAGTACTTGCAGCAACTGGAGAGACCTCAGAGGTTTTGAACAAAGGAGATCAAGAGACTCCAGCACATGCCTTACATAGGCCAACTAAAGTCCCTGTCACTGTACTTGGTATCATACAAACTTCTTAGGAAAGATGTATGTCTAGCTCACAGAGCAATCTCCAACCCAAACCTAATTAATTTTCTTCACACTAGGACTAGAGCTAACCATTCTAGTGATGTATATATGGCCTGTGACTTGAATAGGACATGCTAGAGGGACAGGTTTGTCTCACAGTGACTGTCACAGTGTTAGAATAGGCTGCCCATTCATGTAAAGCAGAGCACCTCTATGACACTGTTCAAAAGAAACCTGGATGAGTGGATGGGACACCATAAATTCTTACCGGGGATAGCATCCACAGCCCTTCTGGACATGGGCAGTCATTACTAAATACAGTCCTAGGTATTAACTAAAGTATCTATGGTACTACATTGGGATGAAACATCTAGGTTTGAAATGACTTCCAGGTCAATTGCCTAGTAACCTCCTATGATCTTATGATCCTGTGAATAATTGAGCTCTCAAAGTCCCTACTCAATCAAATAACCTCCTTCAGCATTTCTCCTTCTAACCATTTCCCACAGATACCATTACACAATACATGAAATAATTAAAGCCTACTACAGCTGGCCCCTGATAGTCTACCTAGTTAATATTAAAAAAAAAAAAAAAAAAAAAAAAAAAAACAGAAGAGGCTATTGGATATCCAGTTTTAAAGCTGACAAATTTATCCATATCTGAAATGAAGGTCCCCTTGCTATGGAACAAAATTATTAATTATTCTGCTGCACAAGGATGGATGAATACAGATCTTTGAAACTATAGGCCAATTGCCAAAGTATCTCACCTGTCAAAAACATTAGAAAAATGTATTCATACTCAATTTTTCAACTATCTAATAGACAAACTAGCTTCTGTCTTAAGCCTAACATAGCTACATCCTCATCACAGCTACTGCTTTGCTGAATTTTAATACTGTCAACACCCAGAGAAATGTTAAAAGCCTTGTCTTCACAATCATCCTAAACTTATCAAAAGCTTTTGATACTGTTTTGTCTCACACCAGAAACTCTTACATAACCTCTCATCTCTATTGCTCACCAGCGCTTCACTGCAATGGTTCCATATCTACCTCTCAAACAGAGTGCAAGCAGTGAAATGGAAAAATGATTTCTCCATCTTCATACCAGTAAGTGTTGGTGTCCCACAAGGATCTGAAATAGGCCCTGTACTTTTTAACATATTCATCAATGACCTATACACTACTACAAAAACACTACCTTAGGTCACAACGCTGATGACTCAACTCTAATTGGCTCTGCCAAGTCTCTCTTTAAACTTCAGTACCTTACATAATAATCTTTCTTATCTCATTAAACATGGCTAAATGACTACTTCTAAACCAAAAATTACTGCTCTTTACCACAAAGCACACCTCTACCAAAACAACAGTATTTACTATCCTCTCTGTCAATGCCTTGATAGAACAAGTAAACCACACAAAATTATTGTATGTCATCATATTTTCCCAGTTTAAATTTGACTAACATGCAAATGGAAATATTCTTGAAACAACTAAATTTTCCAAGATTCCCACAAGATCTCATCTCCCATCACACTAAAAGAAGTAATTACAGCCATTAAAAATCTTAAGTCAAATAAATCTCCACAACTAGAAGGATTCACAGCGGAAGTTTATAAAGTTTTTATTCTAACAACTCCTAAAATACTACTAAATCTTTATAACTACCTTATAATTAATAATATTACTGATCAGCATCTAAATGCATCAAAAACAATATTTGTTCTTAAAGACAAAGCTGACCCTAAAAACCTGGGAAACTACAGACCTATATCTCTAATCAATGTGGACATAAAGATATTTGCTTCCATCTTAGCCAACAGATTAAAAACAGTGATAACTAGCATCACTTCACCCTATCAGTCTGTTTTTATTCAACAAAGATAAACCTATGACAACACCATAACACTAGATGCTATGATTACCTTGTCTAGTCAGAAAAACTCCCTGCTCTTTGATCTGGTAATAGACGCATCTAAGGCTTTCGACAGAATCAATCAAAAATTCTTATTTTCAATACTACCATATTTCAACATTTCCCCAGAATTTATAACATTCATTTAAGTATTATACTCTAAAGCACATACTATACTACAGATTAATAAAATGTTCTCATCTAGAATAAATATTAAAAATGGAACTATCAAGGATGCCTCCTGTCACCATATCTCTTCAATTTGTATATAGAACCATCATTTGTACTTATTAAACAAAAAAAAAACCTATCAACGAATACCAAATTTATATAATACAATGATTCCTTTTACAGACTTCGCAGATGACCTGAACCTATATTTTACAATACCGAGCTCTGATATTGAGAAAATCTTAACCTCTATAAGCGACTACTCGAAATTCTTTAATTATAAAATAAACCCAGAAAAAATCACTAGTATTTCCTGCCAATCTATCCTCCAAACTGGCAATATACCCACTGCCCACAGAAATTAAATTTAAGCACACTATGAAATAACTCAGAATTATTTTTCATCAAGACCCATCATTGGTGTACCAAAGCAATATAAAAAACGTATGGTCTACAATACAGCAGGACCGACATAGATGGGAAAAACTTCATTTATCTGTACTAGCCAGGGTTGCCATTATCAAAATGAATATTCTACCCAGAATGTTATACCTATTCAATGCTACTGACATACCAAGACAGGCTAATTTTCTCCATAAACTACACTCTTCTCTCTCCAAGTTTATATGGTATCCTAAATCAGTCAGAGTTGCATATAAAAAACTGATTCTTCCTAAAGAGAAAGGAAGCTTAGCTCTCCCAGACTTTAAACTATACTATGACATAATAAGAGTCAACTAGGTATTGGCAATATCTGAATATAATCCAACCAAGAAAATATGGCCTCCTACTTGGATAACTCTATACTATGTTGTTTGTCTTTTCGGCTTTTCCTGGTTAGGGGGTCGCCACAGCAGAACTCCGGTCCTCTAATGATTGGCAGTAGATTTTTATGGTGCCGAGTCGCTAGCTAGACACCCAACATTCAGCGAAGGCACGCCCATTCACGCATGTCTTTCGCAGGCCTCTTGACTGCAGGGAGGACATGCAGACTCCACACAGAAGGCACTTCAGCCGAGAATCGAACAGGAGAACCTCTTGCTGTGAGGCAACAATGTTACCGCTGTACCACCATGGCTTGCCTACTGCTGTACCACCGTGGCTTATGGATAACTCTACTCTATACTATAACTATGTTAAATCATTAAATATAAATCCCCATGGTCCCTCTTTCTTGGACAAAAATAGTTTGAAGAAAATATAGTTACATTAAACAGTTGGAGACAAAATAAAGGTACTGCAAAAACTTATCAACTCATTGAATTTATATAATGCCTTTATTATAATGCAACCTCTGCATATGAACCCTAATCTTAATATTAATGATAAAATGTTAAACTTAAAACCATACCCCTTGCTAAGGGAGCTGGCAGTGTTAGACCTTTATTCATAAAGGAATCTATCCCTCACAGAGCTGAGAACAACTCTGAACTTACATAAACAATATCTAATTATGGTAAAACAAATTAGAGATATGTCTAATAACTAATAATGTCAATAAGGTACCAAGAAGAGATACTTTTCTCAAAATACTGGTGTGGCATAGATCCATTAATTTCTATTGACCAAATGACTCTATCTCCCTCCATCTCTTCTAAACTGGAGACCTGCTACAACAGAATCTCAGAGTTCGCAACTGCATCCAAATACCCTACTCACCATTGTATACCTCTCCACCAGCTGCAATGGCTAGAACTTCCCAGCTACCTGGACTACCTCCAACTCTGTACAGCTCACAAGCTTATTTTCAAACCTAATACATGTCCAGCACTTGCAAACATCTTACCTTCATAAACCCCGTACAGACCCCTAAGATCTGCCCACCAGAATGTAATCTCTGTGTACAAACCAAATCGTCCCACTGGTCAGTTACTACTATAGCAATAACCCATGCCTGGGTGTGGGTAATGCTGGATTTACCCACGGTTGGTGTGGTTTGGTCACAAGGGCGAAGCCCAAGGGACCAAACAAAGCCAACCATGGGTAAATCCAGCATTACCCACACCCAGAAGTGGGTTATTGCTATTATACAATGACATTATTTAAGAAAAAAAATAATAAATTTTCTGAAATAATGGCATTGTATAATGCCTCCTTGCTGCCCTTCCGCAGCTGTCTGGCATTCCGCGGCAGTTCAGATGTACTGCGCATGCGTATGCCTATGCAGTACATCAGAGCTGTGGGAAAAGCAACGGAGAAAGCAAGATCTCCGTTGCTTTTTACTGTTTCACATAGCGAGACAGCTTTAAAATAAGCAATGGAGATCTCCGTTGCTTATTTTAAAGCTGTCTCGCTATGTTAAACCCATTTAACATAGCAAAACAGTTTTGAAAAAAGCAACGGAGAAAGCAAGATCTCCACTGCTTTTTACAAACTGTTTTGCTATGTTAAATGGGTTTAACATAGCAAGACAGCTTTAAAATAAGCAACAGAGATCACAGTTGCTTATTTTAAAGCTGTCTCGCTATGTTAAACTCCTTTAACATAGCGAGACAGTGTTTTAAACAAAGACTTATACTAATGGAAAAAGTCCGAGCGACCGGACCTTTTTCCATTAGTATAAGTCGATTTACAACGTGCACGCTGACCAATCAGCTTGCACGTTTCGGAATATTAATAGGGGGTCATGGTATAATATCCTTTACCTTAGCCAAAAAATGGAACTCTCTCCCTCCATCTCTAAGAATCTCTAAAAACTTTGAACTCTTTAAAACTGAGCTCCATTCCTACCTCTCCCATAGTTGGAAGTGAAGTTGCACTCTACCTACCTAACGTCCTTAATACCTAATTACTTTTATTTTTTTCCTTACCCACCAGGGATTATTCCTTTGATAACTACATTCAGATCACTATCAGACATTTCTGACCTACTTGAACAAACTCTACTCTCTACTACTGTTCTCAGCCTTCAAACATGTAGATATGTATTGTATATTGTATATATGCTGCAGTTCAACTGTGCTTGGTTTGATGTTTAACACTTATGGGTTGTTTGCTGTATCTTTTACAACTGTGTATTGTATTTTGTGGTATTTTCTTGTATTTTGAATTATGTAGATTTTACTTTGTACTATGTGTTATGAATTATGTAGTTTTCACTTTGTACTATGGAGCTTTTCTCCCCGGGCCTCCACTGAAAACGGGCTCTTTGAGCCCAGTGGACCTCCCCAGTCACCAAACTGAAAATAAAATAAAATAAATGTATTCAAATGACAATGAAATATATTCCCTTTAGAAAACTGAGCTACACTCAGTTCATGATACTAAATAATGCGTACCTTACCCCGACAAAAATAAACAAATTTAAACCTACGTCTTCCCCCTTATGTCCACATTGTGATAGTCAGAATGCTGACCTACCTCATATATTCTGGAGCTGTAAAGGCTCATACAAATTATGGTGTTCACTCAAAATCAAGTTAAACAAAATGGGATATGAGAAATCTACATTATTCTGGAAATTTGCTTTATTATATGTTCCCCCTGTGAAGCTAAAGAAAGAACAAAAAAGAATATTAATTACACTATTTGCACTTATTAAGTATTATATTACACTGAACTGGAAAGACAGAACTCAGATGTCTTGGAATGAATTCAGACAAATAGCTATTAGATACATAACAGCACACAGATTTTTAATGCATACCCAAAAACAAAATAAACGATTTGCTGAATTTTGGAACTTGCTAATGAATCATATACTGAGATAACACCTAGTGACTCCTACCAATGTTCAGTTATTAAGGAATAAAACTGTATTTTTCTCTACATTCCGTCCCCAACACCTCACCCCTCCATCATTTACTTATAATCAATACACTTTTGGGATACTTGTTATAATCCAGCCAAATTTTATTCTTCCCCAATAGAAATAATTGCATACCAAGTGCACCTACAATGTCATCATATTGGTTGCGTTTTATTGGCAAGCAGTACATATGTATATATGTATATACAGTATGCATATAGTTTATTGAATGATTTAATATTTTTCTTAACGTTTTTACTAATCATATGTAATAACACCATCCTGTCACTCTGTTACATTTCATTGTACTTAACACTGTTATCTAACTATTTTTGTTTTCTGGTCTGATATGTTTGCTCTTGGTATTGAACTCAATGGAAATGTTATTTAAGAAATGTCAATAAAGAGATTGTTTAAAAAAAAATAAATGTGGCTAACGTATCACAAAGGGTTCAAAAAACTCATCAAAAGCTAGGTACATTATACAGGGGTCCAAATGGAGAGATGATGAAATCAACTAGAAAAGGAGAGTAAGATTGCTGGAACTGAATTCATCCTCAAGTTTTGGTGGGTACCTTCACATGGTGGATCCTGTTTTTACAAAATCTCAACAAGGCAACATTGATAGATTGATTGCATCTCATATAGCATATATCATGGAGAGAACAAAGTTAAAAATATAAAAGAGAGCGGGGTGCACAAGTCCTAGGATAAAAAATGCCCAATCCTGCTGTGCACAAGAGACAGAAGCATTCCTACAATGGAGTTATGCCAGGCCCGGAGTGGGGATGTGCCCCTGTTGCAGAAGGAAGTAGTAGTCCACAAAAATTACAGAAGCTGAAAAATAACTAAAAAGGCCATAAAGATGACAGAGTAGACCACTGAGGATGAAGAAGCAATTATATATTGTTACTATTATCCAAGAAGCTAATTATTTCCTGACAGAAGATATGCAGAAAAATTAAGAGAGAAATTAGATGAAAGAAAAATACTTGCATAACAAAAAAATGTCACCTGCTTCAAAGACAAATTTGCATTCATTAATACAAAAGATCCACAACAAACGTTACATAGACAAAGATACTTTGGGCTACCCAGAAAAAGAAGTGAGAGAGGAAGTGTGAAAATATAAAGAGCTCACCCCAGAGATTTTTAAAAGCTATAAAATGCATGGACATGGGAAAGAAAAAGATTTATGATCAAACATCACTTGCCAAAATGAACTCTTTGCATTCAAGACAGAAAAAAACAGTGGCATTTGGTATCAAGGCTGTGACTTCCTTGATTGTATGCATAGGATGATGAGGTATTTTTAATGCTTTGTTCAAATCTCGAGTCAATGCATATTCTGATTTTGTCTGAGCCTTTTTTTTCTGAGCTGCTACCATGGACGACACCTATTTAGTTGGTTCTGCAATTTACACCATGCTACCATTTTATCCAGTTGAGTTTTGACTTTGTTCTGCATAGCTATTGGAACTCTTTTTGCTGTTCTGACCACTGGACTGACCTCTGGGTCTAACTTCAGAGAATACACAACTGGAAGTTTGCCTAGCTTGTCATTGAAAACATTGGCATATTCTGAGAAAATAGCTTCACTGATGCTAGAACTGGGACATGTGCTAACATGATAGACTTCTTTGGTAAAAGAAAGCATATTCATTCTCAAACTGTCTCCCAGACTCAACAATTACTGCACAGGTCTTCGGACTACATAGAATAGTAAGCTGTAACTGTTCCCAGCAAAATAACATGAAAGCACTACTGAGCTTTCGGTTTGAATTTCATCACCTCCATAAGCAACAAGTTTCGCACAAATGGCCACATTTAATTGATCACCAGCTCTCACTCTAACAAATATGCCTGCTGATGTAACATTACACTTTGAACCAGTGTCTACTTTGAGCTCTGGGGGTTACCATTGATCAGGACAGTACAAAACACTTTATTCTTTGCCAAAAAATCTACTGTATTAATCTCTTCACCAACTACTGATGCACCATCCACATAGTAAGTAGACTGTAACCCACATGATCAATTTGCTTTTTTGAGTGACCTTTCTTTATAATTGAGTGAGGTTTACTTGATCTGCAAAACTTTTGAAAATGGTTCCACTTTTTATACTTGTGGCATTGCTGACCAAATGCTAAGCACTTCTCTCTTTTAAACTCAAGGTTGGCACCATAATTGCAACAGTTAACAATAAAGCTTGACTTGAGTCTTGCTGACTCACCATACCTCTCAACTGTACACATTTTTGCAGGATGTTCATATTTTTGCCTTATATTTTTGGTCTGTTTTTCATAAAACAGTGGCTTTCTGGCAAATTAGTGACAAATCATTGAAGACTGAAATTGGAAAATAATGACAGACATTTGAGGTTTAGACTTCAAAACCTTCAGAAAATTCATGCTAATGCAAAACCTGTTATTCTATCAACTTTCTAAGTTTGTAAGAGCAATATTTCAAAAGTGTTCCTATTTGTACCACTTTTTATGGCTTTGTCCGGATTTCTTACTCTAAGAGGTTGTGAGGTATGTGACTCACCCTTGTACTGCACTGAGCATGCCCCTTTTACTGAGCTAGTCTTGAAAAGTGCTAGAAAGCTATAGTGGCTTCTCTGCCACACCCACAGGGGTTGCAGTTGCCATGTGCTTAGGCCTGTTTCTGCTAGCCACATGCTGCATGCTCTCTACATTTGCTCTAGATCCTGCTGAACTCATGCTCTTATCACTTGCAAGCATACTTGTGTGCCTTTCTGTAATGACCACACACACACACACACACACACACACACACACACACACACACACACACACACACACACACACACACACACACACACACACACACACACATGTACATATGCAAGAAATTTATGCCAGTACTTGTAACAATTCCCAATAGCATAACAAGCCTCTGAATAACTGAACTTTGCAAAATAAGTCTCCTTGGCACAAGAACACTCTTGAAATCACTGTACTCCAAGAAATCACCTCTTATGAGTGTAAGAAACATTTCAAAACAACTGCACTGTGTGAATAAACTGGGCAGAAGATGCTTAGAATAAGAAACATTTTGAAGTAGCTGCACTTTGCGAATAAACAGTACACTGCACACTGAGCTCTTCCAAAATGGTTGTACTTTGCTAAATAACTGTATAGTTCAGGAAACACTCTGCAATGGAGTGTGTTTTGTAAGTTGTGTGTGTGTGGGTTAGGGTAGGGAGGTGAGAGTATGAGTGTGAGTGTTGGATATGTCTTTATTTGTGTGTGTGTGTGTGTGTGTGTGTGTGTGTGTGTGTGTGCGCGAGGCAGTGTAAAATGGCTGTGTGGTGTTTTTTATTTTGTGCATTAGTGCAATCTCGGAGTTAGACTATATAAGTAGGGGGTGTGGGGGTGCGGCCCCCCACATGGGGGGGTGCAGGGGGGCTTGCCCCCCTACGTGCATGTAGTGTAGGGCTTGTTGTTTATGTGATGTGGGTTTTATGGTGTGCGTGTTGTGTGGTGTATGTGTTCTGTATGTTCGGGGTTGTTTTGTTTTTGTGCTTGTGGGTTTTGGGATTTTTGTTGGTTCGATTTTACAGTCTCGAGTTACTAAATTTCGAGCATTCAGTAATTCGAGATTGTGAAGGGGAACTGAATAAATGCATAGTAATAAACACACACTGTAAACACATTTACATACTTTGAGATACTTTGAATAACTGTAGTTATGCCCTGAATAGCTTCAATCAATGTGAAATAGTAGTTTATGCCAAAACACAGTAAAAACATGCAGTCACCTTGCTTTATTTATGCTTAATGTTCCCTTTATTATACTAATTTTGCCCATTTAACCTTTTTACATGCCCATTATACTTTTCTTGTGCTAGTTTTACTCTAAACATGCTCATTTTGCAATTCTGAGGTAATTCTGAACCCCTTTTGTGCTTTTCTGATAATCGTTTTATCAAATATCTTAACTTTGAACATTTCATTTAATTAATAAGCTTTCTGTGCCTTTTATTTGCTTAATAAATGTTTCCATACTATATGCTTCATAATGTGTTCTGTGCCCTTGTAATGCTCAATTTTATCTTTCTACTAAAATAAATAATTTGTGCAAGTTTTCTTTACCGCTAGCTCATTTCTGGCCTGTTTTCTGCACTCAGTTTGGTTATTTTACCTTCACTGTTAACTCTGCACTTTTATCTCTGAAAAGCAGTCTCTGGAATCTTGATTCTGACACCATGTCACTTGTCTGGTCAGAGTGAAAGAGAAACATTCATAGGTTCTGTTCAAGCACCTTTATTATGTACAAACATCAGGAGTGAGGCTTAATAACTTTAACTTAGATAACCGTATAAACAAATTGACTATCACATTCATACATGTTCACACTCTGGCTGCACTCTCAAAATGGCAGTGAAGCTAGTATGTGCTTGCTATTTATATGCAGGTGCTGTCCTCAGAAATGTTTCTTAAAGGTACAACACTCACACATATTCTACAACTCAGGAATATAATCACACACACTTTTATCTGCCTTGCGTCTATGCTCAAGAAACTTTTCTATAAGCTTCAGGTGTTAACTTAAAACACACTAGCAAACATTTCTTTATTTGATTATGGTCTAGACAATCAATATCAGACAATTTAGAAACAGCAGTTATAGCTTTACCATGGAGTAAGGGTGTCAGGAACCATACCCACAGCCCTTGGTCAACATTATACTGTTTACATACCCTTTCAAACATATGAATAAAACTATCAAAATTATCACCCTTTGTAAATTGTGGAGAAATTGACTGACCTTCATTGCTTCTGGGTTTCGGTTACTTCATTCCCCATTACTTCCATGACCCTGGTGAAGAGTCATCATTTCCTTTCCATGTTGCATATACCACTTGTTTTCTTCACCTTCCAGATGTCTCAGCATCTCTGCTGATTCTAAATTCATCTGTTTCTCCTTTTCTTCAGCCTCAAAATGCTGCAGTCTGTCTGATTATTCTAGTTCCAAGTTTTTGGCCTCAAGATCAAGTCTCTCTAACTCCAGATGGATTTTTAAATCCTCTGAGGAAAACCTGAACTGTCTATTTTCTCAGAGTTGTACATCCCCAAGGCCAATCTGATTGCCCTCCTGGTTTCTGGTCTGTGATGCAGATGTGACTAAGGCTGCAATCATCTCTGCTTTAGTCAGATTGGCATGCACCAGTCCTTTGGCTTGGCACATCTCAGCCAACTGGCTCCGTGTCAGCTTGCCATAATCCTCTGCCGACATCCTCATTTGCTCTTTCTGGCTAACTAAGCTAACAAAAAAATAAATAAAACTACTGTGATATGAAACTCTGAAAATCTACCATACCATATCATAAATCTTAATACAGCAAGGCAGATTATGTGGTGAATAGTTCTTGTTGTTGTCAGATCCAAGACAGAATACAGAATGCTCTGTCTCACTAAGAGACTTCTCAAAATAATATTTAAAGCATTACTGCTGGGATAGCTTGCAGAATGACATGACTTCTTGTCATCTGACTTCTAGTTCCCAGGCAAACCCACCATTGCTGTCAGCTGGCAGTATTTAGCATCTACTTGTAAAAATACATAGACAAAGGCTTTTGCCCAGATCATTGGCAGGTGCTAGAAGTCATGAAACAACTGCATTCCTTCATGCTTCCACAGTAACAATTAGGTCACTCCAAAGACAACACAGAAAGCTTCCTAGTACAGACTTTGTCTGCCTGTATTGAAACCTGTGAGATAGCATCCTTATGACCTAGCCTATAAAGTGAATTAATTTCAGATATTTACTTAAGTTTGCTGGACTGAGGTTGACCTCTTATATTCCAGTTTCCACTGTTAAAACATATGCATTTAAACAGTTACAATAGTGCATGCACATTTCTGTTCTCTACAGTAGAGCACACTGTGGATGCACTTCAATGACACACACCTTACAAATACCTTTTCAAAACAAACATCTGTACAAATAAGTTTGATATACAAATGACATACAGTTCTAATACATTTGTAACACAAGCATCTCATATAAATCATATTGTTTTACTCAGTTTTTATTGATTTTTCAAAAAGATTTATCATATAACTTATTAATACATTGTCTAATGATTAATACAAGATTACTAACTATATACGATATTTACAATTGGCCTGAAGATTAATTGTAGAATTAACCAATCCAATCAAATAATGTCATACAAAAAAATTAGAGTATTTTCCATTATTTTCCTTTTTTTTCCCTTTACAATTATGAAGAGTCTGAGCTCAAATTTAATGTCTCAGTAATTTTCTTCCATGGATTGTTGTTCCATAGTTTGGGTGTAATCCTTAGTTCTTTAACTTTACTTTCCATTAGCACAGTTTCTTTCAGCAGTGTTAAGAATTCTTCAAAATATGGTTTCGAATTAGATTTCCATTTTCTAGAAATACATTTTTTAGCATTCACTAATATATTCCAAAGTAAGTAGAAATTGTTGTTATTCAATTCTAAATTCTCATTGACATCCAGCAGGATTAAAGTCTTAGATAGCACAAATGTATCTGAAAATATGGCTTGTAGGAAGTTACTAATATCTTCCCATAAATGTTTTTCTTTGAATACAATCATGAAAAATATGTATCCACTCTGCTTTGCATATTTGTAAACATCTCCAACATATGACATTCTTAGAAGAATTAAATTTAGCTAGTTTATTGTGTGTGTATAGAAAGATCTATGCAGAAATTTCCACGTGTAAATTCTCCAGAATTGCATATTGGATGCTAATTTCATAGAATTTACTATTTTAGTTTTATTTTCCATGGATACATTTATTGAATGTCCTTTAGCAATATAGTTCCAAAATTTTTGATTGGTTTTAACTTTGTGATTTATTAAAATTTTGTATAATTTTGATGCTATGTTTCCCCAATTTTGATTCATAGGTTCATAGGTTCATAGGTAAGTACTAGGCTATTGGCCCAAAGGCCTAAGTAAGCCTAGCCAACAAGGTTCCCTGGCTTACACCACCCAAGAAAGTTATTTTCCTGTGCCCCTGTCAAGCAGAGCAAAAGAAGTGATTCCTGGAGTGTATTTCCTATTTCCCATCCACTCATCAAGGTTTTTCTTGAAGAGTGCTAATGAGGAACTTTGCTTGACATAGATGGGTAGCTTGTTCCAGAGTATAGGAAGTCTCTGGGACAGGAATCTATCCCTCCAGCATGTCCTGTTTATTGTGGTGACAAGGCTTAGGTCCCTAGAGCATGTAGCTTGGTGGGATTGGGATTTCTTTAGATGTAGCATATCCAACAGCTCTGGGTTTGACATAGCTTTATATCTTAGGCAGTGATCACCTCAAAGTTTGTGATATGCTATGGAGTAAAGCTGGAGTTTTTTTGAGACGGTCAGTGTAGGGCATCTGTATGAGGCCAGTAATCCTCTTTGTGAGGCACTTCTGTGGCGTTTCCAGCTGCTGCAGATGTCTTGTGAGGTGCATTACAAAAGGGGCATTGTACTTTATAAGGGGTCTAATGAGTGTCGAGTACAGGGAAACAATGACCTCTTTTTTCCTGGATGAGAACCCTTTTGTGATGAGGTGTGCCCCATAGAAGGATTTCCTTATTTCAAATAGATGTTTTACAAATGTAGGTCTATCTTTGAAGGAAGAAGTAGTGATCATTCTGCATAGATCTTGTAAATACACTTTGAAGTATGAGCCAGTCTGATGAAGAGAAGTCATATGTTTTATTATATGCTGGCTATCTATAACCTTTTGATTGTTAATACATTGTTGCCAACAAATAAAGTTTTTTGCTTCCCATGTTGTAAAAAACATCTTATGTATCTTATTATGAAAGTTTTTGTAACACTGAAACGATATAACAAATCCAGCCATAGCTTTATGTCTGTATTAGACATTACACATCTTCTAAATGAATCAAACATGTCGTTTATGATTTTTAATTTAGTAGGTTTTGTTACATTATATTGGAAACTGGCACATAATATATGCCATGGTTTATTAATGTGGTCATCTAACATTAGGTTCTTTAAAATGGTATTTTCATTTGCATAGATCATAAAGTTTTCCAATTAGAAGAATAATTTGGATCTATCCAATTTATAATGATTCTAAAAATGGAGGCTTTAATATATGTTTCTACATCTGGAAAGTTAATCCCTCTTGTTCCCAGGCTCTGATGTGATGTGTGAGGGCTATTGTGTTTTTGTTGGGGTACGACAGAAATTTTAATAATAATGTATTTATTTATTTTAAAAAATGCTTATCTGGTATCACGGGGATGGCTTGTGCTATATATAAAATTTTTGCAGGTAATATCATCTTTATTAGTTTTAGTCTATCTTCAAAGGTTAAATATATTCTGTTCCACTTTACTACATTAGTCATTATTGTGTTTATAATAATTTTATAATTTATAGTTAAGGTTTCTTCTGTGTTTTCACCTAGTATTATAACTAAATAGTTTAAGGTGGAAACTTGTTTACCAATTACTTGATTATCATCTACCAGATCACTTTTTAAATTCAATATCATGAAATTTGATTTTGTTTTGTTAAATGTAATCCTAAAATTGAATACAATTTTTCATCTTGTATGTCCAACTCTTTTAAAGATTTTTTAGATGTGTTCATGGTAAGAAGTATATCATCTGCAAATAACATGATTTTGGAATTATATTGATTTTATATATATATATATATATATATATATATATATATATATATACATATATATATATCTTCTATTTTGGAATTGCCGTGTATTGAGGAGGCAAATATATCAATAGCTAGTGTGAATAATATAAGAGAAATGGGACAGCCATATTTTCTACCTTTTGTTAGTGCTATTGATTTAGAAGTGAAAGGACCTAGTTTCACATATACTAGATTATTTTTGTGTATATTCTTTATCAATGAAATAAAAGAATGAGGACAATCATAGAGTTCTAGTGTTTTAAATAAATAGTTCCATTTTAAAGAATCAAAGGTTTTCTCTATATCTAAAGCAATTAGTAAGGCTTCTTGTTTTTCTCTATTTAGGATATCAGTGAGAGCTAATATTCTTTGTATGTTATCACAGGTATGTCTATTGTGTATGAAACCTATTTGATCTTCATTTATAATATTTATCATATATTTTTTGATTCTATTGACTAATATAGCCATAAAGATTTTTTAATCATTGTTAAGTAGTGATATTGGTCTATAATAGCAACATTGTATTGGGTCTTTGTTTTCTTTTATTATAGGAGTGATTAATGAATATCTCCAAGATGGTGGTACTATATTTTGTGTTTGTACTTCAAGTAAGGCTTTATGAAATACTTTGTGAAAGATTGAGGTTATAGTTGATGGGAAGATTTTATATATTTCAGTTATAATACCATCAATTCCTGGAGGTTTATTATTTTTACTTTTTTAATTTTCTCTATAACTTCTTTATGAGAAATTTGTTTTTGGAGTTCTACATTTAATTTCTCTGTTTTATTTTTATTTTTGTTAAATTTTGATTATAAATTTAAATTATTTGTTTGATTTCCATCAATTCTATAATGTTCAGTATAATGATATATGAAAGCATCTAGTGTAGCACTTATACTTTTTTCCTTCATGGATGATATTAGTAATGGTATTTGCTCTAGATCACATTTTGGCTCTCATTGCTAGATTGTGCATATGTTTAGGGGATACAGAATATGAATTTTAATTTTTCTAATGACAAATTAGTTTTATGTGCTAAAACTTCATTATATGTTTTATTTAATTCACCAATTTTCTTGTTATTTGTGAGTACATTTATTGAATCATTATTATTTATTTTTGAGAGTTGGTTTTGTATGTTGAGTAATTCTGATTCCTATTCTTTTAACTTTTGTTGAACCATGTAAGAATTTTGCCATATATACAGGCTCTTAAAGTGTCCCATATCATAACTATATTGAGCTCATCAGAATAATTAGTATCTAAACAATTTGTAACTCTGTAAGTAACCAAAGTTTAAATTCTTTCAATTGTATGATGTATGCTAGTATTCTTAATTTCTTAAAATCTACTTAATTCTAAGGAGAAGTGCTCTATGATCTGATAGTGGACATGGGTTATTGAAAAAATATTTATTTTTGTGTTTTAGTCTTGGGAAACATAAATTTTACCTATTCCTGTTTGAGTATCAAATCTATGGTCTTGATGGAAAAATAATAATGAGTTATTTTCTTTGAATTTAAATGTGTCTATTATATTATGGTTTTCATTCCATTTTTTGAGTAGTTCTGCTATAGGAGTTAGACATAGATTTCTTTTGTTAGTGATCTCAGAATTATCTAGAATACAATTAAAATCACCACCTATTATCAAATTACCTTTTTATGTTTTACTAATGAGATCTAAATGTTTTTTAACTGTTCCTGTTCCTATGACCGGAAACCAGTATAAATTTACTAGTGTCCAAATTCTGTTGTTGAATTTTATTATAACAAGCATTAAAAGTCCTTCTTTGTCTTCATAATGATATAGGTTCATAGGTTGGTATGAGGCTATTGGCTCTAGGGCCTATACAAGCCTAGCCATAACAATTCCCTGGCTATTTATTCCCACACTATTTATTTCCCTGGAGCGTGGATGACTGGGTGACTGATGTGATCCCCAGGGTGAATTTCCTTTCTCCCATCCAATTGTCAAGGTTCCTTTTGAAGAGGGCCAAAGAGGTGTTCTGCTTGACATGTATGGGTAGTCTATTCCAGAGTCTGAGGTATCTCTGGGTCAGGAACCTATTCCTCAAGCATGTTGTTTATTGTGATGACAAGGCTTAGATCCCTGGAGCATGTGACTCTGAGGGATTGGGATTTCTTTAAGTGTAGCATGTCCAACAGCTCTGGGTTTGACATGGCCTTGTGTGTTAAGCAGAGATCACCTCTGAGTAGATGATATGTGACAGAGTATAGCTGGAGTTTTTCAAGGTGGTCAGCATAGGACATCTGCTTTAGGCCTGTGATTCTTTTAGTGAGGTATTTCTGCGGACTTTCCAGTTGTTGCAAATGTTTTGAGAGGTACATACCAAAAGGGGCACTTTATTCTATAATGGGTCTAAGAGGGATGAGTACAATGGGACAATGACCTCCTTTTTCTAGATGAAAAGCCCTTAGTGCTGAAAAGTGCCACATAGAAGGATTTACTGACTGCTGTGGTGATGTGGTTATCAAATGTGAAACCACTGTCCACCTGTGTCCCTAAGTCTCTTATCACACTTTCAGTGTTTAGTATACTGCCACTTATGTGGTAATTCATGGGTACATGCTTTTTTCCCAAAGGGGATAACTATACATTTCTTGGCATTGAGCTTGAGCCCATGGCTCTGGCACCAAGTCTGTTTCTGTAAGACCCTTTTGTAGAGTATCCACATAATTTGTGGATTCAATAATGGTTCCCAATTTGCAGTCATCTATGAACTTTGTTAGCCAGAGTCCCTTAGTGTTGGCCTGTACTTCAGAGAAGTAGATACCAAACAAGAGTGGTCCCAGGACTGAACCCTGAGGTACTCCACTTGTCACTTGTCTAGAGCTGGATTTGGAGTCATCTACTTTCACAGTGTGGGTTTTGTCACTAAGCCAGTTGGCAACCCATTGAGTGATGTAGGGATTAATGCCCAGCTTAGTAAGTCTGTCTATGATTCCAGAGTGGGGGATGGTGTCAAAGTCCTTGGTGAGGTCCAGGTAGGCTGTGCGGAGAGCCCTACCCTCGTCCATTGCTCTGGTGACTAATTTGAAGAAGTCAGTCAGGTTCAGAAGACAAGACCGGTCCTTCACAAACCCAAACTGGGTGGGGTCCAATGTTTGAAAGTTGCCAATGTCTTTGTTTATAAGTTCCATGATAATCTGTTCCATGGCCTTGCAGATCAGGCTCGTCAGACTGATGGGGCAGTAGTTCCCGGGATCCAAGTTGGATCCTCCTTGTGGAGTGGGATAACTGTAGCTGTGTGCCACTCAGGACTTGAGGATTAATAACATTTTTCTCCATAAAATTATTATCCCTCTAGTTTTTGTTTTATATGATGAGTGAGCTAACGTTAAATACTCAATTGGATTCCATAGATGTTTTTCATTCATTTTGAAGTGAGTCTCTTGAAGAACTACTTGCACTTTATTTAATTTTAAATGTTTTAATACGTTTGATATTTTCTTTGGATTGTTTAGCCCATTAGTGTTTAAGCAGAGTAATGTTAAGTCCATATATTTTGCTGAATTTCAATTTTACTAGTCCATATAATAATACCCACACTTCTTTCATAACGATTTAGTTGATAAAAGTTTATTCCATTTTATGTATCTTGACTATATTGGATTTCTCTTTTGACACATTTAGATTGGAATTCAGTTCAGGCCATAACAGAAGAAAAAAATATAACATAAGAAGAATTATTTTTAACAATGTGGTCCATAATTTCAACATTCCAACTATCATACATGGAATGATATACATTCCTAATCTGATAGATAGATAAAAATCTTATCACATTATCCCTCATTTCTTAACAGACAAATTTCTTTCTGATCCATATTTACTTCACTGGAGACATTTTAGATTTATAAGAGTAAATCAACCTTTAGTTAAACATGTTAATCTTTTAAGTCTTTAATTAATTCTGATTACATGTGGAACTTTGTTCTTATGCTTCAGTTTATGTTCATCTTTTCTCAAATATGTAATATCTTTGTATGAGAATGAATCCCTATAAATGCATAATCTGATACTTTAACGTTGTTATAACACAGTCATCAATCAATATTATCTGTTAATTAACACTCATTTGTTTTTCATACATTGTGAGTTTTAACACTTTTCATATAAAAGTCAAATAAAGTAGATAAAGTAGATAATAATTATTATAATACAGATTCATGTGTGATTATTCTTGAATCAGGAACAAAATCTCGAATACATGCATATTCCAATAAATACTTTTAGGTGTATATTGTGAATTCAAGTAGTTATGTGTTGTTTAAGCTTGTTGTTGGGCCCCTAATGTATGTTATATAAAACAATTCTGTTTAATTTTAACTATATATTGCTGTGATTATATGTGTGTGTCCATCTCAATAGAAAATAAGTGTTGCTCTTCCTTGTTCTTCTTGTTTTCTTTCCTGTCCTTCTTTTCTTCTTTTTCTTTCCCTTCCCTTTCCCATCCTTTCTCTCTTTTCCTTATTCCTTCTCTTTTCTTTTTTCTCTTTCTTTTCTCCTTGCCCTCCCATTTTTCTTTCTCTTTGTCCCCTCCTTTAGATTAGTTAGACTTGTATTTACTTAGTATATGCAAAAAATGAACCCTAACTATGAGACCTTTTATTTATTCCACACTCTTATTTTGATTTTTTAGTATTTTCCAGTTTGCTAGTTACTCATCACTATTTCTTCCTTATTGCTATAAAATAATATAGATGTTGACCTTCCCAATTTCTTATGTTCCTCTCTATTGTCTCATACCTTTCTGTCTTATCTTTTGTTTTTCCTTTCTCTTATGTGCAGGTCTTTTTATGTGCTCTGTAAAATGTGTTGGCTATGCAAAAAAAAAAAAAAAAAAACAGTCTAACTTTTGATTTACTTGTCACCTTATTTTTATTATAGGGTGTCTGTATTACTCCCCAGTGCATGGAATACCAGTCACACTGGAGACAGCCTTGGCTAAACTGTTCCAAATCTCCAATTTATATTGAGACCCAGTGCAGTCCCTCTGTAGCAGCCTACAGCTGTATTACTTTACATAGAGTACAGTGAATATCATTAACTCCTCTGCACCCCATCATTGATCACAACATTAGTATTCATCCTTTCCAGCTCCTGCTACCATATCTGTACTAGTCATCCAACAACAGTTAAGGTTGTTCCTGTCAATTTGTACTATTACTTTTTAATGCTAAAGTGCAAACCCAGAACAAGATCTTGTTTTGCAAGAGGACATATAATTCTAAATGGGTTGTGTGCCTAGCTAAATGCATCACCGCTTCAGTCCTCTATGTAGGGAAAACATTGTGCAAAAATAAACCTAAACAATGTTGACCCCAAAATGGTACCCCAATTCTTTAATAGTGTATGATTTTATTACATTTTTTATGGTCTTACAAAAATTAACAAATGGGTAGAAGTAATTTGTTGTGGTAATGCATTATTCTGTATGTCACTGTCTAAAAACTGGCATGTAAAAACAATTTCCGCATTGGTATGCATTTGCTCAGGCTAGTTTCCTTCTTGACATTTGAAATGTCTGCCTGTCCCTTTAAAATGTTCAGGAAGTGCTCTATATGTTATGGTAGACTGCTCTGCTAGTGTCCGGGAATGTATTCATGTTATGGCTAACTTTTATACATTATTTAAATATAGGAGATTGGGGAAGGTACCATAAATAGAGGTCAATCTTAGTTTTTGTTCATTTTGTCTTTCTACCGAGATAGTTGTTTCTTGGCTCTGCATGACCTCTGATATTCATGATGTTTTATTTTCTATTGTATATATTGTTTCCTTTCTTTCCCTGTGTCTGCTGCGGTGGCGCAGCAGTGGTTTTGTTGCCTCACAGCAAGAGGTTCTCCCGTTCAATTCTCGGCTTGGGTTGGGAGTGCCTTCTGTGTGGAGTCTGAATGTCTTCCCCGCGGTCAAGTGGGCATTCGAAAGACATGCGTTGAATGGGCGTGCCTTCGTTGAAGGTTGGGCATCGGGCTGGCAACTCGACACCATAAAAAAAAACACTGCCAATCATTAG
This sequence comes from Protopterus annectens, assembly GCF_019279795.1. Taxonomy (NCBI): domain Eukaryota; kingdom Metazoa; phylum Chordata; order Ceratodontiformes; family Protopteridae; genus Protopterus; species Protopterus annectens. The sequence goes on from NC_056743.1 coordinate 1,164,492,913, forward strand.
CGGAACAGAGTTCCGTTGTGGTGATCCCTAAAAGCCAAAAGACAAACAACATATATTGTTTCCTTCCCTTCTTTTTCTCTGATAGTAAATCCGTTTTGTGGGAGGTTTTATTAGCTTTTATAATAGTGTCTTCTTATGGTATCTTAGTTTGCTATGTCTACGTGCTTTGCTAACAGTTGTTGAGAGAGATAGCTCTCGCACAGGCTCATGATCTTATAACGGGATATTTTGACTTCTCAGAGCCTGTCAGTGAGTCGGACATCCACTATTAGCATTTAGTGTGTGTTTCTCAACCTTTAGGATTGACCAATGTGTTTAGTCCCCCATTTCCTACAAGTGTTTTGCTTCATGACATATGTGATGCAACTTCCCTTTTTTTCTCCTTTTTTTTCCTTTAATATCTAAATCAATTCTACAGTGTTTGTGTATCTACAGGAAGCTTTTAATGATGACCATTTAAGCTGTTTACACAGAAGCTCATGCTTCTCTTAAACGAACAGCGTTGTTGATGGGTCATTTTTTTATAAAAGTATACATTCCTGTTCTGATTCAATGGACTTTGCCAAGAGGCTTATTCTATGTTCAATAAATGCACTAAACAGTTACAAGTCAGATTCACATTATTATTGTGACATTTAGTCTTTTGTATTAGAAAATTTCCTTGACACATGAACTCCACCTTCACATGCTCAGTACAGAGGCAATAAGCTTCATATAACACTTATGCAAATGTTCACTCAGAAGCTCGCGTTTCTCTCTTGTTTTGAAAATTGTCAATGCATGGCTTCCAACGTGCAGAACATTTTCTAATTAATTTTAACAAAAAATTATTACCATGTGTTCTGTTATTAGAATATTATATACTATTACTTTTGATGTTTAAACTCAAGCAAATTATGTGAATCATTGTGCTAAGCAGTCTTTAGGCAACATACCCTTAATCTAGTCAGTGAGAGTTCAAGTAAGCCCTGTTTGCTTCCCATTAATTATACAGACACTTATTAGCATCATATTATCTTTTGGTCATTTCTTTTTTCACTTGAGATTGTTAAAAAAATACACATGCATACACATACAAATACACACAGGGAAAAAACACATATTGCATTCATACACAGATGTGAGAACACACAATGCTTTCATAAATGATGTAGACCTTTCTATTCACTTCTAGTCATTCATTTAGAAATATTTAGTTCTATATAGAATATGTTAAGAATATTTATAAGGTTAGGTTAATTAAATGAGTAGATTAACATACATATGTTTTAGTTTTCTGTAATATGTTCCTCAAACTTTAGTAGATTCTTTAAGAGAGTTTCTGGGTGTTATGATTTAGTTTCATTCCTTTATTTCTTCTTTTTTACATCAGTCCAGGAGTTTTTTTTTTCTGGAGATCTTTTCAGGGAAGTAGATGGTGCCTAGTCTATTTCTTCTGGAAGTTGTTGTTCTTAAAGGCAGATGCTTCTTCAATGTTGTTAAAAGTTCTCATCTCATTTAAGTGGAAGATCTTGATTTTTGCAGGATATACTAGTTGAGCTTTTATTTTGTTCTGTTTAAGAAATTTCACTAGTGGCAATTTTTTTTTTTCCTCAAGCCCAATACTCTGGTAGAGTAATCATTGTCCAATCTGATTTGACTTTGTTTATATTTTAATGGGCTTTTCCTCCAGGCTATTTAAGAACACGTTCTCTGTCTAAGTATGATGGAGAGGAGGAAACTGGCTTTCATATGGCTCTATGGGCTCTTTCTATACTACTGGAGAAACCTTCTTTTAAGTCTAATATTTCTGGTAGCCATGAGTTTAAAAATAAGATAATGTCCTCACCTTCAGCTCTCTCCAGAAGACCAAAAACCCTGATGTTTGTTCTCCTTTCTCTGTTTTCCAGGTCATCTGTCTTATTAATTAGCCAGTTGTTTTGCTGTAACAGAAATTCACTGTGGTTTTCTTCCTCCTTTTATCTTCCCTCTATGCCACAAAGGGAAGTTTCAATGTCTGATATTTTAGTTTGTTGTTGCTGCAGTAGATCTTTGAAGACTTTAGTATGTTTTTGGTATTTTTCTTTTAACTTTTCTAGGTTATCCTTGAAGCCATCCATTTTCAAGGGCAGTTCATGAAGAGCAGAAGATATCAAGTGTATTTCCTTTTTCAGTATAGTTTCAGAATGGGTGTCCTTTGAGTTACTCATTTCCACACAGCAAGATTATCTCCAAGCTGTTTTGACAGGAAAATCTCGAAATAAATTCTTCAAATTTGACATACTCATAGTTCAGATATTTATCTTCTAAATTTTATTGTTTTTGATGAATAAAAATAAATACTAGTAATTCAGATATTTATCTTCCAAATTGTATTTTTTTTGATGAATAAAAATAATTATTTTTCTGTTTTTTGGACTATTTCTGTGGAGCTCTGAAACGGTGCTGCTATCAGTTGGCCATCTATGCTCTGCCCCATCATATAAATCATATTGATATTCACAAATGACATAATTATTTACTAGACTCCAGGTAGCTGTGCTGGCAATGCCTCCTTTTGTCAAAGACCTCCTCAAAACTGATTACTTGTGTAAATCTGTAATTGTGGGCTGCATATATATCTGCCGATGTTATCAAAGCCAAACATAGTGAAAGTTTTAAAATATGAGGAGAAGAAGTCTAAGATGACCTATCTGCTTAATTTAGTAGAAGAATTCAGTTGACAAGCATGAATGGAAATCAAACGAGAAATAAACAAAAATCAGACAGCAACTGTCTGTACCAAAAAATGAAAGAATATAAGGAGAAGGGTCAGATGAGAAGGAAAGAAATGTTGAAAAGCCATAAATATAGTCGGAAGTATAGAGATCTCCTTGAACAACCTCATGTTGATCAGGATTTGACAATGGAATGCTTAAGGCAAATTGATCTGAATGCAAAGAATGAAAAGTTAACAATGGCAACCCAGGATAATGGACTTCATACAAGTTGTTTTACAAAGTTCATGAACATATGGGAGAAACAGGCAAATGCAGGTTCTGTAAAAAAAAGAACTGGAAACAGTCACACACTGTGTTGCTAGGTGTGATACACTCATGGCAGAGGGCTTGTACACTGAAAGGTAAAATAACATGGCAAAATTGTTGCACTAGTGATTGTGCAAACAATACAATATAAAGTAGCTGAGAAGCATTGGAAACTTGAACCATAAAGCATTGTAAAGACCGATGAAGTGTACAACAAATGGGATCACCCTTTGCCAACAATTCAAAATTAGGCACAAGAAAACGAGATATAGTAGTCCATGAAGAAAAGACAAAAGTAGCTTTGTTCATTGAAATTGCTATACATAGTGATTATAGTGATTCAGGTACAGAGGGCCACAAAGTCATAAAATATCAGTATTTGTTGTCATATCTGAGTGCAATGTGAAAGAAAAATACCTAGACAGTTCCAAAACTAGCATGAGCAATGGGTTTAATAAAAAAGAATCTACAGATGTATATAGATATCTTATCAATCCATATAACTCCATATGAATTGCGAAAGGAGTCAGTTCTGGGCACCTTGTGGGTGCTGCAAAGAGTACCTTTGTTTATCATCAAAGACTGAAATAATACTCATTTCATGAACTTTAACTATTCCCCAATTTAGGAATGGGCTGCTTTCTTGTCATGGTATTAGATAGCCAAAAGACTTGGAGGAGTTAAACCAAGTAAAAACCTACCCCACTGCCATTGCCATCTCTCCTCTATGCTCCCCCAATATTCACTAACCTTCTAGTCTCACAACTATCCAAACTTGAGCAATGTTATAATACAATAGCCAATTTTGGAGGAAACTATAATGATAAAACACACCACTGCCTAGCCCTCAGAGAAATAAACTGGTTAGAACTACCACATCACCTAGCTCTTTCTCAGCTAACTACAATACACAGGCTTTGCTACAAATCAGGAAATGGCCCTGCCCTTAGCAACTTAATTCAACACTATTCTCCCAATACAATATTATGATCTTGAGGAAAAATTACTAATCACTATAGCCAAACCATCTAATATTGCAGGTGACTCTCTATATTCAAATAATGTAGCTAAACTATGGAACCACATCTCCCTATCACCGAAATCCATTCAGAATCCAAAATCATTTAAAACACAACCAAACCTTCACCTATCAAATCAATGGATCAGTTCCTGTACATCTGTAGGATAAGTGCCACTGTTTTCTTCAGCTTGACATATTGTCAGACTGTTTATCTTCATTCAGAATCCTGTGCCACACAACCAGTCTTCACCAATATCCAAACAGTTTACTAGCATCTCCTAGCTATGTACAAAGTTATGTGACACTACTCACCCCACTACCTCTATACTTCTAATATAAACGTTGTGATAGCCATATATTTATAATTGCCTGCTTATACTTCATCTTTTAACTGTAATGCTAACATTTTCTGCCCTCCTTAGTTCCATCCATCAATTCCATTTCTTAGAATTTCAAAGCACTAAGCACATAATCTATTATCCCTCTCACAAAACCACTGATACATCTTTGCAAATGCTCAGTATTCATCCTTCATCCTCTACTAATGCATACATATCTTTAGTGTGAAATTTGGGAGTGATGCAAAGCTTCAGTCTCAATACTGAAAATCTTTAAATGTTAAATGCTGACAGTTGGTGACCGATTAATTAATCAAATAGAATAATACTATCATTCTAGTCACCTGATCCAAGACAAGTAACACTTTTAACTTATACCATACACAGAGTACATAAAGAATGTAACCATTGGAATATATTTGCTCTTAGATTAAATATAGTTCAGTTTTTACAGGAGTTCCAGGTTTGATAGCCAGTTTGCATAAAATGAAAATGCATATGCTTATAAAGTATCATACGTTAGCTCATGTAGCAACAAGTTTTATTACTTTGTTTAGAGTTGAAACTTGAGTCGGCTAAAACTGTGCCAATTCTTGGAAAAAGGAAATTGCGATAAGTGCTTTGTTGAATGATGAGTGGGCTTTTACCAATAATCACATGACCATAAATACATTGCTAGCAGAATGACTGATAATAATGTAGGGAACATTCATGAATGTGTAGACTGTATGAAACTTCCATCTCTTACAAAGCATAGCACAATCTGTTAGTGCAGCCTGTCTCAGAACAAGAAGTGTCTTTAGCTTTGAAGGCATTGCAGTCTAGTAAAGCCCCTGGAATGGATGACTTTATGGTTAAGCTTTAATAATATGTTTAAAACAAATGTAGTACCCAGGATTCAAACGTTTTCTGATATGGTGTTATATAGGGAAGAGTTTCTACTGGAATATGTATTAGCCAGAGTAAGAATGTTACCTAAAACACACAACGATTGTACTGTGGTAGCAAACTGTAGACCCATCTCACTCCTGCAAATCATTGCTAAAATTTTAGCCACAAGCTTAGAAAAGACCCTTCCTTGCATAGTCCACATAAACACCGAGCATTTATAAAAGGTAGTTAGGTTAGTCAAGATCTCTCAGAAAGTCAGGAAAGAGCACTACAGATGTGATGTTTGCTCTGAGAATATTGATGGAGAAGCACAGAAAAGGTCTGAAGGATTTGCATTGTGTCTTTGTGGATTTAGAGAAAGCATATGACAGGGTGCCTAGAGAGGAGTTGTGGTATTGTATGAGGAAGTCGGGAGTGTCAGAGAAGTATGTAAGAGTGGTACAGAATATGTACTAGGGTAGTGTGACAGTGGTGAGGTCTGGGGTGGGAGTGACGGATACATTTAAGATGGAGGTGGGATTACATCAAGGATCAGCTCTGAGCCCTTTCTTATTTGCAATGGTGATGGACAGGTTGACAGACGAGATCAGACAGCAGTCCCTGTGGACAATGTTGTTTTCAGATGACATTGTGATCTGTAGTGAGAGTAGGGAATAGGTGGAGAAGACCCTGGAGAGGTGGAGATATGCTCTAGGGAGAAGAGGAATGAAGGTCAGCAGGACTAAGACAGAATATGTGTGTGAATGAGAGGGAGGATAGAGGAATGGTGAGGATGCAGGGAGTAGAGGTGGCGAAGGTGGATGAGTTTAAGTACTTGGGATTAACAGTTCAGAGTAATGGTGAGTGTTGAAGAGAGGTGAAGAAGAGAGTACAGGCAGGATGGAGTGGGTGGAGAAGAGTGTCAGGAGTTATTTGTGACACACGAGTACCAGTAAGAGTGAAATTGAAGGTCTACAAGAGGGTAGTGAGACCAGCTATGTTATATGGGTTGGAGACAGTGGCACTGACAAAAAGGCAGGAGTCAGCGCTTGACGTGGCAGAGTTGAAGATGTTAGGATTTGCACTGGGTGTGACGAGGATGGACAGGATTAGGAATAAGTATATTAGAGGGTCAGCCCAGGTTGGAAGGTTTGGAGACAAAGCCAGAGAGGCAGGATTATATTGGTTTGGATATGTGCTGAGGAGGGATGCAGAGTATATTGGGAAAAAGATGCTAAGGATGAAGCTGCCAGGTAACAGGAAAAGAGGGAGGCCTAAGATGAGGTTTATGGATATGGTGAGAGAGGACATGCAGGTGGTTTGTGTGACAGAGCAAGATGCAGAGGACAGGAAGAAATGGAAACAGTTGATCTGCTGTGGCGACTCCTAATGAGAGCAGCTGAAAGAAGAAGAAGTTAGGTTAGTCAAGATATAATAATACTTTGGAAAAATGTGTAGCAGTTTTCCAAACAGCTTATTATGCCTTGGGTCCCTGTACTGGTCAATTTCAATAAAGCATTAGATTCTGTTAACTGGCTTTTTAGAGCACCACAATAGAAAGGTTTGTGTTCCCAAGTAGATATATCAAAGTCTATAAAGTGCTTTATTGTAGTCCTACTGTCTCAGACTTCTGAAATGGTATTTTATCCATGAGGTTCCAGATTTATAATGGGACTGGACAAAGATACCCCCTGTTGCCCTGATTATTTGTATTGGTGATGATGATAGCCAATTGTTATCTGGACAGGGTTTTTAATGAGGGTAGGTATGAATAGGGTCTATATTATTAAAGCGAAAAACCCTATGAGCAAATACTAAAATGTCGGCCCCTATACCGTGAAACATGAAAATCCTGAAAGCACTAAACAGTGAAAAAAAAATTGAACTGTCATAGTCGGCCATCCCCACCACTACCTATATACTACCTTCCCAAATAAAATAAATAAACCACATACATACACTAACCAAACCCTACTTCTAACCTAAGTAAAGCACAAAATCCTACTTCTAACCTGACACTAAACTCCACATACACAACTAACTATGCAATTTCCTTAACCCCTCCCTAACCCTAAGGTCCATAACTACCGCACACATCTCCTACAGACATACACCCAAACAAAACAAATAATCCATATACATACATTTAACAAAACCCTACCTCCAACACTACTAAACCCCACATACAAAACTATCTATGCACTATCCTTAACCCCTCCCTAACCCTAAGGTCTGTAACTACCGCACATTTCCCCTAAGAAAATATACACAAACAAAATAAATAACCTCATACATACATTTAAAAAAAATCCTACCTCTAACCCTACACTAAATCTAACATACATTACTTATCTAAGCACTTACCTTAACCCGCACCCTATCCTAAACTCTGTAACTATCCAATACTTACCTTATGCAGCTAATCCACAGATGGGCCAACCATGGAAATTCGATATTTCCATTTTCGCAGTTTTCAACTTTCGCTCTAAGTCCACTTCGCGCTATACGGTTCAACGTTTACATATTTGCGCAAACGTCTTTTCACTCTCGTAATATAGACCTGTATGAATACACATGAAGTGCAATTAAAGTGGCCTACTGGTTTACAGATGACTGCATTGTTTGGTTTAGTTATCTAACCCAGATAATTCTGTATCATTTTTATTCTGCTTTAGGCAAATATGTGGAGATTTCATGCCTCCTAATTAATAGAAGTTAATTAGAAATTCTCCCACTAATAGTCAATGGCTACAACAAATGGAATAAAGCTTTAGATTTCCCACTTAGAGTAGTAAAACAAGGTATATATCTAGGAATAAGGTCACTGGCATGTAAAGAGAACTAAACCGAGAGTACTCATCTTCTGTCAATCTCATATATATTAAAGAAGACACAACAGTACAGAGAAGGAGTTTTATTATTTATATGTGCAAGATCCAAATAATTAAAGTGATGATTTTGCCTAGGGGCTATTTTTTCTCTGGCACATACTACATGCAACCTTTAATAATATTTTGGAGCAAGTTCAAATAGTGGTGGTGTCATTGTAGTGTAAGAATGGAGCACCTAGAATTAGAAAGAAACTGTTTGTTCCCAAAAGTTTGTTTTAAGAGGGGGTCCCTCATTCCATCATTAAGGAGTTGCTTGCTTGATCAGCACTTACATAAGAGTCAGGAGACATGAAAAACCTCTATGCTGAAATCTGGACATGAAAGTCATGTTTTGTAATAGTCTAAACCACCCGTGATTCTCAAGCAGTCCAAAATACAAGATCCTGGAGGAATAGATCTATGGGTAGAAAGGAATAATTGGAACTCAGCTATAATAATCCCCATTCTTAAATTTGATTCAAGACACTGGAGATGTACATTAATCACTGTAGAGAGTACATATATTGTCAGGAAAGGGTCTATATTAGATAAACGATCGCTTAAATTTTCAAATCTCTAAAGGTCGACCTTTAGAGATCAAACAGTTAAGTGTTCAAATATCTTTAAAAATTAAAAAAAATAAATAAATAAAAGTAAAAAAAAAAAAAAAATGAAAGGGTGTAAGCAGGGAGGCAAGCCCCCCTGCACCCACCACATGGGGGGCTGCACCCCCCGCTACTTAAATATACCAATTCCAAGATCGCACTACAGTGTAGGGAATGGGAAATTTCCCATTTCCGCTCTGCCATGCACTGAAGTGCGATTTTGGAGTTGGTATATTTAAGTAGTGGGGGTGTGGGGGGTGCTGGGGGGATTGCCCCCTGCTACAACCTTTTCATTTTACTTTTTTTTTGCTTTGTTTTATTACATTTTCGAACACTTAACTGTTCAATCGCTAAAGGCTGACCTTTAGAGATTCGAACATTTAAGCATTCGTCAATGTAATATAGACCCATCAGGAAAGGGTGTATCAAGGGATCATGACTATCAGGGATAGATTGAGCACAGATGGACAAGAGCTCCTCCCTCTCAGTGAGTTACAGGATAAAGTAGGCATTGCAAATTTAGAATGGTGAAACTATTTATAGCCGCAAAATGCCCCTGGCTGCTTAAGGCAACTAACTCAAATGAAGGCAGCATTTGCCACAAGCAGGTCTTAGTGGACAGGGTAAGGTTGGGACATAAAGTCTATCCCAATCACAATTGCATATGAATATGTATTGATGGACAGCTTGTCACAATTAAGGTCATTTAAGTCTAGCTGCGAGTCTATGACAGGAAAGAAGATAAATGAGGTAGAATGGGATGAGGAGAGGAAAATACTTTATATGATTGACATTCCTGAATTGTCTAAATTTTCAGTCTTTAAATTATTATATTGTGGGCAAAGATCACTATGGACTTTTTGAAAAAACGAGGTGGAATAAAGACTGCTCATGTTGACACTGTGATCAGACCACTGCAGATTATCTTCACATGGCTTGGTCCTCTCAGAAAGTTAGTATGTTGTGGATTCAAGTTATACAGGAGATTGCTTATGTAACTAGACAAGAATATCATTCTAGAGATGATACATTTTGGATGCTAGGAATTTTTCCACCACAGAGTAGAGTACCTAGGACAATTATTACTTGGCTAGACATGTGATTGTGACAGTGTCTTTGGTCATTTTTAGAGGATGAAAAGAAAGACCTGGTAACTGGGCTCAACACATTCATAAGCTGAGTGAAAGCTGATATAATGCCAATATTTATATGACTCTATTTTAAAAGTACTGGGCAATAATTATATTTTGCTTGGATAATCAGTATGCAGTTTATTAGGGCAATATTTTGTCCGCTTTACATAAAATACTTGGGAGTTACAGAATTTTAGAAACGTTTGTCAACAATTCTAAAGTAAGCAGTGGATCTTACATATTTTGGTGTGAATTGTATGACTGAGGAAATGTGGTTTTGTAATACCATGCCATCGTTTCTGGTTGTATATTAGCATATGTTCAATAAATGTTCATTGTTTAAAAAATGTACTGATAGTTAGATTTGCCACGAAATTCCAGATTTGAAAACATTATACTTCAAGGAAAATATGCTCAAGGAAAATATGCTTCAATGAGCAAAATCCACTTAGCATACTCTTTCTTAGATCTGCAATAAAGAGATTTTGAAAACATTTAAATACACTTCCATTATAATGGAAATACCAATGTTGTTGTTGTCTTTCGGCTTTTTCCCGGTTAGGGGTCGCCACAGCGGAACTCCGGTCCGCTAATGATTGGCAGTAGATTTTCACAAACTCCGAGGTGCCAACTGGATGTCTAACCTTCAATTAAGGTACGCCCATTTACACATGTCTTTCAAATTCCCACCCAACCGTGGGGAGGACATGCAGACTCCACACAGAAGGCACTCACTGCACTCCAGCCGAGAATCGAACAGGAGAACCTCTTGCTGTGATATGTGATCCTAATAAAATCAGAAAGTGAGTTCAAAAATGCACAAAAGAACACATGCAGCAGAAAATAAATTACATGTGACTACATTTCTAATTTTACCTGAAAGAAAAAGATAATGCTTCCATTGCAATTCAGAACAGAGTTATGCAACACATCTGTAAGCTGCACCATTAATTCAGGTTTATTTACAGTTGTGTACCATTCTCGGCATGTTTCAACCAGTTTAGCTCACTAAGACTCTGACCTGCTTAGCTTGAGTAATACTCATAATGACAAATTCTCATAATGCTATTATTACTAGTGTCCAAAAGTTATTTGTGTTTATGAAGCTACTTAAAGATTAAGTTACCTTATCAATATACCAAGATAGATAAGCATTTTTGTTTAGTTCATTAATTTTTCTTCCCAGTATATCTCACTCCACATCATTTGAATGTCTCAGATTTACCTGTATACACTTTGTTTTGTTGCCCCTAGTCTCATTATGTACACAGTGAAATACATATTAACATAGCCCAATGGATATAAAAGCTGGGGTTGTGGGTTGGCATAATGGTCAAGGTTTTTACCTCAGACACATAATGGGTAAAAACCCCTCAGAACACCTATGGCAAAATTTGTATTTTATGAAGGAGAAAACACAGCAATGAAACTCAGCCCTTGCAATCTGAATTTATGGTAGCTGTTGGCCAATAACTGGATATAATAATTGGATGTCTGCTAAAGATTTTTGAACCTGAAATATAATTGCCAACTGTAATGTTTCATGTGAGAACCACAATGAATTAAAAATTAATTGAAAAAAATGCACTTTCATAAGTTTGAGGTCTAAAAGGACATCATGTGTTTTATAAAATGCTTCTATAAAATACTGAAGAAATGTGCTTGATGCATATGGTTGTTTCATTTCTGAGGGTCTTATCTGCAACAGTTTGCAAAATGAAAAAAAAACCCTTAAATTCATATTATAATTTTTTTGGACTAAACTCTTCATACATAATGTTTAACATATATAGCTCTTTCACAAGTATTATCATGATTATACATCTAATGAAAATGATCATAGGTTCTTATTTATCTTAACCGTAATATGCTCAGTAAAGCCCATTTATTTAATCTGATCTGTCAGTAATTTATGAATTATGTAGCTTAAATATATGTCATATAGTTTTCTTAAAAAATGTTTACATTTAATTATACCTTAATATGCTTAGTAAAGCCTGTTTATTTAATCCTATCTGTCAGTAATTTATGACTTATGTAGCTTAAATATATGTCATATAGTTTTCTTAAAAAATGTTTACATTTAATTATTAGCACTGATAAATGTAATTCTCGAACTTCTAGCTTGAAACCATAATTTGTAGTATTTGTGTGGATTTGTTTGAATTAATTTAGCAACAATATACTACTCAGACAAGCTCCTCGTGGTCCTGCAGAGTGGTCCTAGCTACAGAGAACTCAGAAAAGCGACTACATTCTGGATTTAAGTATCTTTGCTGTTTTTTTACTTGAAATACCTTCTCTAGCTTACCCTAAACAAACTTAAGCTGTTTTTTTAGCTGTTTGCTGCATTATTTAATATCTGCACTTAAAGTTACATTTTAGTCGAATTTGATCGAAAGTTTGTTTGTTTGTTTGTTTAATTTAACTGTTGAGGCTGCCCACTAAAGTGTGCTAGCCTGTGTAACTGATTTATTACTGTTTCTGCATTTTCTGTGTGTTTCTATCTAAAAACAAAAAAAACAAAAAAAATTATCCTTGTTTTCCCGCCTCTCCTCGACTAGTTTAGATCAGTTTACAGGCACTGCTGTATTCTGGGCTGTGGTGTAGTTCCTGTGTTGTCCATTACCTTACTTGGATAGAAGGAAGTTTCTTTGTTCACCGGTGGGAGTGGGGAGCCTTGAGCAGCCTTCCTGTCCCTGTAGGAAGTGACCACAGCACAAGAGCTGTAGTAATTGGTTGTTTTGGACCATTTTTAGCTTTTTTGAAGTTCCCTGTTTAAAATCCACCTCTGGGCGTTTTTTTCTGGCTGTACTACTCAGACAAGCTCCTTGTGGTCCTGCAGAGTGGTCCTAGCTACAGAGAACTCAGAAAAGTGACTACTTTCTGGATTTAAGTATCTTTGCTGTTTTTTACTTGAAATACCTTCTCTAGCTTACCCTAAACAAGCTTAAACTGTTTTTTAGCTGTTTGCTGCATTATTTAATATCTGCACTTAAAGTTACATTTTAGTCGAATTTGATCGAAAGTTTGTTTGTTTGTTTGTTTGTTTAATTTAACTGTTGAGGCTGCCCACTAAAGTGTGCTAGCCTGTGTAACTGATTTATTACTGTTTCTGCATTTTCTGTGTGTTTCTATCTAAAAACAAAAAAAACAAACAAATAATCCTTGTTTTCCCGCCTCTCCTCAACTAGTTTAGACCAGTTTACAGGCTCTGCTGTATTCTGGGCTGTGGTATAGTTCCTGTGTTATCCATTACCTTACTTGGATAGAAGGAAGTTTCTTTGCTCACCAGTGGGAGTGGGGAGCCTTGAGCAGCTTACCTGTCCCTGTAGGAAGTGACCTCAGCACAAGAGCTGTAGTAATTGGTTGTTTTGGACCATTTCTAGCTCTTTTGAAGTTCCCTGTTTAAAATCCACGTTTGCACGGCTTTGCGCAGTTGTGCGCATAGCGCAGTGCTGGTTAAACTAGGTTAAACTTCTTCTGGCCCCGCCAAGTCTGCTCTTCAAATTTTCCCTTAAAGAAGCTCTACTCTTAGTATAATCAGACTACTCGCTATATTATAAGCCTAGCACTTGTTCTCAAAACTTCTCTACTAAGTAAGCACTCTCATACTAAGTAAGCACTACATCCACCTACCACCCCTATGAATATCCACTTCCCTTAAAGGCACAGCACTTTCTTATACTGTTCTAGCATGTCGAGTGGTAGATTACTGGTGTCCTCTCCAGTTCAGCTGGTTAATCTGGGTATCTTGAGACAATGCTACAATTGTCTCATGTACACAGACAACCCTCTCCTCCTCCCAACAAACACAAATACATGTGAGACATGCAACTATATAGCCAAACTGGAGGCTGAACTCTCTCAACTCAGGGCTGGCATGACCAGACATTAGGAGATGGTAACCACACACACAACAAACCCAGTCCCACATAGACCTACCACAACTGCAAACCAAACACATAAAAACACAAAGACATACTCGGAGGCTCTAATAAAAAACTTACCAAAACAACAGAGGCTCCCAAAGCAGACATCCAAAAATCCACCACCTCAAAACAAAACACATGCAACACATACTTCAATAAATCAGTGTGTCAGTCAATCACAGCCCTTAAGGCCAAACACCATGCCTGATACACTAGTAATAGGTGACTCTATAGTCAGACACACTGATGTCCCACTTACCAGGCTGAACAAGGAGAGGGTGACTGTGAGCTGCCTATCGGGAGCTAGGATCCGCCACATAACACACACACTCAGGTCACTCCAAAGAAAGTACAAATATGACTCCGTCATTGTCCATGCTGGCATGAATGACCTGAGATGTACCTCCCTGGACTACATGAAAAGAGACATGGAGGAGCTCTCTGATTATGTAGCCCATGCTGGTATGACCCTGACCCTGAGCAGCATCTTGCCCTCACCAAGAATGATGCCACAATACAAAGACAAGATGATCAGCTTTAATAATTGGCTCAAGTACTGGTGTCATTCTAAGGGGATCCAATGTCTGTCTGCCTGGGATGACATGTTGGACAAGCCACGCTGCTTTGCAAGGGACGGCTTGCACCTGTCACCACTAGGCTTCCGGATATTGGCTAAGGCTCTTGCAACCCCCATAGTGCCTTTTTTAGGCAAGGCTCAAAAGACAAACCCACCTCCTTAGAAAACAAAAATGGAAAAAAACTAAGGGTAATGCTGCTCAACGCCAGAAGTCTAAATCTCAAGATGCAGGCACTCGATGCACTCCTCAGTATGGAGAACACTGACATCTGTGCAGTAACTGAAACCTGGTTCAAGGCTCCTGAGAGCACCCCAGCGCTACCAGGCTATACCTCGTATCATGCTTTTTGGCCCCAAAACCCGAGCCGAACCACAAAGGGAGGGGGAGTGTCCATATTCATCAAGGACACCCACACCTCCAGGTTAGCAGCAACACATGAAGCATCAGAGACCATACAGGTGCAACTAACCATAGGCAAAACTGCTATACAACTGGTAGCATGTTACAGGCCACCCTCCCAATCTCAGGAACCCCACTCAGCCTTCCTGAAGACATTGGAGGATATGAATGTATCACAAAATACCATCATACTGGGAGATTTCAACTACCCTAACATAGATTGGGTACATTATTCTAGCCCTAACACCCTAGCCCAAAGGTTCCTGGAATTCATAAATTCAAATGCACTGGAACAACTAGTCACCTCTCCCACTAGGGGAGATAATATACTAAACCTGATCATCACAAACATGGGGACAAAATGCTCCACACCGGAGGTATACCCCTCACTAGTGAGATATGACCACAAACTAATCACCCTGAATATACATATCCCACCTCCACCCCCAGCACAAAAGACCACAGTGAAAAACTTCTCAAAAGCAGACTTCACTCTTATTAAGACTGAGATGGTATCCTTTAAGCCCACTGGGCCAGTGGATACCACATCTCACAATGCTGAATCCTTCACAAATGCTTTCTATGGACATCTCCAAGAATGCATGGATCATGCAATCCCAAATAAATCCAAGTCCCTCTCCACCAAAGGCAAGCATCCTGTCTGGTGGACCTCAGCCATTAACAAATTGTATAACAAAAGAAGGAAGCTACTGCACGACAATGCAAAATCCCATAAAGGGAAGACATCTCTGATCAACACTAGCAGAAAACTACATTCTCTCATAAAAACATCCAAGGCCAACTTTGAGAGAAAAATCAATAAGGACACTAAAGATAACCACAAAGCCTTCTTTAGCTATGTTAGAAACCTGGGCGAAAACCCTCAGATATGCTCAGAGTTAGTTCACAACAACAAAAAATACACTGAACCCACAGATATTGCCAACATTCTGGCTGACAGGTTCAGTGCAAATGTCTCCCCTCCCTCACCCCCAAAAGAAGAAGTACTTATCCCAGCTGAATGTAATCTCCCTGTCATCTCAGATGTCCAGGTGAGAGCCACCCTCAGCAAAGCTAAAAACACAGCATCAATGGGACCTGACGGTATCCTGGGTTGTGTGCTACGTGAACTCCAAGAGGAGCTAAACCCGCACATAAAAATGTTATTTAACCTTAGCCTTACTACAGGATATGTACCTGAACACTGGCGTACAGCAACAGTGGTCCCACTCCACAAAGGGGGTACCTCTACAGACCCTGGGAAATACCGCCCCATAAGCTTAACCAGCCTGGTCTGCAAAGCTATGGAAAGAATCATTATGGAACTCATAAACAGAGACATTGGGGACCTACAGACACTTGACCCCACCCAGTTTGGCTTTGTAAAGGGCAGATCCTGCCTTTTGAACCTGGTTGACTTTTTCGAAACAGTCACTAGAGCCATTGATGAGGGCAAAGCAGTCCATACAGCCTACCTGGAGTTGGCTAAGGCCTTCAACACAATACCCCACTCAGGCATCATAGATAAGCTCAACAGCTTAAATGTAAACCCTTATGTCACTAGATGGGTTGCAAACTGGCTAAAGGACAGAACCCATAAAGTTAAAATCACTGGAGCAATGTCAGACTCAAAGCCAGTCACAAGTGGTGTCCCACAGGGATCTGTCCTGGGAACCCTCTTGTTCGGCATTTATTTCTCAGATGTTAAAGCAAACATGGGAGGGTTGTGGCTGACAAAGTTCGCAGATGACTGCAAACTAGGCTCCATAGTCGACACACCAGCGGACACATGCATCCTACAAAAAGGCCTCACAGAAACGGCCAACTGGTGCTGGAGTCATGGCCTTAAACTAAATGCCAAAAAATGCATAGTCATCCCCTTTGGGAAAAACAAAGTACCCACAAATTATCACATAGACAGCAACCCACTGAGTACGGAAAAAGTAATCAGAGACCTAGGGACCCAAGTCGACAGCGACCTCTCATTTGACACCCATGTTGCCAAAGTGGTTAGAAAGACATTCTACCTTGCACACTTTATCATGAAGGGATTCACATCCAGATCCAAGGATGTCATTGTACCCCTATACTCCTCTCTCATCAGACCCATGATTGAGTACAATGCCCCATTTGGTATGTACCTCACCCGGCATTTGCAACCGCTGGAGAGACCACAAAAGTACCTCACCAAGAGGATCTCCAACATATGTCTTATTCTGCCAGACTAAAGAAATTCCAGCTCTATTCAGTAGCATACCGCCTGCTCTGAGGTGATCTCTGCCTGACGTACGAGGCCATGTCCAATCAGGAACTGATGGACATGCTCCACCTCAAAAAATCCAAATCCATCAGAACCACGAGAGCTAAAGACATAAACCTCGGCACAAGTATGAATAGGACATGCTGGCGGGATAGATTTATAACCCAGAGGCTTCCCATGCTCTGGAACAAGATCCCAGTTCATGTTAGGCAGAGCCCCTCACTGTCTCTCTTCAAGAGAAATCTTGATGAGTGGATAGGAGATCGTAAGTTTACCCCAGGGGTCACATCTGTGTCACTACTAGACAGAGGCACAGTATTCTAAATCTATTCTGTGCATTTTTGTACCATTTCATGGGGTGGCGAAAGCCACATCACTATGGCTAAGCTTACAAATGCCCCAGGGCAGATAGCCTAGTACTAAACTATGAAACTATGAATATAGAGGTCATCAGACATTCATCCTCTTGATTTTTTCTCATTAAGTTCAGTAAGATACATACCCGAGAACATTTGCTAATGAGATTGAATAAAAACAGTATTTTGTGTACATTTTTGTACGTTGGACTATATGTATATATATATATATATATATATATATATATATATATATATATATATATATACACACACACACACACACACACACACACACACACACACACACACACACACACACACAAAGACCACAGACACTGGATATAAAAAGTATACTCACCCTTGTTAAAATGCCAGGTTTTTGATATAAAAAATGAGACTGCAATAAATTATTTCAAAACTTTTCCCACCTTTAATGTCACCTATAACCCGTACAATTCAGTTGAAAAACAAACAAAAATGTTAGGGGAAAAAATATAAAAAATAAAAAATGTGCAGTAAGCTGGTTGCATAAGTGTGCACACCCTTAAAGTGATACGTTGCTGAAGCACCTTTTGATTTAATTACACCATTCAGTCATCTTGGGTACACACCTGCCATCAATTAAAGCGACTCTGATTAACCCCAAATAAAGTTCAGCTGTCCTAGGAGACTTTCCTGACATTTACTCAGTTGCCTGCTACAGCAAATGCCATGGTTCACAGAGAGCATACAAAGCATCAAAGGGATCTCATTGTTGTAAGGTATCAGTCAGGGGAAGGGTACAAAAATAATTCCACAGCATTGGATATACCATGGAACACAGTGAAGACAGTCATCAAAAAGTGGAGAAAATATGGGACAACAGTGATGTTTCAACAAACTGGACATCCCTCCAAAATTGATGAAAAGACAAGATGAAAACTGGTCAGGGAGGCTGCCAAGAGACCTACAGCAACACTGAAGGAGCCGCAGGAATTTCTGGCAAGTACTGGTTGTGTACTACATGTGACAACAATCTCCCGTATTCTCCATATGTCTGGACTATGGGGTAGGGTTGCAAGATGGAAGCCTTTTCTTACACAGAGAAACATCCAGACCCAGCTAAAATTTAGAAAATACATTTTGTCCCAATAGCATGTGGGAAAATGTGTTATGGTCTAATGAGATCAAGGTTGAACTTTTTGGTCACAATTACTAAAGGTACGTGTGGCACAAAAAAACTTCACATCACCAAAAGAACACCATCTTCACAGTGAAGCATGGTGTTGGCAGTATTATGCTTTGAGGTTACTTTTCTTCAGCCGGAACTGGAGCTTTAGTCAAGGCACAGGGAATTATGAACAGTTCCAAATACCAGTCACTTTTGGCCCCAAACTTTCAGGCGTCTGCTAGAGAGCTGAACTTTAAGAGGAATTTCACCTTTCAACATGATGATGACCCCACGCATACATCCAAATCAACAAAAGAATGATGGCTTCATCAGAAGAAAATTAAAGTTTTGGAATAGCTCAGGCAGAGCCCAGACATAAATCCAATAGAGAATCTGTGGGGTGACCTGAAGAGGGCTGTGCACAAGATAGGCTCTTACAATCTGACAGATTTGGAGTGCTTTTGCAAGGAAGAGTGGGCAAATATTGCCAAGTCAAGATGTGCCATGCTGTTAGACTCCTACCCAAGAAGACTGAATGCTGTAATTAAATCAAAAGGTGCTTCAACAAAGTATTAGTTTAAATGTATGTACACTTATGCAACCAGCTTATTGTACTTTTTTTTTTATATTTTTCCCCTAACAGATTTGTTTGTTTTTCAATTGAATTGTACAGTTTATTGGTCACATTAAAGGTGGGAAAAGTTTTGATCTCAATTTTTTATATCACAAAAACCTAACATTTTAACAAGTGTGAGTACACTTTTTATATCCTCTGTATATATAGATGTATAGATATAGATATAGAAATTTATAATGCTGTCCTATTGAGAAATATCATGATAAAAAAGAACAGAAATAGTTATTATTGTTTGTGAAACTGGATCTGCCATAAGCTTTGGAAGCAAAATTATGGTTTGCATTACTTTGTTGATCTGTTATGAAGTCAGAACTTTATGAAAACACATTTCTGTTAACATAATTTCTTACCTGTTTCAGAATTCATTAATAGGTATTTATCCTAAAACAGTGTCAGTTTTATTATTTCATTTTCAGAATTGCTGGCCCTTGGAGACATATAACATCTACTTTTGGTGTAAGCACTCCATGATGTTTCTTTTTTTACACAATAGAAGATAAAATTGATATTAAATGAACAAGTTGAACACATCTAAATTTGTACATCACTCCACCAACCATCCATCCTCAACCCCTTTTTCCAATTTGCACATGGGATGAGGGTGTCACTTCAACACTGACAATCTTCTTGACCCAAAGTTTGCACCACCAGGTGGCTAGCCCTGCCACAGTAATTTATCTGTACCAGTCACTCACACCTATGGGCAGTTTAGAATGTCATATCCACCTATTGCATGTCTTTGGAATGTAGGAGGAAATCAGAGCACCCAGGGAAAACCCATATTATTTCATTTTCAGAATTGCTGGCCCTTGGAGACATATAACATCTACTTTTGGTGTAAGCACTCCATGATGTTTCTTTTTTTACACAATAGAAGATAAAATTGATATTAAATGAACAAGTTGAACACATCTAAATTTGTACATCACTCCACCAACCATCCATCCTCAACCCCTTTTTCCAATTTGCACATGGGATGAGGGTGTCACTTCAACACTGACAATCTTCTTGACCCAAAGTTTGCACCACCAGGTGGCTAGCCCTGCCACAGTAATTTATCTGTACCAGTCACTCACACCTATGGGCAATTTAGAATGTCATATCCACCTATTGCATGTCTTTGGAATGTAGGAGGAAAGCAGAGCACCCAGAGAAAACCCATGTAACCACATGGAGCATGTGCAGACTCTGCACAGATGGAACCCCAGCCAAGAATCAAACCGGATAACCTCTTGCTGTGAGGTGACAACACTAACTGCTGTACCACTGTGGCCAACTACACCACCATTGAAGTGAAAGTAAATAAATATCTTTATTAAGAACATGAATTACAGTTTTTACCATCCATTATCCCTCTCCACTAGAACAAATTCACCTAAATAATAAAAGTTTTACAAGTTTGCAGATGACTGCAAGATGGGTGCAATCATCAATTCCCCTAGTAATGTGGACATCATCCAAGAGGGTCTCAACCAAACAATGACTAGTGCCAGAAACATGGCCTCAATCTGAATGCCAAAAATGCATCATAATCCCTTTTGGGGAGAATGACCTTCTCACAAATTATCACATTGAGAATAAGGCACTGAGCACACAATCAGTCGTAAGGGACTTGGGAACCCATGTTGATAGCAAATTGAACTTTGTCCACCATATTGCCTCCATTGTACAGAAAGCTTTCTACATGGCCCACCTCATTAGTAAAGATATCTCATTCAGGGACAAGGTGGTCATAACATCCCTGTATTCTTCCCTTATAAGACCAATTATTGAATACAATGCCCCTTTCAGCATGTACCTCACAAAGTACGTGCAGCAGACCACAGAGATTCCTCACCCAGAGAATCCAGGGCCTCAAGCATCAAACCTACACAGATAGGCTAAAAGCCTTGTCCCTCTACTCAGTCTCCTACAGACTCCTCAGAGGTAACCTCTGTCTGGCATACAAAGCAATCTCAGGCCCCGCCTCATGGCACTGCTGCATATCTGCAAGTCAAGTTCCACTCGAGTAACCCACACGTGAAACCTCAGCCTGGTCTGTGACATCAGTAGGACTTGTTGGCAGGACAGATTTGTGTCCCAGAGAGTCCCCCTTTTGTGGAATAGACTTCCTTTACACATAAAGCAGAGTATGTCATTAAACATTTTTAAACGCAATCTGGATAACTGGATGGTGAACAGAAAATACACCCCTGGGATTCCACCTATGTCCCTGCTGGACAGTGGGATAGGTTGCTGACTTATTGGAACATGATATAAATTCTTGGCTTGGCTTGTAAGGGGCTCAGGGCCAATAGCCTAGTAACGTTTTATGATCCTATTTACTTTTTGTATGATATTGTAATTGGAAAACTAATACAAAGAAAAATGCTCTTATAATTTTAATACTCTTTATGGATGACCTCACCTCATATTTCTGATATTTAATTTCCAGAATATATTTTTTTATGTTAAAACAGAAATCTGATTAGTTTATAGCATTCACACTGCAAACAAAATATTTTGTTGACATTTTGTTGATCTCTTTAATGAATTGATTATCTGAGTTAGAGTCATATTTTAATGCTTAATTTCAGACAAGTTTTGTTCCAACTTTATAAAAGTGATCTGATAAAGTAAACTGCTTCATTAAACTTAAATTTAAGGACTGATTATAAAGTAGTTTTCTGTCACATTTCTAAGTGTTGTTATACTTGGAAATGCATTATACTATACTAAAACTGGTAATGGTATTGTTAAATCAAACATGCTTTAAAAAAGTAATCTGAACTTCTATTTCTGTTAACATGACATTCATAATATCATGCAATAATATTTTTCAAACAATTTTTTTATCTGTAATGAATCTTGTTTATAGTACAGATGCATAACTGTAGCCTTCATGAGAAACTATTGTCTGTTACTGACCAGGTCCATGCTATAAGTTAAACAACTGCAATGAAGTTGCAGATTCTGGACATGCTATAAAACATTAATCTCTGCATTAATTTTTTGTCAAACAGGCTATTTGCAGTGCCTGGCAGAATTAGAAGAGGCAATGGCCAAATGTATGGCATAGTCTAAAATATTTGTTTCTTGTGTGTGGTCTGCAGTGTGAGAAATAGAATCATCCAATTACAACAGTTTAAGTACTCAGCAAGGAAAACATTGCTACTTTTGGGGATGTATCCTTAACAGGGGGTCTTTCTCTTGTGGTTCTTCTGCCATTAAATGTAGCTGATGTTTCCCAAAAGTATAGCATTGTTTACTAAAAATAAAATAATGTTAATTAATAAATGAAGGACCCGACAGTCTACTTATGGGAAATGTTCACTGAAACAAGATCTCAAACTCTAAAGCAAGAATTGCATTTAATTTTGAGACAACACCGACTCAACTCCCATTCTAAATGTGGTCGTGTTTAAATATTTTCATAGCAGACCTTGCCACACCTCAGCAGTCTCATATTCCCTTATTGTTTCTCTCTATCTCTCTCTCTCTCTCTCAAGGTGAACCTGTCTTGAACAAAGAAGACTACTTCTGCCAAGTGCTCTCTCTCTGTCTCTCTCTCTCTCTCAAGGTGAACCTGTCTTGAACAAAGAAAGCTACTTCTGCCAAGTGATGTCTCTCTCTCTCTCTGTCTCTCTGTCTCTCTCTCTCTCTCTCTGTCTCTCTCTCTCTCTCTCTCTCTCTCTCTCTCTGTCTCTCTCTCTCTCTCTCACTCTTTCTGTCTGTCTGTCTCTCTGTCTCTCTCTCTGTCTCTCTCTCTCTCTGTCTCTCTCTGTCTCTGTCTCAAGGTGAACCCATCTTGAACAAAGGAGGATACTTCTGCTAAGTGCTGTCACATCTGCTCCTGTAACTGCTTGAGTTTCTGATGCAGCTAGGTATTACCAAGGTAGATAAAATATACAAACTAAATGTGGAATGAAAGTGTTCCTGACTATTAAGAATAAATTAAAAGTAGATGAACACATTTTGCATGAAATTTCCAGACTTATTGTCTCCAATGCAGTATTTTTTTGCCTACAGTATTAGAAACATTAGGTTTTAATAATGAACTTAGTTGTAGTATATATCCACTTATATATCCACTTTTATTGGGTTTTCCCTTAGTTGACGCTATACTACAAAACATTTCCCATGATAACCTTATATTCTGAATAATCAACATATCCAGAATCAGAAGTTGTTATTGTGGACTCATCCCCATCGCCATGTAACAGAAATTGAAGAAAAGCTGAAGCAGTATAATTTATTTATGCTTTTATAACTTATTAACACTGTATTCTTTCCTCAGTAGAATCAGAATGTTTTATTTTCTTCTGTGCAACTGAAATATTTGATATTAATTTTACTACTAAAAATGTCATCACTGCAAGACAGAAGATTTCCCCCTAAAGCAATAATTAAACACAGGTCATGTTAATTAACTTTTCCCCTCAATGTGTATTCAAAACAAGCTTGAGATTACAATATGATTATTATGCTAGCATACAATATCAAATGTTCTTCTATAATGATGAACTTTTACATGTGCTGACTCCATGATATCAATGTTAACATTTTTTGTTGTTGCATGTTATGCAGATGAGATTAAATATTTTCCATACTTAGTTTTACTTTGCCAAATTATTTCAACATTTCCTTTAAATTTTGCATTTTAAAATTTACACATCAATAACTGTTAAATTCACAGTTCTGGTTATGTGTTTTGTATACTATTTAATTCCATGCCCCTTTAAAATGACACTTTTCTTATTATGAAGCATTACTATTCTGAACAATTGAATTTCCATGTATAATCCTGGTCAGCATTTCTTATGCCAAAATTTGAGCAAATTAATAAATAATAAAATCGCTCACCCTTTTACCTAGGATGTTTGTGCACACAAAACAGAGACAAGAATATGCCACACCTATCATACTGAGTTACATCTCCAAGATGACAGGGAAAACAAGAACAGATGTGAGTGTAGTCACCTACAAGAACAGTAGTAAGATAATAAGAGTCCTTTCTACAGTATTTGGATTAGGGATTCAATCAGTGATTAGATATTAATAGGACTGTGTATATCAACTGAACAAAATAATCTAAACAGTAAAACTGATATAAAAGAAAACAGTGCAAGCCAAGACAATAAATTACAATACAATATACTACAACATGCATTTCAGTTCAGTATCAGAGAGTGTTGCACAGTATGATAAAGACTGGTGCATTTTCAAAGATTCAGAACATATCAAATGTCCATGGTAAATTCTACAGTGCTATTGTCCTTGGGGAAGTAGTTGTCCCTTGATGGAACATCTGCATACCATGCATGTGCTGTGTTCATTTTAATAAGTGGGTAGTGACTGACACATTTTACAATGAGATGGAATTTTTTCCAAAACAAGAAGATGTAGGGCAATGAATTGGTCCCACTTTCTACTATGGCTAATAGAAAGTTCAAAGCTGACTGTTCTTATAAGTTTGTTGGCTTTTCCTTTAACCAAGTTCTAGACATTTTGTTTAAAGCAGAATAAAAGGCACATGCCACATGTCAGAAGACAATATGAAACCAAAATTAAGCTCAGCTATTTAAGCCTTTCAGGATAACTAGATGCCCAGATCCATCAGTTCTTTTGGTTACTAGCCATAGTATGGCTTTGTGTTAAACAAGATATTTATGTTAAGAACTTTCATATAACAGCGTACCTAAGGA
The DNA here is from genome assembly GCF_019279795.1 of Protopterus annectens. Lineage (NCBI taxonomy): Eukaryota > Metazoa > Chordata > Ceratodontiformes > Protopteridae > Protopterus > Protopterus annectens. The sequence goes on from NC_056743.1 coordinate 1,164,517,754, forward strand.
CTGGCAAAAACAATCAGACACAAAGAAGAGCAATCACATATGCAGATTAACTGGATAATTGCATAATAAATTGAGTTACAGCAAAGACCTTCTTTGCAAATGTCACAATATGCTGATCAAAGGCATGAATGTACCAAGATTCCTAATCTTGTCATCCAGTCTGAGTTTTTCATATAATATATTATCTTGGAGATTTTTTTAAACATGATTATTTTCCATTTCTAGATATTAAGGTTGGTATTCACAGTCACTTGCACAACTGAAACAAGGGTATTCCTGATGCTTATGAATGAGCGCAGCAGAGGCAAGATACATAGAGGCCATTTATGCTAATGCAAAAGGCCTTAAAATAATGACATGCAAATGAGAAATGCCGAAGGTGTAGTATGCTAATGAAGCAGTTTTGCAATTCATAGCCTGAAATTCCTGTGGTACACATATCCATTGCTAAAAGCAATGCTTCACTTTTGATATTGGAGTTGCAATCCATAAGCTTGTTTGTCCAGGTGCGCATAAGCACTTCTGGGACAAACAAATTAATAATTCTCCCAGAAACCCCTTCATTAATTTGTTTTAAGTATGCACAAGCATTAAAATGATGCAACAAATTATTTTGCCCAGTAATCACTTCAGAAGTCTGACCATGTATGCAGAAGCACTTCCCTGACACACAAATTAATTACTTACCCCAGTGGCCCTTTCAGTGACATCTTGTAGTATGCACAAGCACCAAAATGAAACATTCACCCAAGTGACCCCTTCAGTAACATGTCCAGGTATGCATGAGCACTAAAATGAAACGTTTACCCAAATGAACCCTTGAGTACAATGTCCAGGTATGTACAAGCACCAAAATGAAACATTCACCCAAGTGACTCCACTTCAGTAAAAATGCCCAAGTATTCAGAAACACCAAGTAATCTCCCCTTGCATTTCTGTTTTCTCCCTGAAAACTGCTTCTTTCTGGCAGAAATTAAGGGATATTTAAACACTTTCTATACAAATGAACTCATTACAGAATCATGTCTATGAAGTAAACTCATACATATACGTGAAAAGCCACTTAACAGTGTAGTAACTGCCCCGCATTGCTTATGTATTAATCATGTTGCACTTTTGCGATAGGAAGCATGTTCACAAAAAGTCCTCTACATTTCTGTAGTCATCTTGAAAGTCTGGGATTTGCATAACTACATAGCACTGTTCTTTGTGGATCACTGCTATAAAAATGGAAAGACCTGAGTATGAATTCCACCCTAAGAGTTAGAACAATGCTATTTGTTATATTCATTTAGTAAACTTTCATGATGGCTAAGTAATGAGTATGTTGTTTGTGAGGGGTTAGTTTTACTTCCCACAGTGTCCAGGCTGTTCTTAAAAATATCTAAACTAGTGCTTGCTTTAATGTAATTTCTTAGTCTATTCCATGCATCAGCCTCTTTCTCTGAGAACCAATTAGTTCACTTCTCATTCATATAGAATCATCTATGTGAATCTTTCTTTTTCTTCTCTTCCTCTCGTAGCACCATGCTAAGCAAGTCTGGTGGTTTGGATATACTGATTGATTACATCCTGACTATATGAATGCATAAGCTGCTTCTTGTCTTCTAAAATACTGTATATGTGAAAATAGCCTGCTGTTTCCAATCTGTTTCCTGCCCAATGCACCACTATGTTGTTTCCAAGAACTGTGGTATCTGTAGTAGCAATACTAAAGAATCTTGACCAGCTGGAAACCTCACTAGTCCTACCATCATACCCAAAGTGAAACTAAAAAATAACCTGCTGTTTCCAAGCCATTTTCTGCCAAAGCACCACTAAGTTGTTTTTAAGAACTGTGGTATCTGGACTGGTAATACTGAAGAATCTTGGTCAGCTGGAAACCTCACTAGTACTCCCATAACACCCAAAGTGAAACAAAAAAATAACCTGCTGTTTCCAAGCTGTTTCACAACCAATGCACCTCTAAGTTATTTCAAAGAACTCTGGTATCTGGACTAGGAATAGTCACAAATCTTGGCCAGCTAGAAACCTCACTAGTATTCCCATAACACCCAAAGTGAAATAAAGTATGTTAGCAGTACTAAATTGAATTTACATTTAATTTTCTGTACTCAGTCTCTAGCTGGCCACGAGAACTCGCCACCCTCCTTTTTTCTCCATGGGTTTCTTTTTCTTCACGAACTGACTCAACTTATTCTCCTACTCTACTGCTATTACCTTTTCTTCACAATCATCTCTTTTCCTAGCTACCACTTGCTGCAACACTTTATAATAACTTAGTTACTACAAAAATAAAAAATAGCTCTCCTAACTAGAATCAACTCTAGGACAACTCCTCAATTGGATTCTGCTAGTTAAAATAAACATCCTTCAGACCACATAATCTGCAACTCCATCTTCAACCATACTACTACGCCTCTTCTCTTGCCTCCAAAATTATACAATTTCTCTCACTCTCTGAAATAAAAGGATGAAAATAAACCATGCACTCTGGCTAACCTGAGCTACAAAACAAATACTTCAAACTAGAGACAGAGCCTGGAAGAATGGAAAAAGAACAAAACTGACACAAACCTACTAATATAAAAGCAGTTACAAAATAGAGCAAAAAAGCTAGTCATCACATACAAAAAATTACTTCTCTCAACTATCCAGTCAATCCACCCCCCCCCCCCATATTTCTGGAAAACAATCATATCCCTCCTTACCCTGGGTCCATAAAAAAACCTTCACCTGCACCAGATAAAGACCCATTTCAAATAGCTGAAATGTCCACTTCTTACTTTATAGATAGAATACTTAAACTTGTAAATAATCCAAAAGCCAATACCAACTCCATCTCTAATCCTATTCCTTCACTACCAAAGTCAACTAATAATTACACCACCACCTCAACCCATCCTCACCGAAATACTTCATTACATAACAATTCATCTACTACTCTCTCACTACAACCAATGTCAACTTTACTTTTGTGAAAACTTCTTCTAAAACTAAAACCTTGCTCCCTCTTCACTGATAACCTACCTTCTGAATATTTAAAACTCACCACAGATTCAATAGCCTATCCTGTCAGTATCTTGATAAATAAATCCCTCCTACAGTTAGGAATTTTCTAAGCTCTGGAAAAAGCCCCTTACATAAGGGTGGAAAAGTCAACAAATTAAAAAACTATTTACCCATCTCTATCTTCTCCCATTTATCTAAGTTGCTGAAAAATGCATATACGTACAACCTCTGAAACGTCTTTCTGATAACAAATCTCCTTGCACCCACCCAACATGGCTTCCATCCTGCATATAGCACTACCACAGCACTATTATCCACAACAGCCTCCAACACCTCTTACAAATAACACAAAACTCATTTACTTGTATTGAAACATGGCTTAATGAGGCACAGTTGTTTCTAAATCCTAACAAAACTAAACTTCTGTTATTCACACCTAAACCACCTCTTCACAATTTCAAAATATACTCACAAAACAACACATAAATTGAAATTGTAACTCAAGCAAAACTATTGAGCTTTACCATAGACCTTTGAACAATGCATACTCAATGCCATTAAAAAACACACACATTTTAAACTAGGAAAACTATACAGGCACAAACATTTCATGAGCAAACCTACCAGAATAACACTCACTAATATCTTCTTACTTCCTTCCCTCTTCTATGGAACCCCTATTTTCACCAACCTTCATATATCCATAAAAAACAAGCTTCAATCTTTTTATCACAAATCACTAAATTTGCCATAGGCATATCATACCATTCACACCATTGCCAAGTTTTTAATGAATTAAATTGGTTGGAATTACCCCATTATATTCACTCTGTACAACTATCACTAGCACACAGAATCATATAGCAGCCTGCTAGTTGCCCTACCCTGAAAAATATCCTACAGACCTACGGTATATTTATTTGTTTAATTAATTTATTTGACATCTGTTAACCAGGTTGGTCTGACTGGGCAAAGCCCTTTTTCAACAGAGACCTGAGGAGAAAAGCTCCAGTATTACATTGCTTAAACATTAATTAACACATACAGTTGTTACAAGAAAGGAAAAAAATGAATAAGGTAAACTGTACATAATTAGTTCAGTTTTTACATAAGAAACCCATTCTGTAGAAAATGACAATAGTACAAGTAACTCAGAGATTTATCATCAGGGACAAAACAGGATAAAGAACATACATACATACATGTTTGAAAATAACAAAGTATGATCAGTCATAAGTACATTTAGAAAGAGAAATTGTAGTAAGGGAAAGAGGTATATAGAAATAGCAGTAAGCAAAGAGCATATGAGGTGAAAAAGTACCAAAGTATATGGTTAATGCTAGTGTAGACTAGAAGAGAAGCAGAATAAAAGTATGTGGAGTAAAAGCTAGAAAGAAAGGAGAAAAGGTAGGGAGCCTGTGAAAGGACTAGTATGGTAGTAGCTAAGATGACAGCACTCTGTGGTAGTGGAAGGTAATTTAAGTTGGGTCATGGCAGAGACATGACCATGATTTGAGGAAGTAGTCTTTAATTGCTTTTTTAAAGGTGTTTGGGTCAGTGATGCACCTGACATTGTGGGGTACTTTGTTCCAGGCATTTGCTATGGAATAGCTATAAAGTACTTTACCGATATTATATAGATTTGCGATAGGTTCTGTTGTGAGCTATGGAGAGAGTGCTTGTGAGTATAGGGCTGGATGAGAGTGGAGAGAGGGACAGGAAGAAGGTTGGTGTAGAACTGAATGAGCCAAGAGAAGCTGTGGTATTAGGATTTGGTGATGAAATTCAAGCCACTGCAAATTTCTTAGTGTGATGCAGTGGTGGGTGTGGTATGGTAGGTTGTAGGCAAATCAAGCTATTTTGTTATAGGTAAGTTCAAGTTTAGTGAAAATATTTGATTGGAGGTGTGTTGGAATAGGGGCAGCATAAAACAGTGTGGGGAGTAGAAAGGCATGTGCAAGTGAGAGTCTGGAGGCATTTGTAAGGTATTTAATATGTCTATAAAGCAGACCTAGTTTTGATGGACCTTTTTAATGCACTGCTGAGTGTGTAGATCGAATTTGACATGGTCATTGTAAATGTATCCACAAGCACTGCACCTATAAGGAAAAAAATACAGGCAGTTAGAAGAACAAGAAAAATAAATGATCAGCAAAGCAAGGCATCACAGGGTCAGTACAGTTTTTATTGTTCCTTGACTAGTTAGTTTGACTGATTTAACTGACTGACAACATACATCAGTGAGTACAGAATGTTTATACAGTTCCTAACAAATGTAGTCCTGCCTCTTTAGATATACATTGTGTCCTAAGTTGGTCATGCAATGTGTCCTGAGTTGGTCATGCAACTATTACAAGAATATTTCTGTAGAATTGCTATGCAATAAATTTTCCTTTTTTGGTAACAAGTACAGAGTAATTAGGGATTACATCATGATGTTTGCAGATCAGTTCAGAGTAATGGTGGTAACAAGTACAGAGTAATCATTTCTTGCTTTGTCATCATATGCTATTCCTGCTTAATTGTCTTATCATAACATTTCTAAAGAGCATTTATTATTATTACAGCTGCAGTTTACATTATTGCTACTGTTGAATAATTCAGAATTAATGAAAGTTTGCAACTTACAAAGTAGTACAATACAAAAGCTTAATAAAAACTTCATGTAAAATATGCAGCTTTTCAGCATTTATATGCAAGGCACAACATCTGCCCCTGTCATTCATTCTATAGATAATGTATGAAGTAGAATAATATACATTTCCTGGTTCTTTGATGTTTATGGCATATATGTACATTTTACAAATCATGTATTTTACATTATTTGTATTCTTTACACATATAGTTTAGGAATGTTTGAAAGAAATAGAAAAGTACTGATTAATACTTGTTTTATACAACTTCTAATATAATAGCCATTCCTGCTGTTACAATACATCAGTGCATGTCAGTGTGTGACCCTTGTTTTAGGCTGCTGTGATCTTTCCATTCTACTTTTTCCTGTGTAAGTGTGTAACCCTTGTTTCAGGCTGCTGTGATCTTTCCATTCTATTTTTTTCCTAACAAGTAACTGAGTTAACAATTCTAAAAAAAAAAAAAAAACACTATGCAGTCTTATAGTTAACTTGCATCTGTTGCCTGACATTTGATTATTAATGGAATTATTTTCAACATAAATATTTGTCTATATTAATAATTATGCCTTGATAAAGACATGAATTATTCATAAGCACTATCTTATCTTGGCTGATGCTCTTTTAGCCAGGCATTGTATTTCCATGCAGCGTTTTATGTCACTGGCATTCACATAAAAGATTGTTCACACATGCTGCCATGCTGCTCAGAGAAGATTTCTGTAAGCTGGTGTCCCAACATTGCTTGAGATCCCAATGCTATAACAGTTCTCCCTGAACAGACAAGAGAACTCATGTTTGTTGATTTTGTTTAGTGCATATTATCAAGCTTCATTGGTTCAGAATACTCCATAAATCACACAATGTCTTGGACCTGATGCATTTGGTCCACTCTCAAAACCTGTACTGCTTGCCATCTTACACATTCAATTCCACACTTGATGACAATTACTAGGCTTATACATCCTAAAATCCCAATTATGACCAGTATAAGCTGCGTTATTTTTCCTCCCCAGCTACTGATAGAACCACTCAGCCAAGAGAACCATGTTTCTTTTTCTATTTGTGATTTTTGAGCAACTTCCTCAATTAGCTTGAGCTGATTTCAGATTCATTATCAGGAATATAAGTATAACATGCCTCTCCTATTAATGCACAAGTACCTCCTTTACTAGCAAGAACAAAATCTAATGCCATGCGGTTTTGTAAGACCATAGTTCTCATGGCAGTCATTTCTAAAGTAACTTCTTCTATTCAAAGTCAAAGTCAAAGTAAACTTTATTGTCATACAGATCAAAACAGAGGAAAAAGTGCGTGTCACTGCACGAAATTTCGATACTCGGGCTCATACCATAAGAATTATAGTTTACAGAAGGAAGATTAATAATAATTTAAAAATACTGAAATAGAAATCAAAAATAGGATACTAAAAATAAACACAGTAAAGTATAAAGTGTAAAGTGAGCTATGTAGATAACAATGACATATTGCACTTAAATAATGTTTGTTTACCCATATAGCACTACTTAATTCCTCCAATAATTCTGCCAATTTTCTAATTTCCCAAATAGCTTTTCCTGCTCCATAGAATGGAAAAAGTGCTGTTCCTGCAAGGACATCATCTCCTACATCCATTTTTCTATGTTAATATGTCTTTTTAATCTAACATTTCTAATATTAGAATCAGGTAATGTTGTAGTATGTCTAATGGATATAATTACATGTCCCAAATAACACAATCCAGTCCAGTTCTCAGGAAGCCATTTGTAGGCTTTATTACCACATATACAATATATGCCTGTTCGAATTGGAACCATCTATGTTGTAACCCAATGTTTAGTTCTAGCTTTTTTAAGTGCCCAGCAAGTTTCACTACTAAAATGCTCAAAACATTGTTCACTGGTATTTTGGGTAGCATAAATAATACTACAAGGACTTTTCCCAAGAAATGGGTGATTACTTGTTCCTTCACCTCTTAAACAAACATCAGCAGTCACATTTGTATGGACATGCCTCAAGAAAGGATGTTTCGTTGGGAAAGAGTTATTTCTTGGAACCCAGTCTTGATTTGTGAGGTTCAACATTTCCAGAAGGGTAAATGGAATAGGTCGTAATGGAATTCCACTGTTTCCATCTTGTGGTATTTCAGCACAGATCCAACATTGTTTAGCGTTCAAGGTTTCTGAGGACATTTGCAGTGATTTGGTAAAGGTATTGAAGTTTATCTTTCCTTGTGTGGATGAGTAAAAACATGTCAGGATCACAATTAATATCAGGGTTTTCATGATTCGATATTTTCTGGAAAAGAAAAGAATCTTATTAGTTGTATCTGATATTATGTCCCTTTATATCAGTTATTACATTTATAGTTATTCAATTTTCTCCCTTCCATTTTAATCTTTTAACATGATCTTTATGAATCCAACCATTTTTTGCTGGCTGATTTTTGTATGGCATGATTTGTGCAGCCACTAACCCCACTTTGGTAACAATGTAGGGTCGTATCCATTTTGAATCCCATTAACTTGTGTTTCCAAACTGACGGACCATTACAAGATCTCCTTGTTACAGTTGTACCTCCCTCAATTCCCAAATCTCATTTTGTTTACACAGTTCTAGATTATGGGCTTGTCCAGCTTCCCAGACTCTCCCTTTTGCCCAATTAATTTGGTCTTGGAGCTAGTCCCACAATTTTGTTTCTTCTAATGGTATTCCATAAGGGATTTCTCCTGCTTGTAAATTCATAAGTCGACCCATCATTAGTTCATGTGGAGTTAACCCACATCCCTGAGGAGAATGTTGCATCTTAATCAAAATGTTGGGTAAATGTTTTACCCAATGATTACCATACTCAGAAATCATTTACTTTACTCCTTCCTTCAGAGTTCTATTAGCTCTTTTGACTTTTCCAGAACTCTGAGGATGGTAAGGAGTATGAAACCTTTGTTTGATTCCCCAATTTTACACATTTGTTTTGTCACTTTTCCAGTAAAGTGCATCCCTTGAGCACTATGTATTTTTTGGGGCACTCCTCATGTTGGAATGATCCTTTCACTTATTATTCTAACTACCGAGTTTGCATCTTCCTTTTTTGTTGGATGAGCTTCCACCCATCCAGTATATTCATCTATCAAAGTAAGTAAGAAACTAAACCCTCCTGGTGCTGTTGGAAGAGGTCCTACAAAATCCATTTATACCCTTTCCCAGGATCCCAATGCTTGTGGGAGTCTATATTGTTTTCTCTTATTTCATTTTCCCACATTGTACATGGCACATGTGACACATCTATCTACATGATTTTGGATGTCTGTTGTCATTCATTCTCATTTAAATCTCGAACTAACAATTTGTTGTAGTCTTTCCCTTCCTGGATGACCTTGGAAATTATGATAATAAGTTAACAACATTTTTCCTTTTTCAGGCTCAATTGTTTGTACCCTGTGTAAAGGACCTTTTTTGAATTCTCCTGGTACCAACCAAGGTTCTGGAAATCTAACCCATTTCCATTCACTTCCTTGTATTATTTCAAATTCTTCTATTTTCTCTTTCTTAATGATGTCTGGCTGTTCTCTTAGAATTTTTACTAAGCTTCCTAACTGCTGATTATCTTTGTTTGTTTTTGCATTTAAGGTCATATGAGCACCTTGTTCAAATTCAGAACCCCATAACGGCTTCATTTCATCTGTTCCTGTCACTGTTAATCCACATACAGTAGGTGTTATGATGATCCCATCACACTGGATCTGGGTAATTTTACCTACCTCACTTTCCACTCTATGTTCATACGCTGTACACTGATCTCTACAAAAGTAATCTGTACAATGTAAAGGTAAAGGATTTAGAGGTAAGTCCATTTGTATTTGGCACTTATTCAAAATATTTTGTACCATTTCTTTTATTTGTTTTTCTTCCATGTCATTTGTTTCCCATCCCATGCCCAGTATTGAGGAACATTTTGAATTGGATAAGTTTCTTTGGAGTCAATGGGCCCTTCTTTTGCTAGCTGAACTATTGTTTTATTAGCCTGACTGTGTACCTCATTTTTGGTGTGCGTTTTGACCTTATTTATACTCACTGTAGAAGGATTGTCATCTTTTTTTCTGTCAACACTTCCTGATGACTGATTGGTTTACCATCGGCTGTAATCAAACCTCTCCTTGCCCAAACTGGAAGAGATGATGTTAAGACCCGGACTACATATTCACTGTCTGTATAAATGTTTACAGGTCTGGGCATTAACAAGGCTTGTTTAACTGCTTATAGTACAGCTCTTTGTGCTGAGCATGCCCCTGTGAGACTACGCTTCTTGTGTTCTTTGGTCTCTGCATTATATATTGCACATCCTGTCACAAAACACCCTTTTTCAGAGCTCCAGAATCTGGATCCATCTGTATACAATTCTGATGCTCCTTCAATAGTTCGGGTGCCCGCACTTAAGTGCTCTTCTTCATTTTCCAAGTCAGGACACTCATGAGATTCCCCCTGGTAATTAAACAGTTCTGGTAAAAACTTAATCTGAGGGATTTCTACTTTGATTCCTCCTTCCTGACTTACAAGACTTGCAGTGATTCTATCAAATCATGCATTATTCATGCCCTTTGGATTTTCTTCTATCATATATTTCACTGGAGTATGTTTGTTCTGTAGCCGAATTGGAGAGCCGTGAATGATATGGCATGTTACTTCAGTACACCATTCTGCTATGATGGCTTGCTTCTCACATTTTCTCATTCCTTTCTCAACTGGACTCATAGCTTGGGAATAATAACCTAAAACGTGATATTGAGATCCTCTTTTTTGCAACACTATGGCCATCATAGTTAGACCATTGTGTCAAAACTGTATGATGAACTCTTTATCTCTTTCTGGGACACCCAAAGTAGGTGCAGAAATGAGTTCTTTCTTGACCTTAGAGCAAGCTGCTAGTGACTCATCATTCCAATTGAGAAGTTCATCTCCCTTTTTGTTTCCTTTAAGTATATTAGTTAAGGGTTTTGCTTTTCTTGTATAATCCTTCCTCATTGTTATTATTATTTGTATATATGTGTCATCATTATGAGCTTTTTTTTCTCCCTCCTCCTCTAAAAAAGGACATGTATATCCAGCTAGCCTAGGGTCAAAAAAAAAAAATAAAATAAATAAAAATAAAATAAAATAATCTGGTATCCATTCCCTTGAGAATCCAAAGCTTCCTAGGGCTTGCCTTAACCCTGTGACAGTAACTGGAATTGGTAATTGTCTGATTAGTTGTTTTTTGTCTTCACTAATGCTTCTTTGTCCTGATGATAACATTACACCCAAGAAAGTGACAGAATCTTTCATAAACTGACTCTTTTTAGGGTTCACTTTTAACCCTGATTGTCTTATTGCTTGGAAAATTTCTGTTAATGCATTTAAGTGCTGCTTTTCAGTTTCTGTTCCTACAAGTATGTCATCCACATATTGAATAATGGAAGGTCTACATTCTAGTGGTTTTAGTATTTCCTGCATTACATGATGAAAAACTGTTGGAGCATTATGAAAGCCCTGAGGCATTCTTGTCCAAGTATATTGTTGGCCTTCTACAGTAAAAGCAAATTTCCATTGTGAGTTTTTATCTAGAGTAATACTCCAGAAACCATTACTCACATCTAATGTGGAGAAAATTTTCATTTTTTTCCTGAATTGGAGCAATAAGATCAGGCATGCTTCCAACTATTAGCAAAGAACAAGGTATCACCTTATCAAGTTCTCTGTAATCATCAGAAAGACGATAACTTCCATCTGGCTTCTTTACAGGCCAGTATGGACTGTTAGCTGGTGACTTAACTGTTCTTACTACCTTTTGAGCTTCTAAAGCTTTTACAGTACTCAGTATTGCCTGTTATGCCTCTTTCTTTATTGGATATTGTTTGATTGCCTCTTAATTTAAGAATAAAGTCAGGGACTTTTCCACAATCATTCCTATGTTTGGCAAAAATATCCTGATAGCAATAAATTAGCTGAGCCAACTCTTGCTTTGGTGTTTTTAATAACTCAACTAAATCATACTGTCCTGGGTCTTTGACACTGTATTTGTATAATGCTTCAGAGATGACTAATACTTCATTTAATGGTCCCTAATCAATTATCTGTTACACAAATCTATAATGTAACCTCTTTGTTTTAAGATATAATTTCCAATGATGTTTTGTAGATGAGGACCTGATACCCATGCATGCTGAAAGGTGTCTTCCCCTATCTTTATTTCTACAGGGAGACTTACTTAAGCTTGAGAGATTTTTTCCTCCTAATCCTTGCAAATTTATAGTTTTTATTCCTGGGAATGCTCTTGTACTAATACTAACTGCGCCACCTGTATCTATTAAATACATATCTAAGTGGCCTCCTACCCAAATTTGAGCATGTGGCCTCCCCTCAGAGCTGTTTTTTAGGGTGGCCACGGAGACCCAAATTCCTAACTGGATAAGAAAGGATTTGCCATCTTCTTTTCAAGATTTCCCAATCTTTCCAGAAGAGCTTGAGGAACTCCATCCCTATTTATTTTTTTCTTTTTCTTCCTGGTTTCTGTTATGACTAGGTCCTGGTCCAGCTTGACCCCCATCTCGTGACCAGAAATCCTTGGCAAAATGTCCTACTTTCTTACAATTCTGGCATTTTACCTTGTACTTTGTTTTATCACAGGTTTGATTTACTTCCCTTTCATTAACATATACTGTTTTAACTTATTTTGGTTTATCTGTTAATTCTTTCCTCATTTCCCAAAGTGATAACAAAGCTTTATATAAATCATCATATGTACAAGGTTGACCCCTTACTAGGATGGCCCTTTTCAACCAAATTGGTAATCCTAAAAAGGCTGGGTTATCCATTTCAGGCTTTTCTTGTCCACTATACAATCTATAAACACCCCATTTTCTGTGAATATATTCATCTAAATCTCCTCTCTCTCCTCACTTTATTTCATTTAATTTTCCCCAGTCAACTCTAGGATGAGGTGACAGAAATTCTTGAATGTCATTCCAACTGGCCTTACCTTCCCAGATTTTTTTTAATAACTTTTTTCCCAACTGGCATCATTGCAATAGTTAGAGAACATAGGTCTTCTCTGGACCATCCAAATATTCTCTGTCCTTGCTCAAGTTTTTCCCTTCTTTCAGTCCAGGGTTCTTTATAGGGGTCCCATTTCCCCCCAAATATGTTAATGCTGCCTGTAATTCTTGAGGGGTTAATGATCTGTAAGTAGATCCATTACTATCTAATGCTTATGTAACTAGACACACTGACTTTATTTCAGTATTATGTTCCCATATTGGAGCAGTAGGAGTCACTGATAAAGTATAGCTAGATGTTGTGGCACTATTACATTGGGAACTGGATTTGAGAGGTATTTCTGTTAACTTATCCCAGTCTGGTTCTGGCAGCTGATATCCCCATGCAGAGGCTATTTTCCATACTCCTTTTATTCCTTCTAAAAGGGTTTTCCTAGCTTCTCCCCCCTCACCATCAACTTTTTGTCCAAGCTATGTTCCTAGTCTAATAGCTTCTTGCAAATCTGTTTTTAATGATTTAATTTCATGATCTCTAAATTCCACTTCTTTTTCTAAATTAGCTATTTGTTCTTTCCATTCTCTCATGTCTTCTAACTGTTTTATTTGATTAAAGCTCTCTTTATATTGTTGTTCTCTTTCTTTAATTTCTTTACGTAAAGCTTTTAGTTCATCTGCTGTCTCTCTAACCTGTCTGTCTGATTCTTCTATGCTTTCCTGTAAATGTGAACATCTTTTTGACAAAGCTTCTATAGTTTTGTGTTGTTCTACTGTGCACAAAAAAGCCTGTTGTACAAGAGCTGGAATAAATATTTTCTTAATAAAATCTCTTTTATTTTGATTTGGTTTTCCCCACTCTGTAAATTCATAAATTAAAGAAGGCAGTTTATAAATAGGACTTCTCTTTTTCCATCCTTCAGGTATCTCTTTTTCCATTAACTTTTGTTGCTTCTGACTGACCCATTCATGAATAATATCTAATAAAAATTATGGATCTCCTGTTTGTAAATTCTCACTACCTTCACTATCTGCTTGGTTTATAAATTCTTCACAGCTGGGAAATTTAGGAGATAAAATTAACCTTGATACCTTAGCTTTCTCTGAGGCATTTTTAGAATCTGACATCTCTCTTCCTTCAGAGAATGAAGCAAAACTATCAGATTTGTCTTGGGACCTTTCCTCAGTAACACTTTCAAATTTCTCTTGAGTCTTTTTTCTTGATATGGTTTAATAAATCTTAATAAATATATGTTTCTAGATCTGGTTGCAGGTACTTTTTCCTAGTATAAAATCCTGGTTTAAATCTCTAATACTGTTACTTTTCAGTTTCTCTGATCTAATAGTTTCTGGTTGCAGTAATATCTGTGATGCCTTAGTCCTACCACATTTAAAAAGCGTATTACCATACAAATTCTTTTAACTGCATGCCTCATAAATTACAGATTACACATGTAACTATAGGAGAGCAAAGCTTTAGTGCATTATACAAACAACAGAAAGACTAGCATTTCACCCTATTTTGGCAGTGTGGAAATCTCTCTGGGAAGTTAGCTATGCAGCTTTTAATTCCACCTTCCTTTTATTGCAGATGAGGCACCACGGAGGAGAACTGATCCAACCTTGAGGATTCTTGTTTTTCCTTCACTCCATGGAGGAAAACTGATCCAACCTTGAGGATTCTTGTTCTTCCTTCACCTGCTGACTTTTAAAAGCCAAGACCTTTCTGCAATATTTCAACTTTACTTCAACTTTCCAACCTCTGCACTTTCTGCTTTGCTTCCTCCCGGGTTTTGGCGCCAAACTGTAAACTTATCTACAAGCACTGCACCTATGAGGAAAAAATACAGGCAGTTAGAAGAACAAGAAAAATAAATGATCAGCAAAACAAGGCATCCCAGGGTCAGTACAGTTTTTATTATTCCTTGACTTGCTTATTCGGCTGATTTAACTGACTGACAACATATATCAGTGAGTACAGAATTTTTATACAGTTCTTGACAAATGTAGTCCTGCCTCTTTAGATATACATTGTGTCCAAAGTTGGTCATGTAATGTGCCCTAAGTTGGTCATGCAACTATTACAAGTTATTTTAAAAGCAGACTATTTCTGTCAAATTGCTATACAATAAGTTTTCCTTTTTTGGTAACAAGTACAGCGTAATCATTTCTTGCTTTATCATCATATGCTCTTCCTGCTTAATTGTCTTATCATAACATTTCTAAAGAGTATTTATTATTACAGCTGCAGTTTACATTATTGCTACTGTTGAATAATTCAGAATTAATGAAAGTTTGCAACTTACAAAGTAGTACAATACAAAAGCTTAATAAAAACTTCATGTAAAATCTGTAGCTTTTCAGCATGTACATGCAAGGCACAACATCTGCCCCTGTCATTCATTCTATAGATAATGTATGAAGCAGAATAATATACATTTCCTGGTTCTTTGATGTTTATGGCATATATGTACATTTTACAAATCATGTATTTTACATTATTTGCATTCTTTACACATATAGTTTAGGAATGTTTGATAGAAATAGAAAAGTACTGATTAAAACATGTTTTATACAACTTCTAATAGAATAGCCATTCCTGCTGTTACAATACATCAGTGCATGTCAGTGTGTGACCCTTGTTTCAGGCTGTTATGACCTTTCCATTCTATTTTTTCCTGTGTCAGTGTGTCTGACCCTTGTTTCAGGCTGCTGTGACCTTTCCATTCTATTTTTTCCTAACAAGTAACTGAGCTAACAATTCTAAAAAAAAAACACTATGAAGTCTTATAGCTAACTTGCATCTGTTGTCTGACATTTGATTATTAGAGGAATTATTTTCAAGATAAATATTTGCTTATATTAATAATTACGCCTTGATAAAGACAGGAAGTATTCATAAGCACTATCTTATCTTGGCTGATGATCTTTTAGCCAGGCATTGTATTTCCATGCAGCTTTTTATGTCACTGGCATTCACAAAGATTGTTCACACATGCGGCTCAGAGAAGGTTTTTGTAAGCTGGTGTCTCAACATTGCTTGAGATCCCAATGCTATAACAGTCATCTATTATAACACCTAGGAGTTTGGTGTGGGGTTCAGATGAGATGGTAGTATTATTCAAGGAGGAGACAGAGAAGGAAGATGTATGATGCTAAAGGGAAGTAGGGAGAAACAAGAGTTTAGTTTTCTTAGGGTTCAGTAGTTGGTGAGAAGTAAGCCATCTTTCAACAGAGTAGATGGATTCTTGGGTGAGGGTATGAAGGTATGTAATGTTGTCAGAGCAGGAGATAATTGTGGAGTTATCAGCATATTGAATAAGGGTAGAGAGTGGGCAGAGATGAGTGGAGGTCATTAATGGCTAAATGGCTATATTCCAAACAGTTCTTTCCATTTTAAAAACAAACTGCTTCTAACGGTATACAAACCCATAAAACAATTGGATGTAGCCTGTACTCCTACAGCATCTCAAAACTCTGGAGTGCCTTACCTTCAAATATTACTCTCCTAAACTCCTTTAAGAAGTTTAAACTTACACTAAAAAATTACCTCCTCACCAAAGATATGTGCCCTTGCTCTACAACTAAACAATATACGTAACTACCCATCACATAACTATCTCTCCACATAACATCTCTCTTTTCCACTTTCCTCCCTTCACTCCTCATCATATTTCCTTTCTCCCATCCTACCCCTCCTACTATCTAGCTTATTGAGTCTGTTTCTAATCTGTACTAGCTTAGCAACTGTTGTTTTTCTCACTAGTATATTCTTCACACTTTACCCTTTCCTTACTTATCTCCTTCCTCTACTTTTTTTGGCATAACCCATATACCTTATTTTATTTTATATATATATATATATATATATATATATATATATATATATATATATATATTAATCTATATCTACCATTATTAACATATTTCTACTTTCTTCACCACTGTGTTCTACTCTCACTTCCCTCCTAAAAAAACCTTTATAGTTGTTTCCCTTATTTCATTTTTATACTAGAAACATTATTTTCTATGTTACCTTTCTTAAGTATGATTCCGTGAACTTTATTCTTTTTATACTCGGACCCCTAAGCATTCTTATTAACTATTAATCTCTTTACATAGTTCTTTAAACTATATTTTAATAATTGTTACATCTCAAACAATATGCGCATCTATTAATTGTATATTGTAATTGCATGTTTTATATTCACTTATATTGTTGGAGCTTTTCTCCCCTGGCCTCCTCTGAAAATGGGTCCCTGACCCAGTCGGACTTTCACAGTCACTAAATGTTAACTAACTAACTAACTAACTAACTAACTAACTAACTAACTAACTAACTAACTAACTAACTAAATAGGTTGTCTGATGATTCCTTACTACTTTTAATAACCCCAAACATTCCCAGAGGTAGTTGTCTCTAAATGCCCTATATACCTGAATAAGTTCATCTCTTAAATATCCATATGAGACACTGTACAAGTTCAGATATTTTAGTCTTTCATAATAACTAAAATGTTCAGATCCATTGATGTCTTGGTATATTTCTGTTGTACTCTTTCCAGTTTACTTATGCTTGTTTTCTGATAAGATTTCCATATTGTTATGCCTTACCCAGGTTTGAGTCTAATATAACTAACAAACAATGACTTCATCATTTCCAATTTCCTCAAAATTTTAAATCTTTTTATACAACCTAAAGTTCTATAATTATCATTAACCAATTGGTTGATAAGATTAGAAAAACTCAAAACTGGATCTACCCATATAGCCAATGAATTTACAGTTTCAGTCACTGTGTGCTTTATTAAGTATTCACCTTTCAGTGTATGACTCTCAGATCTCATATGCTTATTTTTTAATTTATTTCTCAGCATGTTATTCTTCTGTGTGCAAATGGCCAATTTAGTCAAGTTCTTTTGCAGACATGCCCTATCTGTAACACATATAATCAGTTACCCATTATCAAGTCATCTACATACAGACTATAGAACACTTCAGATGAAAAAGATTGTTCTGAAATATATAATTAAGACAATTATTGGCCTAGGATAGAGTCCTGTGGGCACCCTGACTGCAACATCAGATTTCTCCTGTTCAATTTTTGTATGGCACTTGCCTTGCCCAGTTTGTAAGTCATGCAGCTATCCATCTTATCAAGAGTACATCAATACCCAGTTGTTCTAATTTATTGATTAGTATTTTGTATATAACTCTATCAAATGCTGAAGTTAAATCTATATAAATTATACCACAGCACAATTTTTAATTCATAGCTATTATGCTATTATAGAACATCATGTTATAGGTGGTAATAGATCTATATTCAACATATGCATGCTGATATGAGTTTTGACAATAATGTATCCAATATAACCTTATCCATTATTTTCCATAACTTGAAAGTTACCTTATGAGTCTATATGACTGGGTTTGTTCTGCTTCCCCTTCTCTTAAAGACAGGTTAAACAAATGCATGACTCCAATCACGAGGAATCTTGCCATGTTTATATGACCTAATGAATAAATATAATGGTAATGTCAATTCATCATGAAGTGTTCTCAGGTCATTAGTACTAATTTTGTATCTTCCCTATGCTTTTTTTGGATTCAGTTTGCTCATTTTTTTCACTATAAATCTAATTTGATTTCTGTATCTGAGGTTACCTGGATGTCACTAGGACAATTTTTCACCTCCTTTGTGGAGTCATACTGCTTTGCATATGATTTTATAAATATACCTATAATCTGTTGGGTCTGAGAAAAAAACTTTATAATCTACACACAGTTTATTAATTTGTATGTCTTTACTCCTACATCATATGTATCTATAAAATGATTTCCTATTATGCTCACTATCTTTGTATAACGTTTCTTCAGGATTTCTTGATCTTGTCTCCTACTATGTTTAATGTATCTGTCCATTTTGTTTATTTCAGATTTCAAAGTCATAGTTTTGGCTGCTGCCATTGAATTTAGGCCTTTTTATTCCTAAAGTCCCAATGCTGACAAGTCATGTCTTTTGCAGCTTTGCAATGTGACCTATACTGGCAAAATCTTCCTACTGGGAAGCACCTGAACATGGAGAATCCTTCTTCACATATAGACTAATAGAGTAATAGGTTTGCTAGGCAAGTAGACCAAGGTATGGAAGACAAAAACATAATATGGTGGCTTATGGTGTTTTTTCCTCTACCCTAAGTTCCACCTCTGTTCTGAAGACATCATCAGGCTGAGTGAGCAACTGGGAGACATTTGAGCACATATCCTGCCCTTGAACCTATATGTTGGCCATACCAGTTCTACTCTCCTGCTTATTTTAGCCATCTGGCTTATCCATTCTTCCCAGGATAGACCTTCCTGTCCTTCCTGCCAGTACTTTCTAATGACTGAGCCACTAATCAAACTCATGTAACATGAGTCGTAGTCAGGAATTTATCCCTCCATGTTACCTGTCTGGCTGGAAGAAAGACTCAGTTCAAAATATTTACTGCATCTGGCAAGAAATGGAGGCAATACCATGTGAGATGCATTATCTTATGGCCAGACACATTATTTAAGCTATACTGCTTATATACTATTTATCCTTCTTATTTCTAAAATTAGGATGTACTATTATGCACATTAATAAATATTCTAAAAAGAAGCTTTGTTAACAATGTTCCACAATTTTCCACTGCATTATACTATAGAATCATGTCACTCACTTCTTTACAGTAAAAAATCAAGCTTGTTTCAATAACACCAATATTTTAATGCTTTTTACTCCACAATATTTTTAATTGGGCTTCAAGATATATACATGTACACTTAACTGTCTTAACTATCACTAGTAACATTCTGACTCATCATTTTTTGAGGAGATCATACATACATTGACCATCAGTTCCATTATTTGCAAAGGCCATCTTGATTCTGTACAGATGCTTCATGTTTCTTCTGTAATCTGTAAATCTGTACCTTGAATATAATATCTATGGTCAGGTGCTTCTACCATTTTAACAGCAGCAAAATGACCTTCATGCACATACATTGGCATTTGTACTCCCTCTCTATGTTTCTATTTTGCAAAACAGATAAAGATGTATCATGTATCTTGTAATAGCTCTTCTGCTTATAGCGGTCTCTTTTCTAGAGGTCAAAAACATTGCCTTGATCTCCAGTAATTGCAAAGAAGGAACTACTAAAAGTTTGCTACTTTGCTTTCTGCCCATCAAGATTGTCAGGTGACAAACCAGTAGTTGTAGTGATTTGTTTCTCTTTCTCATTATAAATAAATCAAAATTTCTTCCTGCTACTTTTTTGGTAAATTTCTAACTTTCATTTATTTATTTAGTTTGATCATTACTTTGTGGATATGTTGTTCTTGTAGTAATGTGTCTGAATTCTTACACTTTCACATATCTCTGAAATTCTTAACTAATAAACTGAACAATTATCAGAAATTAATCTGGTATTCCAAGTCTCAAGAATATTTTCAATTGTTTTCTGCCTTTCGGTTTTACTACATATCTGTGTAATCTGGGCAACTGTTTTTTGCAATCGGTGCAACTGTTTTTAGACTCCTTTTCATTGTCTGTTAGAGCTGAATATCTGTTACTGTTTGTGACCCTTTCAGCTTGTAGTGAAATCTTTTGCCTAGAGAGGCCTAGCTGTTTTCTTTGTGGCAGAAAGTAATCAGTCTGGTTTAACCTAGCTAAAGGCATTCCTTCAACACTGTTATTTTTGATTGGATAATTGGGCTAGTTTCTGTTTCTCTGTCTTTAATAGCCAGTGTTTTAAACCAGTTATACTTCTTTGCTCAAGCTGTTCAAAGCTGCAGAGAGATGGGCCTTCTGCCATTTGTCCTGCTGTGATATTGGAAAAAGATAAGTGCTTATTTTCAGTTTTCTGCACTTCTGTTTTACTACATATCTGTGTAATCTGTGCGACTTTTTTTGTCATTGTGATGGTCTTAACTCTTGGTGGCTTTGAGTTGCTCACCTCTGGTGTGTGTGTCTTTCGGCTTTTCCCGGGTTAGGTCGCCAGCGAACTCTCCGTCTGCTAATGATGCAGCAGAGTTTTTTACATGCTGGCTTGCGGGGGCTAACCTTTAACACTTTCAACGGCGAACGCATGTCGTCACACGGTAGGCGGCTTTAACTGACGCTTTAACTGAGAATCGTCTAACTGTGGTACAAACTGTGAGGCTAACGCTACCGCAGCGGTGGTATAAAGCTGATACTGGACACTCCCCCAGTCACATTACATCAGCTCATTCTACTGTTTATAGTGAGAATTTAGTAAAGGCCCACCCCTTTTAGCTTCTGAACCTTGAATTCTCTCATTACCTTCTGTCTCTTCACTTTCTGCTAAAAAAAATGTATCTCTTTCTACTTCATTTTGCTGTTTGCCATATTTATTACAGCTTGTTAGTAGCCTTAGTAAACTGATGACAATATTCTACTGAATCACTGCTTTATTTGTGCTGTCTGTTACTGTTGTGATGTGTGAGCTATTGTTTCAAAGCAATCTACTGATTAACTATATTTCTTTGCTAGCTACTATAATTTATTACTGTTTAACTACATTTTACTTCATTTCAATGATGTTTAACTGTATTTTTTTCATACTGCAAGTGCTATTCTTTTGACTATAAGTGATTAATCTGTGCTTCATTGTGAGTTATTTCCTTAATGAGTTATTAACCTTAAAATTGAGTAGCATAGTCTAAATACAGGTCTGCAGCTTCCAGAGGTTCAGCTGCACAGTTATAAACCATTTTTGAGGTATTCCAGTTACAAGTTTTTCCCTAGTAGCACTTGTGTTATCATCTAGTAGTACTACTCATAGACCTTCCTCCCTTTACACTCTTAGCTCTTTCAGTTTCTGACAAAAATGGATGAAAAATATTTCCTACATTTTTTCCTACCAGTCTGGTCAATATGGGCATCTTCAGACAGTGTAGCAACTGCCTCATGTAAATGGACATCCCTCTAATACTGCTACCTAGGAACACAGTTTGTGAGAGATGCAATTACATCAAGCACCTAGTGTCATTGCTGTCTCCCCCACACCACACAAACCAGTATATCTGGCACTGGGAAGGTTGGCAACAAGAACACCACACCTCAAACACCACCCACACTTACACAACACACTCTCACATATGCAGAGGTCCTCAACAAAAGCATACCCAAACAAAAGAGACCTCTGAGGCATAAAAAACGCATGCAAACTCCACTACCCACCACACCACACACCACACATAGTGGCTGTGAGACACAGGTGTGTGGACTAAGGCCTAAACATAAACCCAACATATTAGTCATAGGAGACTCCATTGTGAGACACAGAGATGTGCCCCTCATCAGGCTGGATAAGGAGAAAGTCATGGTTAGTTGTTTGTCGGGTGCCAGAATCTGCCATATCACCAATGCACTCAAGTCTCTCAACAGGTACTGTTATGATTCTGTCATAGTCCATGTTGGAGTGAATGACTTTGAGACATAACTTCTTGGACTATATGAAGAGACATGATCGAGCTCATTGACTATGTGACCCAGGCAGATATGTCCCTAGCCTTAAGCAGTGTTCTACCATCACCCAGAATGATGCCTCAATACAAACAGAAAATGTTTGACTTTCAACTGGCTTGGTTTCTGGTGTCATTCAAAGGGGGTCCAGTACCTGACAGCCTGGGATGACATGATTGACAAGCCACAATGCTTTGCCACAGATGGCCTGCATCTGTCTCCCTTGGGCTTCAGCATCCTGGAAAAGGCTCTTGCCTCCCCCATAGTGCCTTTTTAGGCAATGCCATGATGTCAAAACTACCAACATGAAAATGTCATCAACATGCAAATTAAAGGTCTTGATACTAAACGCTAGGAGTCTAAACATGAAACTGCACTCATTACAAGCATTCTTAACCTGGAAGAAGCTGACATTTCTGCAGTCACAGAAACCTGGTTCAAAGCTGCAGACAGCACTCCAGCCATACCAGGTTACTCATCCGATCATTCATTCAGACCCCAAACCATGGGCAGCAAAACAAAAGGAGGTGGAGTTGCAATATATATAAAAGACATACACACCACTAGGCTGGTCAAACAGTATGATGCACAGGAAATACTCCAGGTGCAGTTAACAACTGAAAGGACCCCTATTCAAATCATAGCTAGCTACAGGGCTCCAACTCTGACTCAAGATGCCCACTCCACCTATCTGGACTTCTTTGAATCTATCAAGATTCAACCCTTTATACTGATCCTGGGCGACTTTAGCTATTCAGCCACAGAGTGGAAGAAATATTCATGCCAAAACACAAATTCCCAGAGATTCCTTGACTTCATCAATGCAAATGCCTTGGACCAGTTGGTTGACACCTCCACAAGAGATGAAAATATCTTGGACTTGGTATTAACCAACATGAGTAACCACTGCAGCATCCCTACACTGTCATAATTCTTGGTAAGATCCGACCACAAAGCAGTCACTTCCGAATGTCACCATCTCTTGACCCCTGCCCCCAGCTAGGGTCAAACAAAAAACTTCTCCAAAGCTGATTACAACCTCCTGAGGGAAGCTATAAACAGCTTCACAGCCCCCTTCACAGAAACCGGCACATATGTCCAAATTTACACCAAAGTACTATATGAGCATTTATATACTTGCATGGAATCAGGAATACCAGACAAGGCAAAATCCTCCTCCTCAAGGAAGTGTAAACCTGTCTGGTGGACATCTACAATAAATAAACTCTATAATAAAAGAAAAAAATTGCTGACCAGGACCAAGAAGGAGCAGGTGTCTAATTGGAAGCAATCTCTCCTTAGCCTGAACAAGCAAATAAGTGCGCTAGTGAAATCCACCAAAGCAAACTTTGAGTCCAAACTGGCCACTTCCACTAAAGACAATCATAAGGCTTTCTTCACATATGTCCACACTCTCAAGTGAAACACCCAGATCTGCTCAGAACTAGTAGTCAAGGACACCACATGCACAAACTCTGTAGATATAGCCAACCTGCTGGCAGACAAGTTCAGTGAACATTTCCCTCCTCTGTCCCCCCTCATCAGTAAAATAGGACATCCCTAGTACCTGCCTCCCTCCCCTTATCTCTATGGAGCAGGCCATCACTGCCCTATCACAGGCAAAAAACACAGCCTCCATGGGACACTATATCATCCCAGGCTGCATCCTACATGAACTCAGACACGAACTTGCAGCATCATTAGGCACCCTATTCAACCAAATCTTGAGTACTGGCTTCATCCCATCTGAGTGGAGGACAGCTACTGTCATCCCTTTGCACAAAGGTGGAGCATCCACCGATCCAGGAAATTATAGACCCAATCAGCCTAACTAGCCTGATCTGCAAGGCCATGCAGTGGATTATCATGGACCTCATTAACAAGGACATTGGCAACCTCCAGACACTTGATCCCACACAGTCTGGCTTTGTCAAGGGGAGGTCAAGCCTGTTAAATTTGGTCGACTTCTTTGAGACAGTCACCAAGGCCATAGACAAGGGTAAGACGGTACACACTGCCTACCTTGACCGGGCCAAGGCCTTCAATACTATTCCCCACTCAGGTATAATAGATAAACTCTCTCAACTAGGCATCAATCAATATGTTACCAGATGGGTAACAAATTGGCTCACTGACAGAACACAACTAGTCAAAATTAGGGAAGCCACCTCAGGTAGTAGACCCATATCAAATGGTGTACCTCAGGGATTGGTCTTGAGGCCTCTGCTGTTTTGGATATACTTCTGACAGGCAGGGGTGTAGCCAGGATTTTCAAATTTGGACTCACAGCTCCCAGACTGCTGCCCCCTCAGAAAGCCACACCCACATTAATACTGCTGATCAAGCCACGCCCCTTTCATATTGCTGATCTCTGAACAGATCACTTGCAAGTATATGCCAGGGTAGTAATTACTTACATGCTACATGAACACTTCATTCCAAAGGTACATCTTCCATAAGTTAAAAAACAAAATACCTTTCCAGTTACACTAGGACAGATCAGTTTGCCCTCCCCAAGATTACCCTTCTTCCCCTTGCAGCTCCTAACCCCTGTAGCGGCTCATTAGAGCTCCAGCAGTGCTGCCGACTAAAGAACTGGCCGATTCCAGGCAGCACATGCTCTACAGTATTATAGTCTGAGGTACAACATATAGAGCTCTCCCAAAGTAACCTACCTTCCACCCGCATGGGTCACCTGGCAATCGCAGCTCACTCCTATGGCCTACGCTCACACCCTTCCACCCGCATGGGTTACCTGGCAATGGCTGATCACTCCTACGGCCTACCCTCACACTAAGCCTTTTGGAATGGTAAATCTTACATTCCCAGCAACAAATACATTTTAGCTGGGCTCAGTTTTTTTTTTATTTATTTTTATTTTACATTTGTTGACCGGGCTAGTCCACTGGATATATGTCAATTTTCAGTAGAGGCTCCAATTACACTAATAGTTCAGGAAAATAAAAATTTAATACATTGTCAATGGAGATTAACATCAAGAACATGAGTACAAAGATTACAAAACAATATATTACTAGAAACATATTTACATAGGAAAGGATTTGACATGAAGATAAGGAAAAAAAGAGAAGATTCAAACTAATTATTATGGTAAATTTAAAGAATAACGCTCAAAGTGGAAAAAAAACAAACAAGTTAGTATATATATATATATATATATATATATATATATATATATATATATATATATGTGGAACACATGAGGTCACAGCAAGCTGAATATTACAGAATACAGTCATACTGCCACTGACATAAAGATGTATACCCATGGGAATCAATCAAGCAAAAACTGAAGCTGTTGAAATTTACATCCTTACTACCCTGCTTACATTCTATAAATCTCAAGCCTTTGCTGAAAGGAAATTGGTTAAAGCAAGAAAATTACCCTAGGCCCCAGAACCAGTGGGACTGGTACATGCTCTAAGGAACTTGTTTGGAGTTTTTTCCAGTCTTATGATCCAGTGATAGCCTGAACAACATTACTGGAAAGAAAAGAAATTCAAGAAATAAGTTTTGCTCAGAGTTTAATGTTCAAAGCTGACATGATATCACCCAATATCCTGAGAAGGCAACAGTTTGAAAATACAAAAAACATATATGTGAATGTAGGCTGCCTCCCTACCCTCCCACAAAATGAAAACAATCACTTTATGTATAGCCCTATGCTGTTACATGCTGAAAAAACAAATGAAGACACACAGGTTTGATTGTGGAAAATGTCAAAGAAAATTACCACACCATTCTCAGCCCCCTTGTAAGCTAGTGTAAGTGATCTCATGTGCACATATCTGAGTAGTGCTGGTTTCTGACTATGCTGGGTACTGGGCATTAGTTGGGGATGGAGTCCCTCTACTAAGCCTGTTTCAAGCTTCCACTGTAGAGAATAACTTACTGTCAAGCTCTATGCATATTTAAATAGTCCCATAAACATGTCTTCCCCCATCAGAAATAAATGCAACACCAAATTTAAAAATCAAGCCCTATGGGCAGCATAATCAAAGAAAAAAATACTCACTGCATGTAAAAATAAATGTAACTTAGAAAGCTAAACACACTCTCGCTAAACTAAAACAAGGAACTCAGGACTGTGATCAAATCAACCAAAGCCTGATATGAGGTAAAAATATAAACCCAGATGAAAGATAAACCACAAAGTATTTTTTTAACTGTGCTAGAAATCTCAAACAATGACTGGCACTACAGTGAGCTGATAAGAAATTATATCACATACTTGGACCAGAGGATACCGCCAATCCACTGACCAACTAATTCAGATTGAACTTCATCCCACCAATCTTCCAATATTCTCACATCAAATACCTGCATCTATAACCCCCTCAAATATCTCAACAATTTCTGAAGTTACTACCCAAGGCCAAGAACATAATGTCTATTGCGACTGCATAACATAGTAGACTGCCTACTTGCTTGTCTGAAACCTGATATGTCGAACCCTCTACAAAGGCTATTCAATACTAATCTCAAAACAGGTTTTGTGCTGGATGAATGAAAGACTGCAACAGACATTCCCTTGCATGAAGGTGGGACTTCAAAGGGCCCAACATACTTACTATTGTAGGAAAATCCTTTTTCATTGTACAACGTCTATCTAAAGATATATCATCCAGATCCAGGCATATAATTATTCCCCACTACTTGGTATTCATTAGGCCAATCACTAAGTGATTATAATGCCCCTTTTGGTATGTATCTTTCCAAACACTTGTCACAAGTGGATGCCATCTAACCCTCAAACATTTAGGAATTATTCCAAAGCAAACCTTGAACTAATGACTTATACCATGCTAAAATTTCCATCCCCCAAAAAGATGTGAACTTTGCTACCACTATGCAAATTGTTTACAGAAACCCTATACCATCATGTAAGCAGCTGCAGTGAGGTAGCTGTACCACAAGGAATAAGCAGAGAACCAACTCAAATAACAAGCCATCCTGGTGGAATCCCTATATCAATAAATTGTATAATAAAAGGAGGAAAAACATGGCCAAAACTAGGAAGTGCAATACCCAGAAAGGTATGAAACCCCTCAAACTAAATAAGCAACTCGGAAATCTTATCAAGCCCATCAAAGCCAAATTTGAGGCAGAAATATCCTCAAAGAAAAAGGATAATCACAAGGCCTTCATCAGCTTCGTTCATAACCTCAAAGGTAACATGACAGTGTGCTGAACAAATTGTAAATGGAACCACTGAAAGAATCAGAGGATATAGCAAACCTATTGGCTGATAAATTTAATTCCAGTTTCACCCCTCTTTTTCCCCTCAGTACCTCTCAGGAGACACCTCCTACCATAACTCTTCTGACCATCACTAGCAAATAGGTCTCCAATGCATTGTCCAAGGCAAAGAATACCATCTCAATGGGCCCTGATAATATCCTGGGATACCTCTTGGATAGCATGAAACATGAGCTATCAAGCACTCTAAAATCACCATCCAACATTAACCTGCTAATTGGCTTCATCCTTAGTGAATAGAGGACTGCAGCAGTTAATCCTTAGCACAAGGTTTGGCCTTCTATGGACCTGGATAACCACAGACTATAAGTCTGACTGGTCTTGTATGTAAAGCCATGGAAATAATTATCATAGATATTTTAAATAAAAATGTAGGGAACGCATTTTCTTATTTACTTCTACAATGATTACAGATATTGAAATAAAATATCACTAACACTGATAGCCATTTGCTAAACAATACAAGCTCACAATGAAAACAGACTTAGCATGAGCAGTAAACTTCTCTGCCCTTGAAACTCATATTCACTGAAATGGCATGAAACCCACATTAAAAGAAAATGCATCTGACAGTGGAGGATCACGTTTAGTTTTGAACTGTTTTTAAACCATGGGCTCCTTGCACACATTTATAGGGCCATGCGCACACGTATGTGTTCTTTGATTCAGCCTCATTATGAATTATATTCCTTGTATAATACATCACCATTTGTTAGAATGGTGTTTTAAATTTGTACTTATGAACATTCTTCTAGAAAGCAATGAAACAATAATGATAAAACTACCCATTTCAGAACATTTTGACCATAAAATGCCACTAAAACGTCTGTCATAACAATCCACCAATATTATTCAAAAAGCACAATCTTTGCAGAAGTAAAAGTTGTCTAGATAATGCTACATTAAAGAGATACGTAACTAATGAAGAGGTTGCTACTGGCAAACAACTTTGCATTTCAGGTGTTTCATCTACAAATTCAGTGCCTGCTGCCTTTGAAGAATGAATTGCCTACGTTACATTAAAAGATGGCAAACTGGTAATATTGCAATAGGGAATGACTGACAAACCAACAAGAAGTTCATGGTTACTAGGCATCTTATACAAAGGAGGACACACTCAGGAGTGTAGAACCCCTATACCCCCTACCCCTTTAAAATGCACCAAATAATCCACAATCAAAATGGCACTGCAATACCAGCACTCCATCCAAATAGTGTGGGAGTAGAATCCACAGCCTTCTGCACCAAAGGCAATTATGCTACTAACACTGCTTTCAAATTCTACAACACAAACAGTGAAGGCCATTTGATAAACAAAACAGTTAGTGGCACACTGAAAACCGACTTGCATGAGCAACAGTAAATTTATCTTCCCTTGAAACTCACAATTCCATGAAAATGAAATGAAACTCAGTCCCTTGAAAATGCACTGAAACTCATAATACCCTGAAAATGTATTGAAACCCAAACTCACAATTCCGTCGGCAGTCTGGTGGTCAGGCTCTTGTCTTCATTGGAGCTCACAGTTCCTTCAGCAGTCTGGTAGTTGGTAGGGAGAATTCAGGCTCTGACTCCTGTAACCAAGTTACAGGGTCAAGCCTGATCAAGTTAAGTGACTAACCTGCCCTCCCCCTTAACTAGAGCATTACACACCATACCTTCATACCTCTCAACCTGTTAGCATAAGAAATCTGGACAAAGCCTAAAACAGGGACAGATTTTAAATATTGCTCTTACAGACTTAGAAGATTACTAGAATAACAACATTTGTCTTAGCATGCATTTTCTAAAGGAAATGAAGTCCAGCTCAGCTGTATGACATTTATTTATTTCAATTTTCAGTGATTTGCCAGAAAACCACAAATATTGAGGAACAGGCCAAAAATATGAGGCAAAAATCAGGGAATTCTGTAAAAATCTGGGCAGATGAGAGGTGCGCATATCTCTCACTCTCTTAGTGCAAGAAATCTGGACAAAGCCCAAAATATGGACCATGCCTCTCAACCTGTTCAAGCAAGAAATCTGGACAAAGCCAGTAGTTATGGGGGGACAAAGGCCTAAAAATAGGAAAATGTTTTAAATATTGCCCTTACAGGCTTAGAAAGTTGATATAATTCCAGGTTTTACATTAGCATGAATTTTCTGAAGCATGTGGAGTTTGAAACTCAAATGCCTGCCATTATTTTCACACTTCAGTCCTCAGTGGTTAGCCAGTAATTTGCAAGAAAAGCAGCAATTGTAGGAGAAATGGAACAAAAATATGATGCAAAAATCTGGACATTCTGTGAAAATCTGGACAGTTGAGAGGTATGATAGGGATAGATTTTAAATATTGCTTTTTTAATTAAGAAAGTTGCTAGAATAACAGGATTTGTGCTAGAATGTACTTTCTGAAGAATATGCTAACTTCAGTCCTCTATGATTAGCCAGAAACCCACAAATTATATGAGAAACAGACCAAAACTATGAGGCTAAATCTGGACAGTTAAGAGGTATGTTAAACACACATACACATATGCACTTTATCTCTCATTCACACAGAATGGCTAGTTCAAATTACTTACACACACACACACAGAATAAATAATATAATTTAAACAGAATGGCTAACACACACACACACACACACACACACACACACACACACACACACACACACACACACACACACACACACACACACACACACTTTCTCACTCATACAGAAATGAACAAAACCTCTAGAAATGAATAAATAACATAAGCGTACAGACACACACACACACACCATTCATTTTACATACTTACCTGCTGTCTCAATGAAACAACTATTTTAAATTGTGTGCGAGTGAAAAATAAGCTTACATCAGCGTTAGCGTGCGTACAATGTACACACAACATTCCTTAAAGGAGAAGACGCTGTTTTAGCTTTTTTCCCTAGATCCTAGCGCCTGCCTTGTGCTACCCCCTCCATGGAAACACTGTACTGAAATGCGTACAGTGAGTATGCCTCCCGATGTCCCTGCTCAGAGGTGCAGGCCAAATCTAGTAGGCTATATGGCAGACCAAGTTTGCAGATGACTGCAAGCTGGGTGCTGTCATCAATTCCCCTAGTGATGTGGACATCCTCCAAGAGGGTCCCACCCAAACAAATGACTGGTGCCAGAAACATGGCCTCAAACTGAATGCCAAAAATGCATCATCATCCCTTTTGGGGAGAATGAAGTTCCCACAAATTATCACATTGATAATAAGGCACTAAGCATGCAATCAGTCATAAGGCACTTGGAAACCCAGGTTGATAGCAAACTGAATTTTGACCACCATATTGCCTCCATTGTACGGAAAACTTCCTACATGGCCCACTTCATTAGTAAGGCCATCTCATCCAAAGACAAGATGGTCATAATATCCCTGTATTCTTCTCTTTTAAGCCCAATTATTGAATACAATGCCCCTTTTGGCATGTAGCTCACAAAGTACATGCAGCAGCTGGAGAGACCATAGAGATTCCTCACCCAGAGAATCCAGGGCCTCAAACATTTACCCTAAGCCCTGTCCCTCTACTCAGTCTCCTAAAGACTCCTTAGAGGTGATCTCTTTCTGGCATACAAAGCAATCTCAGACCCTGCCTTGATGGCACTGCTGCATATCCACAAGTCAAGCTCCACTCGAGTAACCCACATGTGAGACCTCAATCTGGTCTGTGACATCAATAGGATTTGTTAGCAGGACAGATTTGTGTCCCAGAGACTCCACCTTTTGTGAAATAGACTCCCTCTCTATGTAAAGCAGAGTACCTCATTAAACCTTTTTAAGCACAACCTGCATAACTGGATGGGGAACAGAAAATACACCCCTGGGATTCCACCTATGGCCCTGCTGGACAGTGGTATAGGGTGCTGACTTGTTGTAACATGGGCTAAATTTTTGGATAGGCATGTACGGACCTCAGGGCCAATAGCCTAGTAACCTCCTATGATCCTATGAATATGGCAGTTACATTTGGAGCTGTGGTATCTTTCAGAGCAACCACTCCTAGATATTTTGAACAACAGTGTGCACAAAATTTGCAATCTTCTATGAAATGAAGGAAGACCATGCCTGTGTTATTCCAAGTATCTCACAGGGTCATGTGCAAATAATAGGCAGACTACTACAAGCTTAGCTAATAACCAGAGCTAGGAAACAAACCCAATACCTTGACTGTGAGTTAAAAACTTTAACTGTTATGCCAACCCCTCCATTTTTAATAAGATAACATCTCTTCTCAAAGATTCTGGGTGTAATACATGCTACATAACTCACACAGTTCTGCATATTGTGCACACCTTCCTTGAACTTCACAAACCTCCATAAGATTCATATATTTTCTTCAAGACTGAATCTGAGCAGTTTGGGTACGATGATATTATATGACTACTCTCTTCAGAATTCTGCAGATTATGTGTTTTTCCTTTCACTTCATAGTTTCCAGATGAGATTTGTGTATTTTCTGCAGAACAGACTGCCTGAGTTAACTAGGCACTGTGTTGTTACCTAACTTGAACAACAGTCTGTGTATAAAGCTAATTTCTTCTAAGTCTTTATGCACAGATAGCTATAGGATGATCCACAGTATTTAGAAGCCATCATTCAACAGATCTGCAGGGTGTTGTCTTAGGCTGAGCTCAGCATATCATAAAGTAACATCTCATTACATTTTTGGCATGGATTTTAAATAGTCAGGTGCTTGCAATTACCAAGTAAAATACATTTTGTATATGAAATTGAATTCTTTATAGTCTTGGAGATGTTTTGTACAAGGGCTTTCTGAAAGATCTCTTGAAGGGTTTATAAACTGTCTTGAGTGATACTTGTCTTCTATTTATGTACTCATGCAGCTTCTCACATCAGTGCATAATCATCTTGATGGTGAACTTAGTAGTACAATTTCACCTTTCTCTCTTGCTGTAAACAATCAATATATCTCTTGTTTTTGCTTTCACCTCAGCAACTAGTCTAGTTCTCTCTCATGTTTGCCTACACTTTGTAACTACAAAACTAAATACAAATGTAAATTAATGTGTTTTTTTCCTTTTGTTTTACTTTTTTTCTTGCTGGACAAAGCATTTTTAAACAGTTAACTACCATGTTTACCTGCACTCTATAGTATTCCAATACACAATACTTCCTACAATGTAAAATAATGTAATAAAAATGTTTATGTATTGTGAACACTTGTAACTTATGAATTCTAATGCACAGCTTTTTTCCCTAGGCCTGCCTCCACTGAAAAAGGGCATTTCTATACCAAAGGGACTTTCCCGGTCAATATAGACAAGTAAATAAAATAAATAAAGTAAATAAATAACGACTAACGTTTCTTTCTCATTTCTTCATGATAACATTTTAAGTCTATTCTAATCATTCATTAAAAACACAAACAAAATAGAATGCAAGCACTTAATTACAAAAGAAAATTCAAAATTAATAAAACACTAGAAAGCACCCCTAAATGATCTCCCACTACTTATATATACCAACTACTAGATATACCACCTCATGGAAAACAGAAATCTTCAGGAAATCAGAAAGTTGATATTTTGGTGAAAAAGACAGCATTCACACATTAATAATCAGTTGCTGTATGACTGATAACTAATGTGTCTAACACCAGCCTGACACCCCTTTCTCAGTCTGAAAGTATCCGAGCAATAGATTATATCATGTGTGATTATATTATGAAAAGTGAACACCAATAAGGCCCCTTTCTCAAGCTGAACATATTTGGCCAGTAGATCAGTAAATCACCCTTCAAGGAGGATTGGGCCTTGGGCATTTGGATAGTAACCCGATTCTGTAACACTCGTAACTGCTACAGAAACTAGGAGTGCTGAAGGCCGCTCATTGCCTGATGTGCGCATGACACGGTAATGGCAGAGAGAGACAGATCAATAAATGATTGTGATTCTCATATTAAATATGATACTATGTAGAAAAAGTGAAGACCAGCAACAGTAAAGAAAATATCCCATGAAAAAACTTGGAGTAAAATAAATCTCAACGGTCATTTGACTCTTAACAAAAAACATTGAACCAAAACAACAAATTACTAAATAAAGTGAGTTCACCCATGTTGGCGACATCCCCCAGACTTAGATATACCAACTACACAGTCTTCACCATTTCAGAAAAGGGAAGAATCTTCCTTAAAATAGGAATCAATGCTGCTGCATAGCAAAAAACACAGAGCCAATAATTCTCCAACAGTAATATAAGACACTGCATATAAAAACCCACCCACAAAGCATATAAACCCCATTCAGAACCACCACTACATAAAATTAAACCCCATTAAAAAAGAAAACATCCAAAATACAACCCTTGTGGCATTATTGCAGGTTGCACAAAACAGATATTGACCTAATTTCTGAGTACCACTAAGGTGTTCTGGCATATGTGCATTCACACAAATTCACTGCGACCATTATATCATATGTTACTGCTCTATTCACATCATTTGAAGAGAGCTGCCTGTTGTCATGTTGGTGTGGGTGACTATAATGCAGGAATTCCTCTGTTCTTTTATTATGTGTATTCATTTTGCCATGACATGCTGCTCACATGTTAAATGGCCCGATATATTTAGTTGATTCACAGTGTGATCCAGTGCCATGGCTTGAAATAAACCATTTCATTTCTTATTCTTGTACTCACACTACAGTAATATTTAACTCCCCAGTCATCACTTGACGGTTTGAATATGTCCCCAAAGTATAAGCTGATTTATGCACTTTGACCTGCAATTTCAAATGTTTAAATACAAATTCTGTGAAAATAACACAGCCAGCTAAAAGTATTTAGCTTGAATGTAATGCTTTTATCTTTTGTCTCTTCAGCACAACATTACTTTTTGCCAGTCTGTACTGAATTCTGTCTCTGAATTTCCACAGTGCTAAGAAGCTTCAGTTTCTTTGTCCTGGTCCCTTTCAATAAACACATCTCACTAAATGACATTTGACGACCTTTGTTAACTCCATAAACATGATTGCTAACCAATATTTGTTAACTATAACCAACACATGATATAGGTGAGGATAACATCCATGTAACATTAAAATAGGACAGCGTGACCCCACTCATCCTGACCAGTAAGCAGTGTTCATACCTCCACTCGCTTACTTATGAAGCAGCATACCACCACTCACTTCAGTTACCATATATTGAATTACATGTCCAACCAAATAAGCAGCTTACCTCCACTTGCTTATTTACTTATCAAGCAGCGTCTACCTTTCACTTTCCTTTCCCAACTCCTTCAATTGAACATTCAACACCAGAGGGGGAACAGAAGAGGGCAAGCCTGCTCCTCTTCTCTGCCCACCAGCCTGACCAGGCTGTTCCCTCTCTCTCTGACCACACTTCCAACAACCTAACCACCATTAAAAGGCATTAAGCCAAACATCATTCAGTGTACCCCATCCTGCCTAACCAAACTGTATCCATGCCATCACCTCTCAAAGCCCTATCGCATGAATAACAAAATTAGCCAGTTGCCTAAGCAGCTGAATGCAAACTATTGATGCTGAAGAAACAAACCATAACCTCATAACCTAGCATGCCCATTGTGTATGAGTGACACACTCCATTAACCAACTACGATACCAATAAAAGCTTCATAATGATTCTTGGGTCATCACCAGTCAGCTAGACAACCAAACAGTAAGCCCACTGCCACTTGAAACCATGGAGAGGCACTTAATTGATCAGCCCTTCCCCAAAGCCAAAATAACCACAGTAGGCCACACAATACCCTTAGCTTGAAATCACCTCCTTAAATCACCAATCCTCTGTTAACTTTCCAACCATAACTCCAGAATTATTCCCACCTCGCCACCTTGCTAATGTTCCATAAAGACTGTAAGAGGCTGCAATGCCACCTGTAATCATACCAATAGGAATAACTTCAAATATTGCCATCACAAGCTTAGAAAGATAAAACAGGCTTGCAGTAACATGACTTTACTAAAGGAATTCTGTACCACCCAATCTTAATGATTTGACACTAATTGCCAGAAAAAACAGCATTTATGAAAATTTGGCCAAAATATAAAACCAAAATTCAGACTTTCTGGAAACTGTACAGTAGAAGTATACTTCTTTCCCTGAGCCCCCAATGAACTAGTTCCTAAAATCTCACCTATGATGTGCAGCAACAAAGAACTCCTGCATCATATCGCACCTGAAGGGTAACGATAGTACAGTACTATGCTCCTATTTAAGGTGCTGACTGCTTTGAAACACCCAACAAATGTATAAACTTAAACACTCCCCAAAATTCACTACCTCATAATGACAATTCTAGCTAGAACCTAACCACAGGATTCAGAACTAACCTTAACCCCCATGCTACCTATGCAGCTAGTAAGCATGGGCTCCAGAATTAAAGAGTGAGGGGGGAGGGGCAACCCCCACACACACTTTTGCAGCAGAGCCTTCCGATTTTTTTTCTCTTTGTTTCAGCCTGTCGGAATTGAGATGAAGGAGCTCACGCATTTCCGGCCAGGCTCAAATTCAAATGTGA
The DNA here is from genome assembly GCF_019279795.1 of Protopterus annectens. NCBI lineage: Eukaryota > Metazoa > Chordata > Ceratodontiformes > Protopteridae > Protopterus > Protopterus annectens. Next base: position 1,164,553,764 of record NC_056743.1, read on the forward strand.
GCGGGACTGGATTATCAGTTGCAGGGCGGGAGAGATTTACTGAATTATAGGCTGCAGGCAGGGTGAGTTCTGTGTCGGATGAAGTAAGGTAAGGAAACTAAGGGTGTGTGTGTGTGTGTGTGTGTGTGTGTGTGTGTGTGTGTGTGTGTGTGTGTGTGTGTGTGTGTGTGTGTGTGTGTGTGCGTGCGTGTGCGTGTGTGTGTGTGTGTGTGTGTGTGTGTGTGGGTGTGTGTGTATGTCTATGTCTTTTAAAAAATCCTCTTCATCCAATTTTGTGTTAGGCAGTCCAAAGGCACCTCAAATGGCAATGTGAAGATATTTACAATTATTCTATTAACGTACCATGGGAGATAAGCAAGTTTCTCAAAAAATAATTTCAACACATTCCAACTGCACAATAATAAGCAGATTTTTCATAATATAATAATGCCAAGCAAGAGATGTTGCTCTCTTCTGAAATAAATAGGAAACTAGTTATTACAATGCCAAACACAGACAAAATGCAGTCCTAACAAACTGATACTTCCCTAACCTAATCTAATACAACCCGTATGAAGGCACTATCAGAAATACTGAACTGAACAGTTTCCAAGTAAAGCCACAAGATACAGAAATAAGTGATGTTTTGTTATTTCCAGTCTTACCCACATTTATTCATTAAGGCTTTCATACCAACTCTTAAGTCTGGTGCAAAAACAGCAATTTCTAAATCCATTTCAGAACAGTGTCAGGAATATTTCTCTTTTATTATCTTTGCTCCATGTCATAAAAGAAATTTGAAAAGTGGAAAAGAACCTGTGTTTAAAATTGCAGGAGGTGGAAGGGAGTGACAGCTATTCGACAAAGTCATTTTAAAATGAGATTGTGAGTCCCAGAACTTGAAGCTGAGTTCAGGGATGGCATTGATGTGATTCAGAATGTGTACACTGTGGGAGTAAGGTCACAGGGTGACAAAACAAGCTTATAAGTAATATCAGGACTTTGTAAAATCCCCTGAGGCACATAAACATTTCTGAAGCTTTGTCACACTGATTCTCTGTCACATGTTGTTTTTGTATCATCTGTAAGTGTCATGCCTTTTGTAATTTTGAAGTTAAGATGAGGGGGCAAAGTTTTGAAGGTAAATATTTTGATGATCTGAGAGAATGAATGTTTGCTTTTGTAAGATGTTAAATTTAAAATAGGACACAACATTCTGTTATTCTCTTCAAAATTAGGTTTCTTAGTGCAGAAATGAGTTTATACTTATGGTTTCTTAGAATCTGTATGATATATATATCTTGAAACATCATTTTAAGGTGGGGTTACGGCTTGGCTACAAAATGTTGGTGAGTGAAAACTTCCAAATGTTCATCATTATCAGTGAATCAGTTGTTCCTTCCCTGTGAAGCTTGCATATCTAGATCTTCAGCCATTACCATGAGAGTTCATAGTCTGCTGACATTCAGGCTTGGGTAGCTGAAATCTATTAACTCCAAATATTTACTTAATCCCTAAGACAACCACTGCAAACACACAAAAAATCTGCTGCACAATATATACAAATGGTCATGATGCAAAGTGATGCAAAGAGATTTAAAATAGCAGCACGTGTGTCACAGTGACAGCAATGTTTTTTGACTGAATGATCTTTTTGACATGTATGCATGGAAAATGCAAAGTACTGTACTTGGTTAAAAGGAACTCTGGTAAGACGTATTAGATGTGAGGATGGGAGATAATCACCCTAGACTGTGAAATTGATCTGGGGGATGTTGATCACATCTGGACTGGACAGACAGGAACAGCATTGAGAGGGCTGTGATAACAGTGAACAGAATGCTTTGGTATTCACTACGGTGACTAGATTGAAGAGCAAAGAGGTAATAATCCTGCTCTACCTGGTCCTGGTCAGGTTACACATTGGTACTGTGTGCAGATGTATATGTCATACAATTCGAGTGACATCAGAATGATAAAAAGCATTCCATAGAAAAGCAGCTGGAATCATCCTTGTGATAGAGCGGAAGGCATATATCCAGATATTAGAGGAATCAGAAGTTTTCTCACTACAGACAAGGGGACAGAGGGGTTCATGATATGGCTATTCAAGTTAAAGGCAGGAAGATATGAAGGAGTCAGCCAGCCTGAACAGGAGGGCAAAGGTGAGAGAGGAGATACAGAAAACAAGCTATTTGGATCACATGTTCCCCTGCATCTTTGAAGCCATTTTTTCAAGGAAAAGGTTATGAGCCCACATAATGGGACTACCAAAATGGGTGGTAGAGAGGGAATCCATTTAGGCATTCCAGAATGTGTGCAGCAGGTGGAGAAAGGTAGAGGTGTAGGGGAGGTAGAATGCTTAATGTATCTAAAAGGAATATTAAATAGACTAATTGTCAGTTTCTGCAATCAGAAAAATGTAATTGACTGAGACACACATTTTCTACTAATGCTGATTTGTTGAAAAACAACATTCAAGGCATAGTTCAAGAAAAATAACATGACAAGAACAGCAAATTTTAAACTCTATGTGATTTTTAAAACAATAAAATTATAAACCAATAAAGAAAAGCCGTGGGCAACCAGAGGATAAATATAACATACATTTATTTACAAATGATAGCACTTTTGTTTTCCCAGGGACAACGTTATCAGGGTGATGAAGTTCTCTCTAGATCCCTTCTGTCTAGGAGAATAAAACTGATAAAATGTGTTAAAAAATCTTGCGTATGTTGTGTCTGTTCATTCTCCACAGCTTTTCTTTAGAGGTTTAAATTTTAATTTATTTCCTTTACAACTGTGGCAATTAAAGATTGTGTTTCTATTTAAAACACATTTCAGCTCTTTATTAAGAAACAAAAATGTTCTCACAACTTCTTGCATTTTCCAGAAAATGTTTCCTTTACCATGCTAACCCAAAACATAATCAGTATTAAGAAGCATTTATGAAAGATGTATCCTCTTCAAATTTTCTGAACCACATGTTACAATGTTTTAGAGACATAAGGTTATGAAGTTGTAGCTACTTAACTTGTGAGTGGTGTTAATGTCTGTGTATATGTTCTGTGTCAGCTTATCTTTAATACAATGTATAGAAGGGGAATTTCAAAATGGAGGTGGAAATATAAAATATATTTGTGCCTGGACAGTACATTTCTACTTTTAGGTGCTTTGCATTTTAATGGAGAACGCATATGAAAGTTTGGCAATGGATCTTTCAAGTAGATGAGAAACCACAAGTTTTTTATTCAATTTAGAGTGACTTTTTTTCTTCCATGTGAACAAGAATATCAGCTTGTCAGCATTTCTGTGCAGTGTATACAACCCAGATGTCAGTGCATTTTTGTTTTGCTCATGTAAGGTAGACAGAATGAAAATTATTCACAGAATTAAAAACAACATGTTATTTTCATTACAACTGTCAGGCTACTTCCAGCAGTTTTGTTACTGTAGATCCATTTTCGTCCCTTTTTAAGGTAGTTTTACTTTGTTATTTAATGGCATTATGAAGAATCAGCATTTGCCCCTTCTGATATTATCTTATCTCTTTTAGTTGTAGTGTAAATGCCCCCCCCCCACACACACACACACACACACACATGCACACACATACACACATCACACAATCTCCATCTCTCTACAAACAAGAACTATCTGTCAGAAGTGCCAGCAATTATTTAATTATAAATAAATGGAACACTGAACAGAAAGTGCCATGAAGGAAATAAAGAACTATAAAAGCAAGACGGATAAACACCCAGAAATCAGGAAGAAAATAATGACAATAGAGATGCTGCTTCATTACGAAGTTAGAAAAATCTTCAGTTCTGCAAAAAAAAATGTGTTTTCTGTATATGAGTGCAGATACAGTGAATTATGTGTAAATTTACAAGTTAAGTGAAAGGATCTCTAGTATCACTTGTCGAGTTTTTAGAATCAGTGGATGGTAGACTATGTTGGAGCTCTGGAGTCCTATAGTCTTTTGAATTTAATAGGCCCTGCAGCCTAGCATGTGAAATTATTACAGATAACTTATTCTTTAAAAGTGTACAGTAAACTCTCAGTTAACCGTCACCCATGCAGATTGGTAGATGCCAGATAAATGTAGTTTCTGGTTGCTTGAGAGTTACTATTAAAAATAGACTTGACAAATACTGTACCCTATACAATACCATACCACAAACATTGTATTGATATGATTTTAATTGAAATACAGTAATTAAAAGCCTAACTGGAATAATAATAATATTTTAAACTCATATTTCCGCTAGAAAGCGTGGCAAGCAGAATGCTTTTCAGTGGCATGCTGAGTGGATTGGAATTGAATGAACTGAACAGAGAGAGAGAGAGAGAGAGAGAGAGAATGATTGCATGCATGAAAGCAGAAGGGACTGTTAGGTCAATCATTTTGTCTAATGCCTACTTTGGCATGCAGCTGTCCAGACCCATGCAACAATTGGAATACTTACAAAGATGCCTTACTAAAAGGATACAGGTCCTAAAGAATAGTTTTTGCATGGACCACCTCAAAGATTTATCACTATACTCAGTATCCTACAGAGTGCTTAGAGGTGACATGTGTCTGGCATACAAGACATCCTCTGACCTAATACAGATGGACCTACTGAACATCAAGTCAAATGGCATCAGAAATACTCAGTCCAGGTATCTAAACTGAATGTTGTGTAAAACAAGGCTCATCCCTGTCCACATTCAAATGCAACTTGGATCTAAGGATGGGTAATAGAAAATGTATTCCAGGATTGCCATTAATGGATAGAGGCAGTTCCTAAATGCTGCATCCCTTACATGGGTCCCCTCAAATTATCTATGGTATGATCACATTTATTCTCACTAGAGCTAATATACAATTATCAGCCATGGGATTGGTAAGACCAATCAGAAAATGTTAATTCAAGCACCAAAAGGGAAACTGGCTAAGCTTAAAATGTCCTCCAAGTGAATCTATGTTGTGGTAGTAAGTAGTTTTAAAAAATTGCCCTTTTTAGGTCCCTAAGTGGCCCTCTCACCCCCCCCCCCCCAGTCTTCAACAGCTTCCGGCGCCTCTGCTAGTAATTCTGGAAAACTCCAAAACCATGCCTTGCTTAACCCTCTATCTCCCACATAAACAAAGCACCTTGTTTCCAAAATATCCCAAACACACTCATGCATACAATGCTTCCTAAAACCCTACCTACAAAATTCAATCAAGCATAAATTAAATGATTCTTGTGGTACTCCCTCTAAACCCTAACCTAGTATGTAACCTTACCAATGCCTACTTGAAGGACAAAGCATAAGTCAAATGGTCCACATGCTACTGTCTAAAACCTTTACCTGGTAAGTAACATTGCCAGTACCTACTTGAGGGACAGGTTTGTCTACTCAAAGATGCCACAACTTTGAAACCAGCTCCAGCTTCCTGGTAAGCAGAACACATCATTGGCTCTCTATAACACAATTCAAACAACTGGATGAGTAACTAAATTCACCCCAAGGGTTCCACCCATCCCCTCTTGAAAAGGGGCAATATGTGCTGCATGTGGAAGCAATGACTGAAATTGGCTGGCTTGTAAGATGCCTAGAGCCATCAGCTTAATAACTTCCTATGATCCTATGATTGTTGTACTCTGCTCCACCTGTGTGACCCCCCCAAGCATCCCATAAACAACCTAACCCTGGTTTACCCTTCCCCCAACCTACCTCTTCATGACTTGCCACCCACACTACCCCAAACCGCAGTAACTCTAACATGCCTTAATGAACACAAATAAAGTAAGATTACCTGTGACCTCACTGTGCACCACTCCTTGCCACCAGAACATCTACCCCAGCAGAATCCATTACCTTTCAACTTCACTTCGGTCAGGCCACTGACCATTGCTCACTCTGTGCACTGTCTTCTGTGACCTTGTTGTACATCACTCTAGCAACTGGGACATCTGTTGTAACCTTTTGGGTCTACTTCCTTCAGCCACCAACAGAGGTCCACTCTGCGCCTCCCCACCTATAACAGAAAGGAAAACTGTAAATTCTTAGCACACACACAACCAAAACTTTTAATGACACATTAAGCACTGTCAGAGGCCCACCCTGTTCAGTAACTGCCCAGCCACTATATTGTCCCTCAGCCGCCATCCCACAGTCTCCATTCCAAAGAGAATAGAACCTTGGCAGCTTCCCCTTGGAGCCACTTTGTTCTACAAGCATCCCTAATGCAACCTGCAGACAGAAGGGACAGTTAAGATGCCTAGAACATAAGTGAAATACCTCCATAACATACCCATACTTCCCAGGTATACCGCATCCCCTGGAATGTTCCTCAGTTAGGCCCACATCAGTTCATGTTCAAACTGAACCCTGAGTTCAATAAAGGCCTATTCTATAACTAAACTAATCACCTGTTATCTGTCCAATGAGCCTCACAAATAACGTTATTAATGAGCCATTAAAAAGCATTCCAGGTTTTGCCCCTTTGTGACACACTATAAACACTAGTGTTGCTCACCCTGGAAATAGGAGAAATAATCAGGGTAAAGAAAATGAAACATCTGCATACTTCTGCCAATGCAACAGATTATGGAGTCTGAAATTAGATATTCACTAAACATCTGACACACCCTCCACCCATAAACTGCTTGCCCACCCCTCTGTCAACATAAACCTCTCCCAACTTTAAGAACAATATTAAAAGTTCAGCCCCTTCACTGCTGTCCTGCTAATACCTACCTTCCCCTCTATTTAATAATGTTAATGTTTAATAATTTGTCACTAAATAGCCATTTTTATGAAAATGGGCAAACCTATGAAGCAACAATCTGGGCATTCTGCGGAAATTTGTACATTTGAGAGGCATGACACTGTAGCGAGGGATGGACTCAGTCAGAAGCACCAAAAGTGGCTCCAGCTGCACTGCGCATGCACCGCAATGAACTGCTACTTGCAGCTGCTTCCCAGCCCATGAACAGACAGATAAATTGCTGCCCCTACACACCACACACCATCAACCAAGTGAAAAATAGAAAACCTAAAGAATGCATTACAATTCAGTAATTGTACCCAGTCAGTCCCTCCTATAATACTTCAGATATTCTACTGATCCTGTTGTATAAACAGTTAAAATGTCACCACTAGTAGATAGTCATCCTGTTCCAGCACTCATCCTTGCCTATTGTGTTGCGAGGAAAAAAAAAATCTTTACATACCATTAAAGCAATAAAAGTTACCCTTGAAGCAGCCTAGAAGGCTGTAGTTAATAAGTGACATTACTGCACATCCAGAGCATTCCTACCTCTGCTTTCATGAAATGGAGTCTGAAAATTTAGTAAGGAAAGTACCCAGCATTTCTTCCCTAACTATAACTACTGAACAAAGTAAGCTAAAGTAAATACTGTTCAATCACAGGCATAATAAGTGGATGGATAATTAAAACTGAAACAAAATTAAATTAACACCTTTAAAAGTTTTGGTAGTTTTCCAGAGCAGTTTGTAAACCTAATGATCCTCTGATAGAGCAAACTGCCATAAGGAAAGATGTGTGAATGAAACCTCCACTTCTAAACTTAAAGATCCACTGCTAGAGTAAACCACCAATGAAACCTACACCAGAAGGTTACTGAAAATAAAACATAGAGCCATAGTGGCCTAGACAACCGTTCAACCAAAAGGACGTTGACTAGGAGGTACTGCGATGTACGGTGGCCCAAATAATCCTGAAGCAACAGCAGTATGACTAAAAGAAACAGGGAAAATTAGCTGAACATCTTTTCCATTGCAGCTACCCATAATCCAAGAAGAGTGTTGTCCCTCCTCTCTGCTGGTACTCCCCCAAGTGCACATCGCATTTCAGACTATACCTTAGCAGCTCTACCTGGCCCCAGCATCTGGCGCAGGTCCACAGGTATTTTTAAAACTCGTCTCTTGTAGCTGGTATGCAGCATCATGCACACCACCCATGGCCACTACACAGCATTCTCTAAAGTATACGGCTGTCTTCCCCTTTGCGTTGCCTCAAAAAACAAACAGAACCGTACAAAGCAGTGTTTTTTGTTTCCTGGCTGTGTGATTCCCAACCCATGTTTAACTATAGATGTCAGTTGTGAGATGTGAGACAGTTGTGAAATGCCTGATGTGAGAAGGTTTTTTTTTTCCCTCCCTCTTATCCTCCCCTCCATCTGTAGAATTTATTAAATAAAGGTATGCCTAAATATTAAATACACTTAAACTATTGACCCACTATTCACACCCGTGTTGCTCACAGTTTTGAAACCCTTCTAATTAAAATGCTTTTATTAAACCAAGAGGGAGGGCATCAGCATCCAATTTCAGTTGGAGCTGCTAGAAAAGGCAAGCACCAGGCTGACAAGTGTTTTGGCAAAACTTTGCTGGTAGGCAAATACGATTAAAGGATGTGAACTACTCACCCTCTCTATTTTCTGATTGTTATTGCCACATCCCGCATGTACAGTGGGAACTGTTCAGCTACAGACTTGCAGTCTGTGAAATCATTCATGGTTCAGCTGTGAATCATCTGAATAAACCAATAAGAACTGTTGTAATGAAAGAAAAAAGAAAAATTATTAAAATATGGCCTAAATAATACTAAACTAACAACTTCTTTGCTGAGAGAAACACAGCAAAGAAAAAGGGGGAGGGGGCTACCGAAACTACCGATCACACTGAAATATTACCAAAAGCTTAAAGCATACCAGTCCCCCCAGCAAGTAAATAAACTCCTACCTAGACAACCCCAATAACCTGTATTGCCCTAATAATACTTTTCCTTTCCCACTTTTTTTGTATAATAAAGAGGTCCTTCATGAGAACAAACTACCACACTACCCTCTATCCCCTGCATTGCGCCACACTACCCTCACAAACCCATCTAATTCAGCAGAACCAAAGGGAAAAAAAATCTTTGCTACTACACAGTACTCACCTCTTCCACACAGACAGTTATTAAGCCAAGGCCTACCTGACCAGCAGGAGTACCTACAGGTCGTCACGGACATAAACCTGCATTATAGCAAGTTCACGCTAAAAATGTGATTCATACTCTAGTTACACTTTCCTAAAACCCTTTAAACCCCTCCCTACCCTCACCTCATTTCCTCCCAATAATCTCTCATTCCCATTTAACTCTATCCTCCCCCGATCCTCTTAATTCCTGCTACTATATTTATCTATCCCTACTTGAAGATGTCCCTGGAAAAATCGGTCTGTTACGAAACCTCATTTCTCATTTTAGTATGCAGCACAAGTAGACATCATTAAACATCCTTATTTTGTTTTTATACAATATCACAAGGTGATTTCTGCCACAAGATCACAAGAAGATGTAATTAAAGGCATATAATGTATTCCTGCCATGCTTAAAACCTCACCTAGTGTACATAGTTTATTTTCAGATGCACAACTTTTTCTAGCCACCATCTTCAGCACCCCTTGGCTGACTGTTATTGCCATAACTAATTATTATTATTGTTGACGTTATTATCATCATCATCTTTATTATTATTATTACTGACTTTACTGTTTGTCTTATTCTCAATTTACTTTTAGTAAAGATGTTAATTTTGTACACTTCCATATATTCAGATAAATGTTTTAATTACATACTAGAAATCCACTTGCATTGCAATGATTCAACACTTTATTCAAAATAAGATCTGCTTCCCTCAACCATATGCCTCTTATACAGTCATTTCTAATCCCATAAATGAGCGCTGCAGCAGTAACACTTTGTGAACTGCTACTCTTATTTGAGCTAAATTGACTTACCAAGATGTTGGTGATGTGGTTTCTAGTCAATGATCTCAGAAGACTTATGAGCATTGTAGTCCTGGAGCCTACTACCAATTTTTATTGTACAACTAATATATATATATATATGTATACCTTGCCAAAATGCATTTAACATGGCACGAAATCTTACAGCAAACTTGAATGTTCTGGACATCTACGCATAAACTCTAAAAAACATGGAAAACCATCTCCACCTACCCCATCTACATCTAATACCTCCACAAGTACTGCAACACAGTTTAATGTGCACTTCATTAAATCAATTACCTCAGTGCTAAAAACAAAGTGTATAGTGACATTGAAGTTCCACTACAAATGATCATTTCTCAAAACACCTTCCCCTTTTTCTCCATACCTAACTTACAAATCAAAAAGTTTTTATTCATGCTCAAAGCAACAGTTTACTACCATAGGTTAAGAGGCAAAGCATATATCACTGCACAGCAGTCTATAGGCAGCCAAGTGCAAAGACAGAGCTTTGATACAGTCCACATAGGGCATGTTTATTCCCTGTATTTGTTTGTGGGGAACATCTGTGGTTCCACAAGCTGTTTAAAGTGTCTGGTTAGATACATTCCAAAGGCTGCATTATACTTAATGTGTAGTCTGATGAACAATGACCTCCTTGGATCTGGATGTCATTCCCTTACTTATAAGTTGGGTTATATAGAATGATTTTCTTAGCACAGTAGACACATGGTTAAAGTTCAGGTTACTGTCAACATGAATTTCCAGATCCCTGACCACAGGGTCTATTTTTAGGCGTGGATTATCAATGAGCTAATTTCCAGATGTGGCCATATTTCTAAAAGGTAATATTATGGCACCAGTTGTTTTTCTGTTTCTGGCCTCTTGAAGGGTATCTGCGTCTTTAGAGGATTCATTGGCCATGACTAGTTAGCAATCATATACAAACTTTGTCAGGCAGGGGCCCTTGACACTTGACTCAATTTCAGAGTAGTAGATGCCAAAAAGAAGAGCTCCCAGAACTGAAATTCTGTGGGACTGTACTGGTATCTGGCCTTTTTATTGAGGTGAAATCATACCTCTATCCTAACTTCTTGTATCCTATCACTGAGCCATCTGACTATCCATTGGGTGGCATATGGATTTTTGCCTCATTTTGTAAGGTTATCTACAATGCCCATGTACATTATTGTGTCATGCTCCTTGGCCAGGTCAAGGTAGGCAGTGTGCACTATTTTGCCGTCATCCATAGTCTTAGTGACCTTCTCAAAGAAGTACACAAGGTTAACAAGGCATGACCTGCCTTTGACAAAACTGAATTAGGTAGATGCCATGGTCTGCAGGCTTCCTATGGCAGTGCTGATCAGATCTATGATAATTCTTTATATTGCTTTGCATATTAGACTAGATAGACTTATGTGTCTGCATTTCCCTGGGTCCCTGTCCCTTCTGCACCAACTTAGTAATACATGCTAACCCTAACCTTAACCCTAACCCTGTCGTGTCCCCAACACTAACTGTACAAAACTAAAAAAAAGAAATTCTTGTAATACAACCACTGCACAATGCATACTTGGACTCACAAACATGCACCGACACACACTACCAAAACTACATTTACCACATTACCTATGACTGATCCAACCCCTAAAATACAGACACTCTCACACAAACATATAACAACTATCCCATTACATAACCCTGACCCCAAACTTAAAATACACATAATCACGTGCAAACACATAACATCTATCCCAGTACTTTATCCCGATCCTAACTCTAACATTTGAATATATGCAGAAATACCACACCACTTCCAAATCACATTTGCTTGTTTTAATGGAACATACCTTTGTGATGTCCAGCATTCAAGTATATGAATGTTTGACAATCTGTATTGCCCCTTATCTTTGTTGACCAAATATACATTCGACAAAACTCAGGAGAACCACACACACACACATGCGCGCGTGCTGCACACACACACACACACACACACACACACACACACACACACACACACACACACACACACACACACACACACACACACACACACACACACACGCGCATATATTTATTTATAAATTTATATATGGGTTTAGGGCATCTCGTCAAACCATTTAGTTGCCGGTCGACAAGTGCATGAGATCAACAATCTCTGGGTAGGGGAATCTCAGAGATAATACATATATATATATATATATATATATATATATATATATATATATATATATATATATGTGTGTGTGTGTGTGTGTGTGTTTAATTAGCAGGGGATATAGGAGGGGGGATTTGGTTTATTCTTCTCTGGGTAATCCCCAAAGCATGTTAAGAAAGTGTCAACGTTAGCTGTTTCCATGTAATGAGGTCAATATTCTATTTGTTGCTGTTGCTGCTCTTATGACCATTCACTGTACATCCATCCATATATAGATAGATATAGATATATAGATATATATAGATGGGATACTGACAACTGGTCAAAAGTACTAATTGTTGAACAGACAAAATATGGGTACAAGTGATGTAGACAAAAAAGAAGTTGAAGCATGGAAGGGTATATGCCCTTTCATCACAATTTTGTGACCTCACAGTTGGTATACATATTTAGCAGGTGTGGGTGTGTAGGGGCTTGCCCTCTGCAAAAACAGTAGTTTGGGATATGGTTAGGTTTTGTCAAATAGTTTGCATTTAGATATTTTTATCTGTCAAAATTTTGGATTTTTTTTTTGGCAATATTTAGGCTGTTGATATTTAATTGTTTAAATCTTTAGTTGTATGCCTACACACACACACACACACACACACACACACACACACACACACACATATATATATATATATATATATATATATATGTAGATAAATAGGTAGATATGCATACACACATGCACACATCACACACATTTAAGAGAATAATAACAACCATAGAGAGTATTATATTCCTGCAGTTGCAAAAAATATCCTAAGAATTAAATCAGCAAGGAAATGGAGAAAGGGATTTTATCAATAGAGATGATAAAAGTGGGGCATTGAAAATAGGCAAGAGGGTTCTGGTATTTATTGGAGAAAATTATCAAAGGAACCAAGATACTAGCTTCACATAGCTAGGGATGGAAAGACAAGAGTGGGATTAGGCCAAGCAAAAGATGGCACTGCAGGTTACTGACACCCTTCCATACAAGGATTGGTAATAGAATATAGACAAAGAGAAAGGTAATAGGGATTACATATATTGTTTGATGTATTATTATATTATTTTCTTCCACTCACCTTCAGAGATTTTTGTTGACATATTTACAGTTTAACTGTTTCCTTACTACTTGTAATATACTAACTTGTTTTTAAATCATCTGCATAACGATTGAAGAAAGCATTAGTCAATATGTTAATGTCATTCAGCTATGAACTACATAAATAAGGGTCCAGACCTTTGTAAAACTCCTTGACCATGTCTTAGAGTCTTTCCCAGTTGCTTTTCATATGATATAGTCTGTTTTATTACCTGAGCACTCTCTAGTCCATGAAATCAGAAATTTTGATATTCCCAGTTTGCTTAATCTGCTGACCAGTAGTGTATGGTTAACTGTCAAATGCAGATGTGAAATTTATAATGAATACATCCTTCTTGATGTTTTTTGTTCCGCTGTTAACATTACCTTGCTTTAGAAGAACATATTAGTAGTTTATACAGTTCAGTGTTTGTCATAAGCATGCTGGTAAATTATATCGATTTTCAAGTTTTCTTGTGACATACAGAAGGTGGTCGAGAACTAATGCTTCTGTAATTTTGCTGGCATTTGGCAACAGCACCATTGGTCTTCAAAAGACTGAGTAAGTTTTTGAATCCTTTCCATACTTCTCAAATTTTTAGATCAAGAAATCTGAACAATACCTAAAATAATAAGTGACAAAGGTCCAAAAATTGTTACATATTTTAATCATTACACATAGAAAATTGCTAGAATAACAGGATTTGTGTCAGCATTCATTTTCTAAATGATATGAAGTCTGAAACTAAAATGCATGCCATTATTCAGTGACTTCAACCCTGAGTGATTTGCCAGAAAACCATAACTTTGACAAGGAACAGAAAAAAAATACGAGGCAAAAATATGGACATTCTGCGAAGTGTAATCCTTCCTTTCCCTATGAGTTTTAGTAAGTGTTTTGCAAGACTTGTATAATTTGTTTTGAGCCAAATAAGACTTTGAAAATTTATTTAGCATTGGAACCAGTTCCTATTTCAATGTTATTAAATCTATATTGGATAACCTGTCTAATACAGTAGCAGTCATTATATCCCATTGTCTAATAATTCTGTATTTCTTCAGTAACATTAAGCATACATTCATCACTACCATTTATTTAAATACATATATTGGAACTGAAAATGCCTTGCACTAAAATGAAATCCTTTGAGATTAATTTTCTAGCACTGATAGATTCTTGTTGCCATTTTTATGTGAACTGATATAATTTGGTTGTAATTGTTGTGATTCTCCAGCCTTTCTCACAAAAGGATTTCCTAGTGTTTTTACAATTCCTTATCAATTGTTCTTCACAGGTCTGTTGGTCTAATTTTGCATTATCTTTTATCAGCTTGTCCAGTTTGTCGCCAGTTTTCTGTGCCCTTTTTTCTGACCCTTTCCATATTTTCAGTTTTTCATCTTCACTAGTTCAACAGCTATTTGTCAATTAATCAGCTTGTTCTTTGTGTGATTCTGTGTTGTAATGCAGCATGACGTTCAGTGTTCTAATTTATGGGTTATTATTTTTTTAAGTTTTGCAGCATAAACAAGCTTATTTAGCATTCCTTGCAGTTTCTTTTCACAGTACTAACTGTTCTTCACCAGCTGTAACTCTTTTTGTTCTTTTTTTATGTTATGGTTGAGGTAATTCCACATCTCAGTGACTGTTTTATTCTTGAGTTCACAAGCTCTCAGTCAATCACAGGGCATGAACTGTCTTCATCAGGAAAACATATTATAAGCTCTTAGCATCTCTCCTGAGAATGTCTTTATACTTAATTAGCAAACTGACATGTAATGAAAATTGTGGATTTGGCTGCTAGAATACTATTCTTGTATAGAAAATATATGAGATCTTAAGTACTTCCTTACATAGAATAAATTCTGCTAAATGAAGACTAGAGGCTGACTATTGCTTTAGATTGATGTTTGAACTCTATACTGCGTCTGCACTAGATAATGTATTCTTTCTTATGAACAAGTCAAAGCAGACTCTTGGAAAGGAGAACATTATATAAACATATACTTAGTTCTGTGAATTTGTATTTCTCTTACCTACCTTAATGGAAGGAATGATGCATGGTTATGTTATGTTTTATTCTTTGGTTGTAATTGGGCACTCTACTATATATGTTGTACTTATTCTCTCTTTATATCATGCTATGTTTTTGTTTTCCTAGCACCTAGGTTTGGCTGAAACAGCTCAAGTTAGATAATGTCAGTTGCTTAGTTATTTCTTTACTTTTTGTTTCTGTTCCCCTTCTGCTTCACTCTTTCTAGCTACCCCAGTGTCTCCATCCATCACCAGATCTACTAGTCTCTCCTACCGCCCTGGGACTATCACCTTTCCAAAGCTGGGATCATTAAAGAACCCAAGGGCATCCTGGGTTGGGGGGGCATCATTCCATTGGCTGCTTTTACTTTTTTAGGGATTTTTTATGATACACCCCTTGGTATTTATCTTGCATTCACCTGTTACATCTGAAGGCTCCTCCCCCTTTATGGACTATGCCTCCACACAATGAATGCCTAGATGAAAGCCCTTCTTGACAGTGTCTTATATGCCCAAACCACTAATCAAACCTGAGTTGTAGTTAGGAATTTATCTCTGTCTATGCCATGGCAATGGCCTCAATTACTCAGCTATTGAATAAATTAAATAAAAGTAGTATGAAAACCAGTCAATATCAGATTTGCTGACAGGTTTGAAGAATATTATGTTGCATGTTAAAAATAGCATTTCTTGACTGAGATTGCTGATGTCAGAGTTTCACTTCCCTGACATACACAAACTTTGGAATTAGAATGAATGGGACAGAGGGATGCTGGCCTCTGCATGGGGGCACAGAGGGCTTATCTTCCAAAATAAAATTCATTCATTCACTGTTCACTGCTTGCTTTGTCCCATTTACTGCCATGAGAATTTGGAATTTTTCCCAACATTTAGTGGGAATAAGGAAGATAACTGATTATATATAGGGTGGCAACCAAACAAGATGCCCATACTTACCTCATACTCTGCACACATACTAACAGGCTTCTCAGAATGCAGACACATAGTTGCTCACACATGCTACACACAAACTTCTGAGCTATTGAAAGGACTGCTAATTCACCTAATGTCATGATTTTAGGATGTAGGAGGAAATCAGTGGCTCCAGCAAAAACCCATACCGACACAGGGAGGACATATAAACTATGCACTAGAGACACCCAGTCAATAATTGAACCAGAGAACCAAGTGTTCTAAAGTACTAGTGCTGCCCACCCTACCACTGCCTGCCCATATAAAACTAAGTGTGGCCCATCATACCACTGCCTGCCCAGATAAAACTAAGTGTGGCTGCCCATATAAAACTAAGTGTGGCCCATCATACCACTGCCTGCGCCATATAAAACTAAGTGTGGCCCATCATACCACTGCCTACGCCATATAAAACTAAATGTGGCTTTTAATGTGCATCTGCTGATATGAAACTGTCAGTTCTTGTTATGTGCTGAATTAGCTGCTGAGAGATGAGTTTTCTAGGAATAGTTAGATATCCTAAAATAAAATAAGATAATCATTCATTGGCAGTTTCTGTACAGCCTACAACTGGACTCATTGCTTTCAAAAGGTGTTGCATGCTTGCAAAGCACATTCTTGTAAACAACCGTTCTACAGTTCTGTTTAATGCAACAAAACAAGTTTAGAATTAGGTTCAGAATGTACTCAGTTCAAACCACACCCTATCTATACCAACACTGATCTTTTATAGCTGATGCATCTCAGACATATCCTTATTTTTTTCTTATTTGCCACCTATTCTTTCCCTATTCTTCCATGTCATATAATTCCTTTACTCTACCCTCTTTGTTGTTCAAAATGAATCCTGAACTCACTGCTTTATGAATGAGATTGTGGTTCTACTTACAATTCTGACAGTATATCTTGGCTGTATCTGTCTCTTTATCACTATCTAAATTTGTAATGTCTTTAAATATATTTTGGTAACAAGTGTCATTCTTCTGTAAAAACTGAACAGATATTATACATTTAAGCAATCCAGGTACATGTCAAAATTGCAGACAGAATCTAGCAACCTACCTTACAGAACTGAATTAAACAAAGATGTGGATATTCATGTTTGACATAAATGTAACAACGTGCCACTAGACATTTCAAGCTGTTTGTTTTAATTAAATGCAAGGATGCAGTCATGTAGCATGCTGAAAAACAAATGTGTTTTAGGTAGCAATGTAATTTTATTACATTTTAGTATCTGTAATGGCAGGATGCTGTTGTCCATTTTAAATAATAGCATCTAACATACCATCATCGTATTTCAGTATCAAAAACTCAAATAGAATACACAGCTTTTGCAGACGATCTCAATATTTACTTTCAATATCATAATACTGATTTAAATAAAATCCTGTCATCCATAGATAAGTTTTCCCTATTATCTAACTATGAAAAGAATCCTAAGAAGGGACATAAGGAATTTTACTTTCCGGAGACTAATGTTAAAGTGCAATATACTTTGAAATATTTAGGTATAAATTTTAGCCATACACAATCTGATATGTTTAATATTAGTATAGTTAAAGCCTGGTCAAATATAGTCAGTAACATTAATAAATGGGAAAAGCTTAAACTATCTACATTATCAAAAGCTTCAATTATAAAAATGAACATATTGCCTAAGATTTCATACCATCTGAATGCCACTTTCATGAAAATTTCAGTTACCTTTTTCAACAAGATAAAAGTTTGACTAGCAAAATCTACCCAAAAGTAACAGAATTGGCTATAATAAGCTAATATCCTCAAAAGAAAAAGGAGACTTAAGCCTTCCTGATTTTCAATTGTACTATGAAATTATCAGTGCAAGTCGCATCATGCAGATTGTAAATCATGACCCTGTAGGTAATGAATGGTACCCATTATGGAATAAATTATTTCACCAGAACATTATAACATATAAAATGAATCCAAAAACAATTCCCTTCTTAAAACAAGAAACTATTAGGACAACAAAAATTCACCCAATCTTAATACTAACAGCTGTGAAATTTTCAAAAAGCTACTGATATCAATAAATGTAAAAGACATGATTACTCTTCTGCAACCAATACATAACAACCCAGATATAAAACTAGCAAACACTATGGTAAACCTAGATAAATACCCTTTAATAAAAAAATTATACAGTATGGGATTTTTACCAATTAAAAAACCTTCCAATGGAAAATATCATGAAACTACTTAAAGCAAGCAATAAATATAAAATGATAATTAAACAAATCTTATACCTAGTAAGTACTATAACCAAAGATATCAATGTAATTGAGCAAGATGTTAACTTAGCACAAGTTCTAAAACTGCTTTTGAGTAAAAAGAAAATAATATCAAATACATATAAATTAATAGCAAATATTAAATATCAAAATACAATTCTTTTTTCAAAGTTTTGGGAAAGTAAAGATAATACCATAACAGACAATCAAAAGGAATTTGCTATTAGAAATACTATGAAACTGACACCATATAAAAAGTTAATATACACACAGATCATGATCTTCAACAATGCCTACCACATACCTGCTCACCTTAACAAATTCAACCTGTCCAAGTCACCATATTGCCCCTTTTGTCCTAATAAAGTAGCAGATATTCTTCACATCTTTTGTAGCTGCAAAACAGTTTCTAAACTATGGTGCTCACTAAGATTCCTTTTTGAGAAATCAGGCTATTCAAAATTCATGTTGTCATGGGCGACAGCTATACTAAATGTATTCAAATGCAATAATAATAATTTCTCTAAACACATTATAATAACACTATGCATCCTATTAAAAGCATACATAGCGAAAAACTGGCTAGACAGATCAAGACTAACCTGATCAGAATATAAAAGCATGGCGAAAAAACATATATTGGCCAGGAAGCTGTATACAAAGAGTCAGAAGAACCAAACCTACTATCAGAGGTACTGCAAAGCATTAATTG
Organism: Protopterus annectens; assembly: GCF_019279795.1. Lineage (NCBI taxonomy): Eukaryota > Metazoa > Chordata > Ceratodontiformes > Protopteridae > Protopterus > Protopterus annectens. The sequence goes on from NC_056743.1 coordinate 1,164,572,763, forward strand.
ATATTCTATCATAAACAGTAAGTTAAATGCTAATTATATGAGGATAGTAAACACATCACTTAGTTGAGATTAATAACCACAATAATTAAGGTGATATATTTGTATATATGTATATAGGGTATAGTAGAGTAAATTGCTATCATTCTATAGGTTGATGTTGTACCTCTAGTACTGCTCACAATTGGAAAATAATGTACAAGAGAACTGCTATATGATAAAAAGTTCTTGGACTAAATCATAATATAAGCATATCCTTGTAGTAATACAACATTGTAGATCTACCTAAGTTGAATGTTAATTAGTAAAGTGTGCAATATCCATCATTACTTGCTTAACTTGCTTGCTTATTCTGTAACATCAATTGCACCACATGTATATGTCTTGTTTACCTTCTTCTACTTATTTTGTGAAAAAAATATTTAATAAAAAGAAATTTGATTAAAAAAAGAATAGCATCTCTATTTTAAACAGCATATGATTTTTGCTGATTTTTTTCTGACATGCAGTCTGCATTCCTCTTAATGTTTAGCTCAGAAATCAATAATTATAGAATTATGAGAATGCAAATTGTAGATAATACCAGAAAGATAACTGCTTTGCATCTTTTTTGTCTTTGTCCATTAAAATGCATTATCTGAGGATATAAAATTTGTCCAAATATCCCTTCTTAATATTCAAAATATAATTACTGATTGTCTCTGTTATCTAGCATATTACATTTGGTATATATTTTTACTATCAGTAATACAATACAGAAAAATAAGAGAAAATGTTGCTTATATACCTATTGCTACACACATGATAGACTAGTCTAAAATATTTCACATATTAAGTTATAGATAATGGACTGAAAATGGACACATTATTTTTTTGTGTTATCTACATATTTGTTAGACAGCAAAGAATATAACAATGCATTTGCAGCACATAATATCAATGCTTATTTGTATTTGAAATTTATATTCTATATGAAAGAGCACTGGAATAATTTCTCTTTAATGACAGCTATGTGTTATATTCACTTACAGATTGGATTCATAAAGGTGCCAATAAAATATAAGCACGTCTTAAAACCCAAAGGGGAATAACATAACTCAGGACAACTCAGAACACATGTTTTTTATAAACAGTTATTCTAGAAGGTAAATGGTCTAAACCAGTAGTGACCAAACTGGAGTTAGCTCAAACCAAGCCCTGGCTTAGTTATAGGCTTGGTTCAAGGTCATAGTCCAGCAAATCAAGGTGCCAGAGAAATGAGCTGAGACACTATTTCTTTTTTTCTAAGTATATGATTTATGCTGGACCTGCAGAACCTGACTGCTCTCTGTTAAATAAAGTAATCAGCAGTGAGGGGGAACAATATTCTATTCCCTCATTCTAAGATCAAGCACTTTATCCTAACAGGGTTGCAGCATAACATAGATTAAGATAAAACAGGTAATTAGTGAACGGATGAATGATTGCAAGTAAGGGTCAGAGATCAGCTGCTCAGGAAAAAAAAAACACAGTCTTAGTGTTTATTGGGAATGTTAGCATGAGCAGAAGCTCCTCATCTTCAGGGGTAGTTTTTCTTACAGGTTATGACATTTTATTAAAAAAATATCAGGGCAATAAATACATCTGTGGGCAATCATAACAGTGGATATTGCCCACAGAAGTGTATTTCTCAACTGTGTCTCACTATGAGGACCATTCTTTATTCTGCACAACAAAAATTCCATGTTCCTTTTTCAGATGTTCCAATGAAAGGATTTGTTACACATTCATTGTGAAGAATTATTTTTATAGAAATCCAGGACAAGTAAGCAATTCACAAAAATGACTTTTTATAAGCACAAAATAGCACATTTTTAACATGCTCCAAACTTCCCAGTTGAAGCGTTTTTTAAGTGTTCCATATATCATCTATTTTCTGCATTATGAGAGGCAGAGTTCCCCATCTTAGAGATTGAAAATTAAGAGCTACACCAAGAATCAAACAATTTGTTTTAAATTGTCACAGTGATGTTGGGAAAGGCAGTGAATGACAGCAGCAACTAAATCTCTCAGATGTCCCTGTTTTTGCAAAATGTCTTTGATTATACCTCATAATTTTGGTCCACTTCTCATAATATTTGTGGTTTTATGGCAAATATTTGATGTTTACATTCATTAAATAATGCAAGATATGTGAGATTCAGTCTTCCTGGCCCTCAGGAAGTGCAAGGTAATGCAATACTTCTATAACTCATGGTAATAATTCTTCCAATATAGGCTGTAGGCATACCTTCCAATTAACAGGAAACCCTTCCAGTCTGTCAAGACTCCTTCTAATCCTCTGCTTCAGGAATCTGCCATTTTCTGGCGGCATCTCCATGGTTTCCATGGAGGTTTGTCTACATGCTTGGGAAAATGCCTGTACTTCCCTCACAGACATGCCCTCGTTTAAAAATAATTCTATATGTGGTATAAAATATCTCCGTATGTTCTACAGATGAAACCATTCTGTTACACTGTGTATTTTTTGTGTAAGCTGCTGTGAGGTGAAGAGCAACAGGGCGATTAAATGTAGATACTTCAGGTATATACATAATTTTATTGGATGTTGTATTTCATCTATGCATGTACGGACTTCTGACTTCTAGATAAACAATCCAACCTTCAAAAGAAGAAAGAGGGATCTTGCCAGTGCAATACACTTGTGCACGAGGCTTGATTTACCACATTACTGATTGACTCAACTACAATAAGCAATGGGTAAAAGGTATTAAAGCAAATGGAAAATTGTGGCATAAAGCCTAATCACTTGTCAGATGCATGTTCTTACAGGTGGGATGCTTTTCAACACTTGTGTCCACTAACCCCAGATTCTTCGAGATTCATTGGCCTTTCTGAATTCAAAGTAATAGATAGAAAATAACAAAACTAGTGTTCTTGTGCTCCTTTCATATGTAGTGATTATTTTACTGGTAAAAATAATGAAACAAAACCAAAACTCTATGCTGCTTAAAGTCCTCCTTCCCAACCAGCACAAAGACTAGCAGCTGTCTCAGATTGAGCCGCATGTGGTATAAGAAAAAGCCAGTGCCACATTCCTTATCAGAGCACCATGCTACCAACTGATAGTTTTAAATTAACATGTCCACAAAATATGCACATGCTCATTCTGACCTCTGTCACAGTTTGCAGCTATTGATAGTTGTGCGAGGAGGGCTATGGTGACTGTAGGGTCCTTTGATGCACCTGGCTATTTTAATGATTTATTGATTGTAATAATGCCTTTCTATTGACATCTAGAAACAACTCAGTATACTGTTAGTCCTACAAAACACTCAACAATGCTTCATGTACATCTTTCTATTTCTGCTGTAGTCAAATATTCAATTTCTATACACTTACAAATTTTGATTTAATATTCCAGAATGTAGGATTATATTTCCCACTACTCATTGACACTATACAACACATGTATCAGAAAGAGACCACAGCTGACTTTATTTAATGAAATCTTACTGTGTTATTTTAATGTTATCAGCTTATTTAATGTAAAGTGCTTAAGCAAATAGTGGCAGCAAGTTCTTGCAAAAATGTTTAAAAGATGTAACCCAAAACTGATGTCTGGGTTATCACTGACTTCTGATAAACCCAGGTAGAAGAGAAATTATAATTTTTTATGTAAAAATACCCTGTCTGTGAGTCCATTGGAAAATGTCCATTTATCAACCTGGATGATCTCCATTTCAGTAACAGTGTACTTACTCAGATAAATACTGTGTGATGTATTACGTCAAATGCTTTTGAGAAATCTATAAATATCACATCAGTTGCTGAGTCAACTGAAGTTTCTGATTTATGTATATGAAAAACAATAACTAAAGAGGTGGATATAATCAGCCTTTCACAAACCCATGCCAAGTCCATGATAAATTTAGCCAGGTCATGGCTGAAAATGGTCATAAGATTACTTCACCTAACCAGACATCAAATAGATAAATAAAAATAAATAAATGATCAAGAAGACCAGGATCCACCACTCAGAATTTAATCAAACCTCTAGTGCCTCGGCAATAGCCTTCCAAGGAGAATACAAGCTTGCTTCATTGGTTGTTTTAGATAACTAAAAATGTGTTACAATGCTGAAGGGGCTAATTGACTTTGTTTTCATTGAAAATTAAGCATATTATAAAATTAAGCAAGTCGGATTTTAAATAAGAAAAGCAAATAAAAAAAGTACTTAAAATATAATTAAAGATCGATTGTACAAAATTTCTAAAGAGGACTGATACAGAGAAGGAAGGAAATATCAATAAACAGAATAACATATTTAATCTAGTAGCACACTAAACGAAATATTCCAAACATGCCCAACTATATAAATAAAATTTTCAGCAATTCTACAACAGACAGCAAATGTGTAGGTATTGTTGCACCTCAGTGAGGAAAATGTATATGTTATCATAACTTCATTATCATAGATTTTATCTTTAGTCCACTGCAGGTCACCATCAAGGAAGGACCAGCCTTACAGGTGTTAGATACCTAAACTGTTATTTGACAATCAATAATGAAGGACATCGGATCTGGTCATCATATTCAAAGAGATGAAATGCCACATCATGTCTTCTGTACTCTCTCTTAATAACAGAATATCAATTGTAAGTAGTGTTTTTAACTTGACATTTCTTTGGAGAACTCCACATGTGACAGGTATGGAGGCAGCAGGATTAATTTAAGTGGTAGTCTATATGGTCTGCCCTCTAATTTAATGATCTGTCAGTTCAGAACCGCTCTCACTGATTCACAAATGGCTCATATTTCTTGTATGAATGTGCTATGAACTAATATGCCACATACTGCAGACAGTACCAAAGGAGCAGGAACTGACCCATGTCAGTCAGCTCTGGTTAAGAATGGCATGTGCACTGTGAACAAGGTAGCAACAGTGCTGTAGGTACCCTCAAATCCAGATTAGAACAGTTGATATCAATAAGAATATGAATTATGACATTTGCATGTCATTACTATAGCCACAGCATTAAATAAAGATTGTGGAGTTAGAGACAATCTATAGTTGGCTGCACATTTTTAGGATTAAGAATTGTTTCTTTAAATGTGAAATAATAAATGCATCTTTTAATGATTATGGAAAGATATCACAACACATCTTAAACAGACCTAAGTTAAGATCATCATAGCCTAAAAGTAGGCATATGGGCTTAGGATCCAAACCAGAGTGCTAACAGCATAAATCATTCTTAAGATTTCTGAGTGTACATGCATATTAATGCTATTCTGTCTGATACGGATGCCAGTAGCAGCACACTGCAAGTTGCTGTAGTCAGAATAGGTTATTCTTCTTGACATAAATGAAACCAATACTTAATGACGTCAGTATTTCAAAGCATGTGTAGAATAAAGGCTGTCTTTCTACCTCTTTAAATAATACAGCAAGTCAATTTCTTTCATTGGTAATATACTCTGCCAAATTAACTTTCTTCAAATTGCACGTTGACTGATACAGATTATAATAATTATACAATTAAAGTTGTCTTCTTCCAGCTGCCACTTTTTACATTGTTCAAGCAATCAAGCTACTCTACAAAGTTTCTCCATTCAAGGAATCGAGAGGAATGGATCACAGTGGGAAAAAAATCACAGACACTCATACACAGACTCGCACACACGCACACTATAATCCTCTCCAGTATTTATTCCAGTTAATGCACAATTTCAGGAAACAGTTCAGCTTTTTGAATGATTTGCCAGTTCCAAGGTAGAAATAAATCCATTACTTCAAAAGGCCATTAGCATCTAATCCTGTTAAATGACAATAATGGATTAAACCAATGTGTTGATAGACAGAACTGGAAGCAGGGACATACTGAACATCTCAGGATGATGGTGTAACAGATTAGAAGAAGACCAGTTTAGTAGGGAAATATCAAGTACAATGAATGGCTACATATGTGAAAGTAAGAAAGAAAACTTGGCATATAGTCCTGTCCTAATATTTATCAGTGGAATCAGATTCTGAATTTTCATTGGTAGTCCAGTCATTTACATCATCAAAATCAGCAGTATCTGAGAAATTATTATGTTTAAAAGACACATTTGACTTATTGCTGACAGGATTCTCTCTTCCTAGTTCGAATGTGGTAAATGAGGGAAATGTTGCATTCAAATTCTCCACTAGTATGTGTGTAAATGAAATGTCACCTGACAGAATTTAAAAAAGGTGCAATGTTTCAAAAATAAACTGCATTTTCTCCCTGTAAATCTTGATAGGATCATTATAAAAAGGAGTAACCCCCACAACACTGCAGCATGTAAACTAGTGCAGTGGCATTTGAAAAATCAAGTTTAATAATGAAGCCAAATAAACTAATGACAACAAATCAGTTATAATGGCAGTTAACATTATTATGGCAGCTAACATTATTTGCTTGGCATTCTGTAATACAACAAAAGAGCTGAGAGGCTCTAAAGCAGGAATGCCAGAAATGCAAAATATGCTACTTGTAAAAGTGATAACAGTGAAAGTGAAGCATAAATTATTTATTTATTTATGTTTGTTTGTTTACCAAGGTAGAGCACTGTTCAACAATGACTAATTCTAGACCCAGTCTCGATTGTCGAAAAAAGTGATGGGAGAACCTGCACACATACAAAGTGTTGAAAATAATGGGTGCAACAGTACTGGAGTGCAAAGAGAAGTAGAAATGACTACACACACACACACACACACACACACACACATATATATATATATATATATATATATATATATATATATATATATATCTGGGGCTACTTTTCCTTATCAAAATTTCACAATCTCGAAAAAGAAAAGTAAAACTTCACTTCCACGAAAGTACACTACATCGAAAGTGCACTTTCCCGAAAGCCAATTCACACAATCAGAAAAATAATAAAAAACTACTGTAAATACTGTTTTGCACTGGGGAAGCCCCCCTGCACCCCCCCCCCATTTGGAGGTCTGCATCCTCCACAACCCACTTACTTAAATATACTAACTCTGAGATCACACTACAGTGGGGAAAAGGATATATTTCCTTACGCTCACTGTAACGTGCTTTGGCGAATCGTCTTTAGTTCATTTGCCTGAATGCTCATTTACCTGAGACCCAAATGTTTGAACCCACTTGCCTGAAAAACTCTTTTGCCAAAACAGTCATTTGACTGAAAAGCATATCCACAACAACTATATCATACAAAATACTTTTGATGGAGAGCAAGCCAGCCTGTACTTCACCACAGCCCCCTTGACACTGACCATAGCAATTTACACATGCTCTCCTAATTAACTTCTGTGATAAAAAATGACATCATCACACACACTTTCTTTCTATAGACTTCTATGTTTTTTCATTCAAACAAGTTTTCAGGCAAATAGGTATATATATATATATATATATATATATATATATATATATATATATATATATACATATATCTGTAATATATATAACATAACATCGAAACTCAAAACACTGAAAACTCATAACATCAAATTTCATAACATTGAAAATGCATAAAATCAAGTAGTGTATCATCAAACATGTAAATGTTATAGTTTAATCTGTTAATCTTGTTATCATTATATGATGTTGTAGTTTTTATTTATATAGTCATTATTTATTTAGTGTAGGAATTAATGCTATTTATATAGTGTTTATTTTGCTAATCTGTATGTGTTTTTAGGCTATACAGGTAAGTGATTTAGACATTATGTGTACATTCTGTATGGTGATTGCGATACAGTGGGGTTAGCAAATTAACTTTTTTTCACTATAGTGCAATCTCGGAGTTGGTATATGTAATTTAAGGAGGGGGGCAGAGCCATATTTGCCATATTAATTCCAATTTTTCCAAAAAATAGGGCCATGCACCACCTTTTTTGATGCAGATACAATTTCTAAAACGATAAATTTAAACATGTGTCCTGGGTTTAATGTGACATGCTTTGCTAGTGCATTAATTTCACAACAATCTCTACTGTTTCTCAGATGTTCCCAAATCCTGTTTTTGAGTTTATGTTCTGTCTTCTCCACATAAAAAAATAAACAGTTAGAACATAAACACAATAAACTATTTTCTCACTGTTACAACAGCATTTACAGGCTATTTTCACCTTCATATTATTAATTGTAAATGTATTTCCTTTAAAGATATAGGGGCAAAATTTACACCTACCACACTTATACGTATATCCTCCAGTAAACAGAAAGTGATGATGCTCAAAGAGGTTTTTTAAATATGGCAAATGCGCCTGAATTCCATATACTGGCCAGGTTTAAACAAAAGTCTCTCTGTCTCTGGTCTTTTAAAATTGAAAGGTCTCAAAAGATATTTTTTTATAGGTTCATAGGCTCATAGGTTGGTACTAGGCTATCTGCCCAAAGGCATTTATAAGCCTAGCCAGAATGTGTTGGCTTTCGCCGTCCCCTTAGATTAGTTTCCTGTACCTCTGTCCAGCAGAGTCACTGAAGTGATCCCCGAGGTAAACTTTCTGTTTCCCATCCACTTGTCAAGGTTTCTTTTGAAGAGTGTTAGCGAGGAGCTCTGCCTAATGTAGATTGGGATCTTGTTCCAAAGCATGGGAAGTCTCTGGGACAGGAATCTATCCCTCCAGCACGTCCTATTTATTGTTGTGGTGAGGTTTAGATCCCTAGAGCATGTGGCTTGAGGGGATAAGGTTTTCTTTAGGTGGAGCATATCCATCAATTCTGGGTTGGACATGGCCTTGTATGTCAGGCAGAGATCACCTCTGAGCAGGCGGTATGCAACCGAGTACAACTGGAGTTTCTTCAGTCGAGCTGCATAGAGCATCTGTTTGAGGCCAGTGATCCTCTTGGTGAGGTACTTCTGTGATCTTTCCAGCTGTTGCAGGTGTCTTGTAAAGTACATCCCAAATGGGGCGTTGCACTCCATGATGGGTCTGATGAGTGATGAGTAGAGGGGCACAATGACCTCTTTTGATCTGGATGCAAACCCTTTTGTGATTAGGTGGGCCACATAGAAGAATTTTCTAACCACTTTGGCAATGTGATTATCAAAGGTGAGATTACTGTCTACTTGGGTCCCCCGATCCCTTATTGCGTCTTCCATATTTAGGGGACTACCACCTATGTGGTTGTTTGTGGGTACTTTGTTTTTGCCAAAGGGGATGACTATGCACTTTTTGGCATTTAGCTTGAGGCCATGATTTTGACAACAGGTATCCGTCTCAGTGAGACCCTTTTGGAGGATGTCTGTGTTAGCCGGAGAGTCAATTATAGCCCCTAGTTTGCAGTCATCTGTGAACTGGTCAGTCATAGTCCTCCTGTGCTTGCCTGTACCTCTGAGAAGTATATGTCGAACAGGAGGGGTCCTAGGACTGAGCCCTGGGGAATGCCACTTGTAACCGTTTTAGAGTTGGACCTAGCTCCTGCAACTCTCACCATGTGGGTTCTGTCTGTGAGCCAGTTGGCAACCCATCTTGAGAGCCAGACTGGGTAGGATCCAGTGTTTGGAGGTTCCCAATGTCTCGGTTAATGAGTTCCATGCTGATGCGCTCCATAGCCTAGCAGACCAAGCTAGTCAGGCTTATAGGGCGATAGTTCCTGGGTCTGTTGTGGCTCCACCTTTGTGGAGTGGAATAACCATTGCTGTGCGCCACTCTATGAGTATGTCGCCTGTGGAGAGGCTGAGTTTGAACAGTGTGTTTAGGTGAGGGGGTTAGTTAATCTTTGAGCTTGTGTAGGATGCAGCCTGGGACACCATCCAGTCCCATTGATGCCGTGTTTTTGGCTTTGGAGAGGGCTGATTTAACCTGCGTGTCTGTGATTTCAGGGACTCTACATTCTTCTGGTATGGTTATGGGCCCTTTTCAGGATGAGAGGCGGGTGAAGTTTGTGCTGAACCTGTCTGCCATGATGTTGGTGATATCAGTTGGTTCACTGTATTTTGTGCCATTCTGCACTAACTCTGAGCAGATCTGAGCATTGCCACTTAGATTCTTGACATAGCTAAAGAATGCCTTGTGGTTATCTTTGGAGTCCTTGGCAATTTTTCTTTCAAAGCTCGCCTTGGATGATTTTATGAGGGGATCATAGTTTCTTGCTGATACTGATCAGGGATGTCTTCCCTTCTTGGGATTTTACTCTTTTCTGTACTAGTTTCCTCCTTCTATTGTATAGCTTGTTTATGGCAGGAGTCCACCAGACTGTTTTCCTTTTCTTGGATGAGTGAGTCTTGGTTTTGCTTGGGATGGCACCATCCATGCATTCTTGTGGCTGCCCGTAGAATGCATTAGTAAAGGATTTTGCAGCTTGGACAGTGTTATCCTTCAGCATTGGGGCTTTGAAACTTTCCACCTCGGTCTTAAGTAATGTGAAGTTTGCTTTTGAAAAGTTTTTCACGGTGGTTTTCTTGTCCGGGGTTGGGGGCGGAATATGGATATCCAAAGTGATTTGTTTATGGTGAGATCTAACCAGCAAGCAGTTGACTTCTGGTGTGGAACACAGGTTGCCCATGCTGGTGATGACAAGGCCCAATATGTTGTCACCTCTGGTGGGAGTGTTGACCAGTTGAACCAGGGAGTTTGAGTTTATTAATTCTAGGAAAAGTTGGGTAAGGGAGTTAGTACTTGAGTAGTTCTCCCAGTTAATGTTTAGGTAGTTCAAATCATCCAATATTAGGGTGTTTGGTAGGACCTTTATGTTTCCCAGTGTTTCCAGAAATGCAGAATGGGGGTCCTGGGACATAGTGGGTGATCTATAGCAAGCTACAATTTGAATTGCAGTTTTGCCCTTGTAGTAATTGTGTTTGTATATTTTTTTAAATGTTCTAATTCTTTCATATTTTATACTGTGTTTATGCCTTTTGTGTATAATTAAGTGTTTTTTTATATATTCTTAAATTCTTTATATCAATATAGCGTTTATATGCATATTCATATATTTATATTAGTGGGTGTGTTTATACATTTGGGGTCCAAGACAGTATATGATGTCATCTTTTACTTACATAAATTTGGTGTAGGATGAATCTATACTGTTTCTGATGAAGTTCCTGATACATTAACTGTTTGGGACAAAAGCGTTTATTCCTATAAATAAATTATGTGGATTTGCTACTTACTGCGTTTGCTCCACTTTGGATTTCAAATTTAATTAAATCACCCTTTGGCTGGCATTTGTTTAGGCAGCAAAATTTAGTTGACTATACAGAGAGACAATAGATAAGTGAGATTCCATAATTCTTAGGGCAGGGAAATATTTATTTTCCCAGAGATTGTGTGATCTTAGGATAGTATATATAATAAGCAGAGTCCCAACATAGGAGGTGCAGGGGTTCTTGTCCCCCCTGCAGAAAACAATATTTAAGGCAATTTTTAGATGTTTGTTTTGCATGCAGCTATATTTTTTTCTTGGCATATGCATAGTAGCATGTTGACATTTGCAAAGTTGACCTTTTCTGGTCAACCTTGTGGAGGTCAATATTTGGATTCATCATTCTTTTTCAGTATACCTACATATATATAAATGTGTGTGTGTGTGTGTGTGTGTGTGTGTGTGTGTGTGTGTGTGTGTGTGTGTGTGTGTGTGTGTGTGTGTGTATATATATATATATATATATATATATTTATATGTATATATCTTTTATATACCTTGAGAGAAAGATATAGATATTCATGAAAAAGGGTTGTGTGGTAAGACAGAATAACTGAGAAGGTAAACAGGCAGTGAAGAACAAACTTTCAGAGTATAATGATCTTTATTGTGTGCGTGTCAAGCTCGTAAAAAGGCAGTTTATATTTGAGTTATAAATCAGGGCATGCTGAAAATCAGTGCAGAAATCTGAAAATTCAAAAGTGGATAATTAGTTAAACAATTACTTTAATATATAAACAGAATACCAATAATATATACATGTTGAGCATTTTCATTTAGAAAGTGAAATGGACTAAAGTGATGGCTCTTGGTCAACATTACAAGAACTTTTAAGGCAAATATTTTATAATTCATGCATAGAAAGTGAATTATTTTGGCATTGTTTTTAATATTCATAATATAATCTGATATTTTACTTCTGAATGTTCTGGTAGAATTGTAATAATAGAAAATGCACATTAACCAAAAAAAGATCACCTCCTGTAACATAAGTAAAGTATCCACTAATGTACCAGACCTTACCAGTGTCATGATATAAAAACAGATTGCATCATTTTAATATATTTGCATTCAGCACAGTGTGAGTATCGTGCATAATTAAAGTCTATTAAAGTAATGCTATCAGTGCAAAAAAACACAGGGCCAGGTAGAAGAGGAGATTTGGACTGTCAAGTATGTCTGGTCTGCTGAGTAGGACATAATTGTCTTTGTGAACCATCGCTGTCTATATAGAATTTGTATGTTCTCCCTGTGCTTGTTTGGGTTTTAATTTTTATCACGTCTAACTAATTTGTTAGCATGCTGGCTACATTAAATTATCTATTCTTTGTTAACTAAGTTACTTCCACTAGGCCATTGGCATATTTTCAGTCAAGACCTGGTATTCATACTAATTAGGTAAAATTTTCTTTAAAACACTGGGGAACTCCCCTCATTCTTTTTGATGAATTCAGTAGGATCTTTCACATCCACGGAGAGCTACCACCACTTCAGGAGGATGAGATTGTCTATATAGTACATTTACCTTTCCCTTGTGGCCCAGGTCATGGCTGAAAAGGTTCCATAACCCAACCCAATTACCCAGTTAGCATATAATAAAAAAAATAACAAAGCCATATTCAGTGTTTTTACTATCTAGTACTGTGTTTCTTATAGCAGAAAATTTTTATTGTTCATATAAAGAATCTTTCTGTACCACACTGTGAGAAATGTAGCTGTTTTGTGGACATGGGGTCCCACACCATTCACCAATTAAAAACTGAAGTTATATTTTAGGGTTCCTATGTGATGTGCAACGTCCTGAGGGCTAGCAATTGGAATTTAGTGGCATTTGTCATCAGCTTCTGGCTTTCCAAAAATGATGAAAGTTTATGTATATGGTAAACAGTTGTATAAAGAGTTTACAACACTTCATAGTATTGTGCAGTTTCTCCTCACAAAATAAAAAGTAATAAGGAGACATTAATGACTTCTGTACATGAGATATACAAACATGGTTATGCCATGAGACACAAATATCCAACTTTATCTCTCCACCCTTAAACAGACTAAATGAGAAGTCTGCATATAGTACACAAGAACAGTAATGTGGTAATAGACTGACATTCACCACAGACAAGAAATATGCCTTTATTTAAAACATAAGCCAGCCATAGCCAAGACAGTCTTCTCTTCCTGTCATATGCACTGAAATTACTAAATGTAAAAAGTGCACAGTCGTGACATTGTTATAGTAAATACTACCACATGTGAGACAGCCCCAGTATAGCAACCCAGACAGTGTTTTCTTCCCCTTGAAGGCTGTTGCAATTGCAAAGTGATAGACTAAATAAAAATAGCTAATAACTAAATAAGTAAAATGAGGGTATTAAACTGAAAAATGAAACTGACACAGAACATCTAAATAGATTGCATAATTTGGGGATCAATTGGTAACAAGAGAAGAGCACCAAAATGTTCCAGTTTTAAGCCCATTCCAGACATTTGCTTTAAATTGTTATTGTTATTATTAAATAAATAAAAAGAAAATAAAGGCCTGAAAAGGTCTAAGCAGTCAGTATATTTTTCCGTTTGACAATAACAACACATTGCATATCTTAGTTATGCACTGCAACTCTGGTGCAAATGTAGTAAAATATAATGATATTTATAGAAGCCGGTCTCTTGACATCATCATCATCATCATCATCCCCTTCCCATAATCTGACATTTTTCTTTTGCTGCCACACCTTGTGCTGCACCATCCTCCATGCTGCTCAGTGAAGCAGTTTCTTTCCCTTCTGATTTTCTGTTTCTGAAAGCCAATGTATCTCCTTGCCAAGGGCGCCCGGAGGCAGGTGCAAGGGGGTGCACTTGCACCCCCCTGGAACTGGGCTGGCTGAGAAATTTATTTTAATTAAAAAAAAAAAACATTTTTTTTTTTTTTTTTTAAAGGGCGTTCCTCTTTAAGAATGCCCTTTACATCCCGTCCAGTTGCACAGATGCAACAGGTGTTTGCGACCTGTTTTCGTCTTCTGTGCGACTCGGGGAGGGCTGCTACTAGTGTGTCAAATGTAGGTGCATTTCATTCAGTGTGTTCTGGTACCTAGAGCTGGTTTTCTGTTCTTGGAAATAAAAAATCCCGACCTGCGGATCGCACAGCTTAAGTTCCTGTTAACCATGTCAGCAGGATGTAAAAGTGAAGACAGAGTTAATGGAAGCTGTTAAAGAAAACAGTAAGTGTTCTAATTTGTGGAAAGATCCTATCTGCATAGTCATGAGGCCTGACCGCCGGAGCCTGCCATTTGAGTAAAGTGTGCATGCTTGTCTGGGGAGTTTAATGAGACCTTGGGACCAACAACAGGGTGAGAGATGGGCAGTTGTGAAAAAGGGATACAAGCTCTGGGCATTTTAAAATCATATTTGTGTAAAATAAATACAGTTATGCATTGTTAATGTTGACATGTAGTCTGCTAGCTTTTTAATTTGTGTAAGTTATTCATTACTTGATCTTTCCAGAAAAGACATTAAACTATCTCAACTGATCGCTTCTATGTGTTGCTGGTGAAGGATATGTAAATTAAGAAACATAAATAGCTTAAAATGTATTTTATGCGTATTCCACTTTTGCTCAGTGTACTTTAAGATGTTTGCTTACTGTTAAAATAAGTACTATTAAACTAAGCATAGCCATGGAATATCTGACTAAAGGTGTTGGAGGTATGTGTAGTTTTTTTTATGGAGATAGCAAGGCAGGAAGGGCAATACTCTGTAAACTGCATTCCATTTCACTTGATAGTGACATATGTACGGTGTTTACAAAATAACACTGCTGGGAGAGATGCTGGTTACTTCCAAAACAAATCACATGTAAGCTTTAGGTCATTGTATGAAGTAAAAACTAATTAAATACATATATCTAGTACTTTACTGTAGCTTTTCCACTTTTGAATTGTTTGGTTTTTTTTTTGGTACTATTAGTGATTGAATAAGTTAGCTCTTATTTTGTAGTGGTTAAAATGATTAGGTGATGCAGACATTAACGTATGCATCTGAATATATGATAAAACTGGTTTTCTGATTAAACATATATATATAATCTACTTGTGTGCGTACCCTGTCTGTAAAGGAAGTGCTTTGAGATTTCCATTACTATAGTGACCTTATGCATTTTTCCTGACTATAGCTACAAACAAGACATTTTCAAAGTGTCTCATCGTTAACATGTCTTTTGCAGTGTGAATGTATAACATGTGTGGAAGGCCTAAAAGTGTACAAGTACTGACCACTCAATGCTATTTATGCATTTTTAAATATTCTTTAAATGCAGTAAAAATGCTGCTCTCTTGGTCTATTTATAGCTTTGAGTGGTGGTTTTTAATTTCTGTACTTGCGCTATATTAAAATTTGTGTTGTAGGCCGTGTACACTGCTTTTTGTATTTATTCCTTTTAACAACCTAGGTTGTTACATCAGTCAAAGCTCAGTGCAAATTGTACTACAGCTTTTAAGGCTGTTACGTTTCCAACTCTGTTCTGTGGTGCTGCTGTTGAAACTTTTATGTGAGGCTAGAGCATAGTAGCACTGATCAATGCTCAACACAGAGGATTATGACTGGATTTTGGATAATAACTAGCTTGCTATTTGAAGCATGTACCATATGGCATATACCTCCCTAAGCATCTAAAGCAACTTGAGAGCCTTCAATGTTTCCTCTCTAAAAAGATCTCAGGTCTGAGTACCCTTAGCCATTCTGTTAGACTAAGTGCTTTGCCCGTCTCTTCAATATCATACAGACTCCTGAGGGGTGATTTCAGCTTAGACTTCTATACTACAAATGACGCAGCACTCTTTGAACTCCTTCACTTAAAGACAACTAGTGGTAAAGCAAACACCTGCTCTACAGAGAGGGAGGTAGGTCTGTGTGTGTGTGTGCAAGTAAGGGGTCATACCTCACAATTGTCCAGATTTTTGCCTCATATTTTTGGTTTGTTTCTCATAAAATTGTGTTTTTTCTTGCAAATCACTAAGGATTGAAGTCAAAATATTGGCAGACATTTGAGTTTTAGGCTTCATATCCTCAGAAAATGCATGCTAATACAAAACTTGTTCTTCTGTCCACTTTCTATGGAGGTAGGGGTATGTATTTTTGTGTGTCATAACTTAGAACTGTAAAGATTTTCACAGAATGTCCAAATTTTTGCCTCATATTTTTGGTCTGTTCCTCATAAAATTATTTTTTACATCACTGGGATGAGCTAAGAATTAAAGTTGCTAAATAATGACATTTGTTTGAGCTTCAGACTTCATCCCTTAGAAAACACATTCTAACACAAATCCTGTTATTGCAGCAACTTTCTAAATGGGTCCCTAGTTTTGGGCCCTTGTCCCAACATTTTAACAGGCTTTGTCCAGATTTATTGTGCTAAGAGATTGAGAGGTAGTGTGTGTGCGTGTGTGTATGTATGTATAAGAGTGAGGTAGCATACCCCTCAGCTGTACAGGTTTTTGCCCCATATTCCCCCTAAAAGGATTGAAGTTGCTAAATAATAACAGACATTTGAGTTTTAGACGTCATATCTTTTAGAAAAATGCATACTAACAAATTCTGTTATTTTTAGCAATTTTTTAAGTTCATGAAGGCAATATTTATAATCTGTCCCTGTTTGTTTATTTTAGGCTTTGTCCAGATTTATAGGTTCATAGGTTCATACTAGGCTATCTGCCCTAGGGCATTTATAAGCTTAGCCAGAATGTGTTTGGCTTTCGCCACCCATTTTAAATTTATTTTGGTATGCCCTTTTTCAAGGTTAGTATATTGTGCCTTTGTCTAACAGTGACACAGAAGTGATACCCAGGGTAAACCTACGATCTCCCATCCACTCATCAAGATTCCTCTTGAAGAGAATCAATGAGGGACTCTGCCTAACCTGGACTGGGATTTTATTCCAGAGTGAAGGGAGCCTCTGGGTTATGAATCTGTCCCTCCAGCATGTCCTATTTATTTCAGTGCTGAGGTTCAAGTCTCTCGAGCGCATAGCTCGATGGGATTTGGATTTTCTGAGGTGCAGCATGTCCATTAATTCCGGGTTGGGCATGGCTTTATACGTCAGGCACAGATCGCCTCTGAACAGGCGGTATGCCACTGAGTAGAGCTGGAGTTTCTTTAAATGGGCAGCATATGGCATCTGTTTGAGCCCTTTGATCCTCTTGGTGAGGTACTTTTGGGGTCTTTCCAGTTGCTGCAGGTGTCTGGTAAGGTACATCCCAAAAGGGGCATAGTACTCAATTATGGGCCTGATGAGGGATGAGTAAAGAGGCACGATGACCTCCCCTGACCTAGATGTGAATCCCTTCAGGATTAGGTGGGCTATATAAAATGTTTTTCTAACCACTTTGGCCACGTGGTTGTCAAATGAGAGATTGCTATAAACTTGGGTCCCCAGGTCCCTAATTACTTCTTCTGTACTTAATGGATTACCACCTATGTGGTAATTTGTGGGCACTTTGTTTTTGCCAAAGGGGATGACTATACACTTTTTGGCATTTAGCTTGAGTCCATGGCTCTGGCACCAGTTGTTTGTTTCTATGAGGCCCTTTTGGAGGATGCTTGTGTCGGCTGGAGAGTCGATTATGGTGCCCAGTTTGCAGTCATCTGCGAACCTGGTCAGCCACAGTCCTTCCGTGTTGGCCTGTACCTCCGAGAAATATATACCGAACAAGAGAGGTCCCAGGACTGAGCCTTGTGGGACACCACTTGTAACTGGTTTGGAGTCTGACATGGCTCCAGCAATTCTAACCATGTGGGTTCTGTCCTTGAGCCAGTTTGCAATCCATCTAGTGACATAGGGGTTTATATTTAAGCTGGTGAGCTTATCTATAATGCCAGAGTGGGGTATTGTATCGAAGGCTTTTGCAAGGTCCAGGTAGGCTGTGTGGACCACCTTCCCCTCGTCAATGGCCTTGGTGACGGTTTCAAAGAAATCAACCAGGTTTAAGAGGCAGGATCTGCCCTTAACAAAGCCGAACTGGGTAGGATCCAGTGTCTGTAGGTCCCCAATATCTTTATTTATGAGGGCCATGATGATCCTTTCCATAGCTTTGCAGACCAAGCTAGTCAGGCTTATGGGGCGATAGTTTCCAGGATCCGTTGAGGCACCACCTTTATGGAGAGGGACCACTGTTGCTGTACGCCACTCTTTGGGCACATATCCTGTAGTAAGGCTGAGATTGAACAGCAGTTTTATGTTTGGGTTTAGCTCTTCTTGGAGTTCATGTAGGACGCAGCCCGGGACACCGTCTTGTCCCATTGATGCTGTGTTTTTTGCTTTGGGAGGCGGCTCTTACCTGAGCATCTGAGATGTCAGGGGGGTAGCACTCTGCTGGGATAGATATTTGCACTTTTGGTGGGGGGGGAGTTTGCACTGAACCTGTCAGCTAGGATGTTGGCAATGTCTGTGGGTTCGTTGTATTTTTTGTCATTTTGGACTAATTCTGAGCATATCTGGGAATTACCACCCAGGTTCCTAACATAACTAAAGAAAGCCTTGTGATTATCCTTAGTGTCCTGTGCAATTTTTCTCTCGAAGCTGTCCTTAGACAATTTTATGAGTGCCCGTAGTTTTTTGCTAATACTGATCAGTGATGCCTTCCCTTTTTGGGATTTTGCTCTATCATTTAGTAGCTTTCTCCTTCTATTGTATAGTTTGTTTATGACTGGGGTCCACCAGAAAGGACGTCTGCCTTTGGAGGATTGGGTCTTGGTTTTATTTGGGATCGCATGATCCATGCATTCCTGAAGGTGTTCATAGAATGCGTTTATAAAGAATTCTGCGGTCTGGGACGTATTTTCCACAGGCCCGAGGGCTTTGAAGGATTCCACCTCGGTTTTGAGGAGTGTGAAATTTGCTTTAGAGAAGTTTTTCACTGTGGTTTTCTGGGCAGGGGGTGGGGTCGGGATGTGAATATCCAGTGAGATTAGTTTATGGTCTGATCTTACCAGTGAGGGATACACTTCTGGTCTGGAGCATAGAGTCCCCATGTTGGTGATGATCAGGTCCAGTATGTTTTCCCCTCTTGTGGGAGTGGTAACAAGTTGTTCCATAGCATTTGAGTTTATAAATTCTAGGAACCTTTGGGCTAGGGTGTTGGAGCTAGAGTAATGCTCCCAGTCTATGTTTGGGTAGTTGAAGTCGCCCAATATAATGGTGTTTGGAGAGACCTTCATATTTTCCAGTGTTCTCAGGAAGGCCGAGTGGGGTTCCTGGGTTCGAGGGTGGTCTGTAGCAGGCTATAAACTGGAAGGCAGTTTTACCCACTGTTAGTTGCACATGGATAGTCTCTGATGCTTCGTGCTTTGCCACCAACCTGGAGGTGTGGGTATCTTTAATGAATATCGATACTCCCCTCCTTTTGTGGTTTGGTCCAAGTTTTGGGGCGAAAAGCATGGTATGAGGTATAACCTGGTAGTGCTGGGGTGCTCTCGAGCCCTGAACCAGGTTTCTGTTACAGCACAGATATCGATGTTCTCCATGCCAAGGAGAGTTTGAGTCGTGCATCTTGAGGTTTAGACATCTGGCGTTGAGTAGCATTACTCTTAGTTTCTTATCCCTTGTGATACCTATGGAGGTGGGTTTGTCTTTGAGCCTTGCCTAAAAAGGCACTATGGGGTAGCAAGAGTCTTTGCCAATATCCGAAAGCCCAGGGGTGACAGGTGCAAGCCGTCCCTAGCGAAGCATCGTGGCTTGTCGAGCATATCATCCCAAGCTGACAGGCATTGGATCCCCTTTGAATGACACCAGTACTTACGCCAATTGTTGAAATTGATCATCTTGTCTTCATATTGTGGCATCATTCTTGGTGAGGATAAGATGCTACTCAAGGTCAGGGTCATACCGGCCTGGGCTACATGCTCAGAGAGCTCCTCTATGTCTCTTTTTAAGTAGTCCAGGGAGGTACGTCTCAGGTCATTCACACCAGCATGGACAATGACTGAGTCATATTTGTACTTGCCTTCGAGTGACCTGAGTGCTTGTGTTATGTGGCGGATCCTAGCGCCCGACAGGCTGCTCACTGTGACCCTCTCCTTGTTCAGCCTGGTGAGCGGGACGTCAGTGTGCCTGATGATAGAGTCACCTATTACAAGTGTATCAGGTGTGTTGTTTAGTCTTAAGGGCTGTGACTGTTCGGCACACTGGCTTTGTGAGATATGTGTTGCACGTGTTTTGTTTTGGGGTAGTGGTTGCTTGGGTGTCTGCTTTGGAGGTCTCTGCTGCTTAGGCAGATCTTTATTTAGAGCCTCCAAGTATGTTTTTGTGTGATTATGTGTTTGGTTGGCTGTCGTGGTAGGTCTATGTGAGACTGGAATTGTAGTGAGTGTGGTTTCCTTCTCCTCCTGACTGGTTATGCCAGTACTGAGTTGAGAGAGCTTAGCCTCCAGTTTGGCTATATGGTTGCATCTCTCACATGTGTTGGAATTTGTTGGGAGGAGGAGAGGGTTGTCTGTGTACATGAGGCAGTTGTAACATTGCCTCAAGATTCCCAGATTCACCAGCTGGACTGGAGAGGAGATTGACAACTGACCTTTGGACATGCTAGAATAATATTGGGAATTCCTTTATAATTGAAAACAAGGGCCAGTGGGAAGTGAGGGTGTAGTGCTTTTAATTTTTAGTGCTGACTTATATAATTGCTTTAGTGAGCAAGTGCCAGGTAACTTAAGTGCAATGTGTTACAGGTAACTTAAATGCAAAAATGACAAACAGTAACTTTCTTTCAAGCGAAACAAGGAAATAAGTACAGTAAGCAATGCAGATATCATTAGTGATCCACAGAAGCGCTGAGAAGCTGCGTATTAGGTGGAATTAGCGTTCCAGGGAAATAACAAGCAAACAAACATATAAACAAAGCTAGATTCAGCAGGCCTGGATCTAGTCTATGCTACAGCAAACAAGGTGTACCAATTTCAGTAAGATACAGTTCAAATACTCAGGCACTATAAACCTTTAACCAGAAATTCCCAGCTCAGAAGGGCAGAGTCCAGCCTCTTCTCCCACAAGAGTGCAGACCACGAACCTTCTTAATGTAAAATAACTGGCCTGAAGCCCAAGTGCTTAAACCAGAACTAATACACTTTAAGAATAACAGACACTGGGCTCTCAATCAGCAGTTCCAACTTAGAAGGATGAAAGCTACCTGTCCTGCCACCACAGTGCATGCCACAAACCTTCCTAATGTAAAACAACTGGTCTGAAGCCCAAGTGCTTAATCCAAAAGACAAAGAATGATAGCTACACTTTAATCAAGTTACTACCAAACAGTAATAAATACAATTGAATACTTTAGAGAATGCCTGGATTAGTGCTCAAGTTACACAAACAAAGCTAGATCCAGCAGGCCCGAATCCTGTCTATGACACAACAAACAAGGCGCACCAACTTCAGGAAGAAGCAGTTCAGATATGCATGCACTATAAGCCTTTAACCAGAAATTCCCAGCTCAGAAGGGCAGAGTCCAGCCTCTCCTCCCAAAAGAGTGCAGACCATGAACCCTCTTAATGTAAAATAACTGGCCTGAAAGCCCAAGTGCTTAAATCAGAATTAATACACTTTTAGAATAACAGACACTGAGCCCTCAATCAGCAGTTCCCAACCTAGAAGGATGTAAGCTACCTGTTCTGCCACTACAGTGCAGACCACAAACCCTCTCAGTGCAAAACAACTGGTCCGAAGCCCAAGTGTTTAAACCAAGCAGTAATAAATACAACTGAGTACTTTTAAGATGATGCAAAAGTAAAATAAAGTAGGTAGAAACACAAGTACAGTAAAAGCAGATGAATTTGTTTTTTTTCTGAACAAGTGCTGAGATCAAAGAAACAGATCTGAGTGCTGAAACTAGAAAACTGGCTAGTTATAAGAAATAAAAAAACTAAGCTAGAAGGCTTCCCTCCGACACAGAAGGGCTTGGGGGCTCAGAAGCCTACAAATAGTCTACACCACTTAACAGGAAAGGCAGGAAACAACCTTAATTTTTTTTTTCTGTTTCCCAGATGCTCTCTTTGTACACAGTAGATGTAGATTTCTTGCACTAAGATGAGGGAAGTGTGTGTGAGAGAGAGTGAAATACCCTAGTTAGAGTTAGCAGGTGGAATTTATTTTCAAGTGCATTTTTAAGGAATTGTGAGCTTCAAGGGAAGAAAAATTTACTGCTGCTCCTGCTAAGTTTGCTTAAAATGTACAACTGTTTTGTTCAGCAAATGGTATCACTATTGTCATATAAAATTTTAAAGCAGTGTTAGTAGCACAGCAGGTAGCATACTTGCATCTTGATGTAGAAGGCTATAGGTTCTACTTCCACAGCATAGGGCATCTGCTTTAGGCCTGTGATTCTTTTAGTGAGGTATTTCTGTGGCCTTTCCAGTTGTTGCAGATGTCTTGAGAGGTACATACCGAATGGGGCATTGTATTCTATAATGGGTCTAATGAGGGATGAGTACAGTGGGACAATTACCTCCTTTTTTCTGGATGAAAAGCCCTTAGTGATGAGGTGTGCCACATAGAAGGATTTCCTGACTGGCGATGTGGTTAATCGAAGGTGAAACCACTGCCCACCTGTGTCCCTAAGTCTCTTATCACACTTTCGGTGTTTAGTGTATTGCCACCTATGTGGTAATTCACGGGTACATGTTTTTTCCCAAAGAGGATAACTATACATTTCTAGGCATTGAGCTTGAGCCCATGGCTCTGCCACCAAGCATCTGTTTCTGTAAGGCCCTTTTGTAGAGTATCTCCATCATTTGGAGATTCAGTAATGGCTCCCAGTTTGTAGTCATCTGCGAACTTTGTTAGCCAGAGTCCCTTAGTATTGGCCTGTATGTCAGAGAAGTAGATGCCAAACAAGAGTGGTCCCAGGACTGAACCCTGAGGTACTCCACTTGTCACTTGTTTGGAGCTGGATTTGGCGTCAGCTACTTTTAAATTGTGGGTTCTGTCAGTAAGCCAGTTGGCAGCCCATCGAGTGATGTAGGGATCAGTGCCCAGCTTAGTAAGTTTATCTATGATTCCAGAGTGGGGGATGGTGTCAAAGGCCTTGGCAAGGTCCAGATAGGCTGTGTGGACCACCTTACCCTTGTCCACGGCTCTGGAGACTGATTCGAAGAAGTCAATCAAGTTCAGGAGACAAGATCAGCCCTTCACGAACCCAAACTTGGGTGGGGTCCAGTGTTTGTAGGTTGTCAATCTCTTTTTTTATAAGTTCCATGATAATACTTTCCATGGACTTGCAGATCAGGCTCGTCAGACTGATGGGGCAGTAGTTCCCAGGATCCAAGTTGGATCGCCCCTTATAGGGTGGGATAACTGTAACTCTGCACCACTCAGTGAGCAAAAAAAAGTTAAGAAGTCCTTGTGTATCTGTCTCCATCACTGCCGCAGTCATTGGTGAGTGACTCCTTTGTGGCCAAAGCTGTTTCCTTGGATGATCCATCTTTTGCCTTCTGGTTCCTCTAGCTGCAGCTCTTCAGGAAGCCATTAATGACTGGGAGATTGACATATTCCCTGCAGCTATAGGGTTGATTCACTGGGCAAGGAAAAAACACTTTGGTTGACCTTCCAGATATGAGTGGTTGAAGGTATACTGCTTAGCTGGGGTAAGGTACCTGATTCCAGGCTAGTGCTCCTGTCATGAGTCAGTCCCGTTCCAGGGATTTCCCTAGGAAGAAAAAGCAGAAACTTAAAAATATATCTTCTCCTGTGTCTGTTGTTGAGTCAGGTCTACTAATAGCACCATTTAAAAGAGGGAAAAACTTGGCTAGGCTTGTAAGGGCCTCAGGGCCATTAGCCTAGTAACCTCTTATGATCCTGTGAAGCTTGGTTGTAAGCAGTCTGCTGTCTAAAGACTGTGAAGATGCAGCCTGCACTTAGACAGTCCGTTGGCCTAGACAGAGCGAGAGAGGCAGTTTTTCTTTTTTTTTTTTTCTTTTACGGACAATATGGCTCCTTGTTTGCATATATGCCTACAAAATCTTGCATGTTAAAGGTCAAAATAAACAATAAGTGATATAAATCCATGGAAGTATGACAGTATTTATGAAGTAATGTATGTATTGTGCTATTTTCTTTTCTTAAAAATGTTTATTGGTTGTAGAAAACTTTCATACCTCACAATTCAGATTTTTGTCTCATATTTTCAGTTCGTTTCTCATAAAATTGTGTTCTTTTCGCAAATCATTGAAGACTGAAGTCAGACATTAATGGCAGGCATTTAAGTTTGACTTCATATCCTCAGAAAATGCATACTAATGCAAACTTTGTTGTTCTATGCACTTTCTAAGGGGGTCAGGGGATGTATGTGTGTGTCATACCTATCAACTGTACAGATTTCCACAGAATGTCCAGACTTTTGCCTTATCTTTTTGGTCTGTTCCTCATAAAAATTCAGTTTTTTTTGACAAATCGCTGGGATGAGCTAAGGATTAAAGTTACTAAATAATAACATGTATTTGATTTTCAGACTTCATATCCTGTAGAAAATTCATTCTAACACAAATCCTGTTATTCTAGCAACTTTCTAAATGTGGCCCTAGTTTGGGCCTTTGTCCCCAACATTATAGCAGGCTTTTTCCAGATTTCTTGTGCTAAGAGATTGAAAGGTACTGTGTGTGTGTGTGTGTGTGTGTGTGTGTGTTCAGCTGTCCAGGTTTTTTCAGAATGTCCAGATTTCTACCCCATATTCTTCCTGAGCTTTTCTCCCCGGGCCTCCACTGAAAAAGGGATTTTGCACAGATGGACTATCCCGGTTAACAAATGCCAAATAAATTAAAAGGATTGAAGTTGCTAAATAATAACAGACATTTGAGTTTTAGATGTCATATCCTTTAGAAAAATGCATACTAACACAAATCCTGTTATTCTACAATCATTAAATTCATGAGAGCAATATTTATAATCAGTCCCTATTTATTTTAGGCTTTGTCCAGATTTCTTGCACTAAGAGGTTGAGGTAAGCATATGTGAGAGTGAAATGCCCTTTTTAGAGTTAGCAGGTGGAATTTATTTTCACATACATTTTCAAGGAATTGTGAGCTTCAAGGGAAGAGATG
This sequence comes from Protopterus annectens, assembly GCF_019279795.1. Classification (NCBI taxonomy): domain Eukaryota; kingdom Metazoa; phylum Chordata; order Ceratodontiformes; family Protopteridae; genus Protopterus; species Protopterus annectens. The sequence goes on from NC_056743.1 coordinate 1,164,597,992, forward strand.
TTTACTGTTGTTCATGCTAGGTCTGCTTAAAATGTGCAACTGTTTTGTTTAGCAAATGGTATCACTGTTGTGGTGCAGAATGTCAAAACAGTCTTAGCAGCATAGCAGGTAACATACTTGCATCTTTATGTAGAGGGCTGTAGGTTCTACTCCCACCACATGTAGATTTGTATTTTAAGGGGGTGGAGTGCTGCAGTCCTGAGTATGTCCTCCTTTGGATGAGATGCCTAGTAACTATGAACCTGTGTTTCCGCTTGCTACTTATTCCTATTGCAATATACAAGCTTAGCATTTTTTTTAAATGTAACATAGGCAATTTATTGTTTAAGGGCAGTAGGCACTGAATTTGTAGATGAAACACTGAAATATAAAGCTGTTTTTTAGCAACAACCTCTCCATTAGTTTCAGATCTCTTTAATGTGAAATTATTCAGATGACTTTTACTTCTGCAGAGATTGTGCACATTGAATGATATTGGTAGATTGTAATGATAGACGTTTAAGTGGCCTTTTATGGTTGAAATGTTCTGAATTGCCAATTTGTCATTATTGGTTCATATGTTTTGTTTCATTGCTTAATGGAAAAAATGTTCAAAACTATAAAACACACTCTAAGTGGTGCTGTATTAACAAGGGATATAATTCAGTTATTATATATTATAATTAATACAATCAGGAAGGTGAATCAAAGCAGTTATGCATGGTTCTGAAATGTGTGCAAGGGGCCTATGATTTGAAAACAGCCCAAATGTAAACTTAACCTGCCACTAGCCAGATGCATTTTCTTTGAATGTGGGTTTAAATGCGGTTTCAGTGCATGCGAGTTTCAAAGGTAGAGAAGTTTTAATGCTAAGTCTGTTTTCATTATAAGACGATTGCTTTGTTTAAGTTTAGGAAATGTCTATCAGTGTTTGTGCTATAAAATAGGAGGTTACAAAACTATTGGCCCTGAGGCCCTAAAAATTTGAAATAAAAGTTGAAAATTAAAATCCAAGTATCTGTAATCACTGTAGAAGTAATGCATAAAACAGTATGCACACAGAGAGTTTTGAACAGTGTTTATGGCAACTGGGGAGAAATAGCCAAGTAATGGGATACTGGAATGGCTGCGTGTGTGTGTTGGGGGGGGGGGGTTTGAAGGGGGTGGGGTTTGGGGGCGGTGCGTTGAAGGGGGTGGGGTTGGGGCGGTGCTCCAGGTTTGCACCCCCCTGCAAAAAATCCTGCGGGCTCCCTTGCTCCTTGCATGTGCAATGCAAAATCCAGGCATGTGAGCTGCGTCTCTACCTTTCAACTGTACAGATTTTTGCAGAATGTCTCGATTTTTGCCTCATATTTTTGTTCCACTTGTGGCTCTCTGGCAAATCATTGAGATTTCAAGTCAGAAAATGATGACAGTCATTTCAGTTTCAGATTTCATACCCTTGAGAAAATTCATGATAATGCAAAACCTGTTGTTATATCAACTTTCTAATTTTGTAAGAGCAATATTTAAAAAGTGTACCTATTTTGGGCCATTTGTCCCCCATTATTTATGGCTTTTTCCAGATTTCATGCTCTAAGAAAATGACAGTTATGCCTATGATTCCTTAAAGGGTTGGCTTTAGGTTGGATGAAGCAAACTGCACAAATTAAATGAGACTGAGTCGGGTCTTAATGTCTGTTTGTTTTGCCAAATTAATACAAGTAAATGCAGTTAAAATTAAGATATGAATGATTTAATAAACTAAAATAAAATATCGGTCTCCTCCACTTCAGTTTTTCTTTTCCTTTTTTTCTCTTTTGAAATTAATTCTTCTTGTTCTTTTTTCTATTAATTTTCTTTTAAAGATAATGTAATAGGAACCAGAATTTAAACTATGAGAAATAGCAAAGTGCATATGCGAAATGAGAAACATATTAATGCTTATGTTTTTATTAATACATTCCCAGGGATTCAGAAATGCTATGTCCATGATCTCAGTCAATCTGGCACTATTTACATTGCATGAGTGACAAGACCTGAAGCTTATTACCCATGCATATGGCAGGCCATTTTGCACGACAAGCAGCTCCCTGCATGACCACAGTACATATCCAAGGTTAGATTGTGTTAGACTACTTCATGGCAAGCAGCTGCAGTAAACAATGAATGGGCACAAGTACCAACGATAGTTGTTACAAGTCCACCCACACAGAAGGGAAAACTACATTTTCAATTTTAAGTCTTTTGGCTTTTCCCAGTTAGGGGTCGCCACAGTGGATCACCAGTCTGTTATTGATTAGCAGTGGATTTTTATAGTGTCGAGTTGCCAGTCCAACACCCAACCTTCATAGAAGGCACACACACACACACACACACACACACACACACACACACACACACACACACACACAAACACAAACACACACACACACGTGCCTACCTGCATGTCTTTAAAGTTCACTCGATTGCAAGGAGGACATGCAGACTCCACACAGAAGGTGCTCCAGCTGAGAATGGAACTGGAGAACCTCTTGCTCTGAGGCAACAATGCTAACTATTGCACCACCAAAACTACATTGCCTATGTACTGATATAACTTAAAGTAATATATATGTAGAGACATGTTATATGAAAAGAAATGTCAGGGATTGGTAAGGGTGAATGCAGAAGTTTTATTAGAGCAGGAGAAACTACAGAGACAGACAGACAGAAGATTGCAAAGGAAGCTATGCACCAAACAGGGCTGCAAAGCACAACAGAGAAGAAGATATGATAAATCTTGAATGGAGAATTATTTAAAACTTACAAAGGAGAGGTGGGATATATTAACGTAACATGCAGTTCTGACATACACAAGTCCTGTCAACAACAACATTTCATCAGTGTACCTGTACTATCAGGTGAATGTCATTAAAAAAGGAAAATATTAAACCCTGACGGAATTGCCCAGCAACTCTGCCTTTTTAATTATACCCACAGGGCCTTAACAAGCTGAAACACTGAAACACTCATACTGAATATGTAAAAAAAAAAAAACAGTCTAATAGCAAGAAAAGAAGGATGGGCCTCAAGGAATTTAAACTCAAGTCTTTGGTAGTGATGTTTTCTATACCAGCGCATCATCAAGGTGAGCCACAGAGGCTCTTCTATTGAAGATGTCAGAAAACACCCATTTCAGGGAAGGTAAAACATTTGTAGACTGAAGATGAAACACTGCAAACAGCATACTCTCCACCCATTGCACTGATACTGTAAAAATTACTTTATTGGTAAACAAAGACATGAAATCAGAGAGATGAAAGACATTAGCTTTACCCAAAGTCATATTTGCATAGTGCTGTATGACGGCAAGCAGCTCACTTGCCCGACTGAGGACAATATCTGTAGGGGATGACACAGACTGCACTTCATTTTTTCTATACGATGTGGTATTCCATTTCCTATTGGTTGTATATGAGTGCAAATGTTGCTATCTGCTACCTCCCATGCAATGTTTGACATGAAAAGATGGCTACTTTATAAGCCCTGTTGTGCATGCATGTGCTGTGTTTATCAATTTTGTGACCAGAATGAAGGTTGGAAATGGGGGTGTAAGACAGCAATGAAAATGGGAAACAAGCAGAAGGCAGACCACAAAGTCAACAAATAAGGAATAAGTGGGATGGAGATGGGATAGGAGCATATCTCTCATCTTTTAGCTCATTAATTCTGGATAAATTCAAAAATAACTTGCATTAGAAAGTGCCAAAATCCTTCCAGATTTAATATTGCTGATATTAATGCAGGAATCGAAAGAATAACAGAGTTGGTATTATTATGCATTATCTATAGGATATGAATTCTGAAACCCTAATGCATGTATTTATTTAAAGACTTCATTCTTAAATAATTTGTCAGAAAGGTAAACATTTTGTGATGACCACATCAAATAATAGGAGACATTACTCAAATATCTGTAAAGTTGAGAAGTATAGCTTGGAGTAATTTGTTTGGGACAGATGCCCTCTTATATTTTTTTAGAGAATAAAAGTTGTTGAATGAAGTCAGGGAGGAAAGAGGTAGGTAAAAGGAAGATGTTAAATGGCTGGGAAAATAGATATGACTGACAGGGTGTGGAATAACAGATCAAGGGAGAGGGAACATAATGGTGAAGAAGACGTCAGACAAACAGAGGGGAAGACAATGGTGAGGGAAGGACTGTGCAATATAGAGAGGACATGGACACAAAAAGAGGGGAAACACCAGATTGGGGGATAAAAGAAAAATGAACTCCACAAAACGAGTCAGTTCAATCAGGAGTGGCAAAACGATAACAAAAATTACTGTAGATAGCACCAATAATATCGATCCAGTCAAAAAATAGCGTACAAAACACTTTAATACACGCTTTCATCACACGACTTCATCAGAACATACTAAACACTCATTTCAACTTGTTTAAATATACATTCAATCATCACATAATTAGATAAAACAATTAAACAATTAATTAATAATCAACTTTGTTTAAAAATTACTTAAAAACTCCTCTAAATTCATACTTAATTAAATAATTGAAGTATATTGTATTTCTTATTTATACCTAACTTCCTATACTTTAAAAAACACTTTACATTTATTGCTTCGTTTAACCCAGGATGTTTGTCTGAGTTTAACCTGACCTGCCATAGTGTTTCCCTTTGTTCTAAAACATTCTTGAAATCCCCAGCTCTACTGTCAGGTTCACAAACTTCAAGCACTGAAAAAACAAATTTTTTAAAAAATTCACAATTAATAGAATGTTTATATAAGGCATTTTTTTCATCTTGGCACTTTATACTATATAGATGTTCTTTTATGCGGGTACTTAGACTGCGTGTAGTCATACCCACATAAAAGGCTGGACATGCTGTGCACATGCCTATATAAACCAAACCACATGAATTACAGTCTACAAAACCTGGAACTTCAATAATTCTATTATAATTGGCTAAGGAAATACTGGTACCTATAGAAATAAATCGACAGATTTTACAATTCTGGCAACAAAACATGCCAGTTTTATTTCTTTCACCCTTCTTAAAATCAACATTATTATGTTCCAACATATTTTTGATGTTATTGGAATTCCTAAACACAAAATGTGGTTTACTGCCTAGTACCTTTGAAACATCTTGATTCCCTTGAATAATTCTCCAATTTTTATTAACAATTGATGCTATTACATTCATTTCACTACTCATTTCCAACGAACATATAACTTCTTTTTCAAAGCTTTTTGTCCTACATACTTTGATTACACTTTGGTTCATGGGTTCATTCAATATTGCTGGAAATAAACTCTCACGTTTCTCAAAAATTTCATTTCCACTATTCATTAAACTATTAATATCATAACCTCTATCTACAAATAAAGAGGTTATGAAATGAAACTCTTCAATCAAATTTTCATATTTACTTGTCATGCGGCTTGCCTTTATATATTGCCCTCTCGGTATATTTTTAATAGTATGTTTTGGATGATTACTTTTATAATGTAGGTAGCCATTAGTGAATGTCCGTTTCCTATGTATTTTGCTGTGGAATCTATTGTCATTAAGATCCCACCACAGACAGACATCTAAAAAATTCACTTTTAAACCTACATCACCTATAGTGAATTTTAAAAAATCTGAACAACTATTAATCTGTGTCATGAAATTTTTTACTATCATTTTATCTCCTTCTACTATAAAAAATAAATCATCAATAAATCTTTTATAGAACACAATGGTAAATTCATCTTCTATCATGGATAATATATCTATTTCCCACCAGGCCATGACTATATTGGCAAATGCCGGGGCAGCAGATGACCCCATGGCAATGCCCTTTCTCTGCCTATAATATTGTTTGCCAAAAATGAAATAATTATTTTCCAATACAATTTCTAAAAAACTACAGATGGTAGAAATTATATCATTTGAAAGTAAATTTTTCTTACTTAAATAACTACGTACAGCTTCAATTCCTTTACAGTGTGGAATACACATGTACAATGATGTAACATCCAACGTGAAAATAATATGTTTTTTGGGGTCAAATACCTTATTTTTAGTAAAATTATTTACTTCCTCTAAAAAATGCCAGGAATCCTTAATATATGATAACGTATCTTGTAATAAGGGTCCCAAAACAGCATCAATAATCAATGAAATGCCTTCCGTACTGGAATGGGGGCTTGATACCACAGGTCTAAAAGGGGGATTTTTGGAATCTTTATGAATTTTAGGGATTCCAAAAATCACCCCTATTTTTGGATGTTGTACAGAACAAAATTCATATAATTCCAAACTAATATATCCAGACATAAGTGCTTCATATATATGTGATTCAATAAATCTAAATTTTTTATAGATGTCAAACAAATTAACTTTCTCATATTCATCTTGATTATCCAAGATATCCACCATACTATTATGATATTTTTGTTGTTCCATAATCACTATATTGGACCCTTTATCACTCTTCATTGGGGGATAAGACTGTCAGTTTACAGATGCAGTCTCTAGCAGCTTAGACCCATTGGGAGATTAGTGTTCACTCTGGATAGTATCACCAATGTGTCCTGGCTCAGAAGGTAGTGTTACTGCTAGGCAGGGACAGGTACCACGGGATCGGGACACATGCTCGACTAGCATATGCCTGAATCACAAAACAACGAACTCACATACACGAAAGCTCTTAACATCGACAAGCGCTTCCGTGTATGTATGCCTGTTTTGTAGACTGGACTACAGTGTGGGTAAGGGAAAATTCCCTTTTCCCCACTGTAGTGTGATCTCGGAGTGAGAATAATAAAGTAGGGGGGTGTGGGGGCACAGCCTCCCACGTGGGGGGCGAAGCACCCTTGCAGAAACGTAGATTTATTTTTTAACTACACATACACGGAAGCGCTTTTCAATGTTAAGTGCTTTTGTGTATGTGTGTTCAATGTTTTGTGATTCGGCCAAATGCTAGTCGAGCATGTGTCCTAGACCTGGTACCACATATGCCAGTGAGAGCATCAATCTCCTTGTTTCCATCTCCTTCACAAACTCTGCCAGATCTTGACAGGTGCCAAAGGTGTCACCTCCACTTGTACTGCCACTGAAGGGTATCACTATACCAGCCACTGGTGATGGAGTACAGGTTGCAGGTGGTTCAGGGAGGGCAGGGGTATGGAGGCAACTGTGGCAGGCCAGATATGCTTAATGCTTCTGGTGGTGGTGGTGCTGCTGCTACTTCTGCCACTTGTGGGGGGATAACAGGCTTTACTAGTGAGGTAAGTGCACGTTGCTGGATATAGCAAAAAAAGAAATGGAGATGAATAAAAAAGTGAACCAAATAAATCATGGCAGGGGAAAGATAGTGACAGAGAAGCTGGGGGTGAGAAATGGAAACAGAATGAAAATTGCATTATTATCTATGTTGATAATGATACAATTAAGCATAATACATTTTTAATAGTAGCACTTAAACTGGAATCTCAACAATCTGTTTGTCATAATATAAGATATGCAGGAGAAGGCCTAATCCAAAAGTCATCCTCACATGCAGTCTGACAGACAGAATATTAATGGCAGTAGTTATTTAGCACAATACTACATTTGTTTTTGTGGTCAGAGATGCAATTTGAGATTTGATAACAAATAAAAGTGTTCATATACAAAATAAACATGCTGATCACAGAATAATCTGCCATTCACAACTGACAGACAAGAGGCATGCATTTCTACTGTATATTGTGCAATGCCCAGCAAACTACTACTTGTGGATCTTAGATATATGGACCGTGCAGTGGTACAGTGATAGTACTAGGAAAGACATACAGTTTCCTATGGCAACAGAACTTATGGGGGGATTGAACCGATAGCTATCCTAACAATATCAGAGCATATAGACTTAATATGAGGATTCACTTATTCACCTATATAGGAGGGGACGTGCACTTCTAATACTGTACAGTCATAGTACTACCCATAAACTATGTCAGTACTGACTGATGAGGTACTGGTACATAAAAGTTGTACATAATTTTTGTGCATTGGCCACTGTTACAATGAAAATAGAACATTTTATGACAGTATGTAGATTCATCCCAGTAGTTGCTTAGGTGCTCATCTGCTTCTTTGCATCTGCCTGTTTCTTTCGATCTTTGCAGTGGCTAGAGATATAAAATGGTGTAATGAAAAAATTGATAGTGTTATGTGCAATGACAGGTTATTTGGTTAGCAAGAGGATGCTATACTTACAGTGCAGAGGTGGTGATTGTGGTTAACTTCATCCTCCCATCAGCAATGGTCAGGTTTGTGATGACTCATATCACTATATGGTGATGGTACTGTTCCTCCTGTCTGTGGAATGCTAGTAGTAGAGGTGAGAGCCTTGGCTAAACTATTCTAGGAATCACCCTTATACTGTGACTTGTAGGAGCATCAAAATTTGAACTCTTCCTTACTCCACCTCTGTGCTCTAAAAAGAGTTCTACAATCTGCTTCACCAGATGTAATGTCTTACCTTGAAAGAACTCAAGAAAAGTGTCAGAGAACTGGAGCCTAAAATAGTTTCTGCCTCAGTGCAACAACAGGCATCAATGAGCAACTCAACTGTGTGATGCATTACAGGGACTGCATTTTTGTGGTTTCAGTAGCAGCTTTAAGGTATGAAATATGGTGGTCCTTCATCCCTGTGTATGCTGTTGAGAATATCTGCTTTACAATAACTCCATCAGAAGATAGTTAAATATAAGATGGCAATTCCAATACCTATAATATACTTGGCAGTCTGGGCATGTGTGGAACTGCTCACATGTGCTAGGTATGTACATGGAACATTGCAGAAATCTACACAATGTTTATCAGGTGTGCGTGTTGAGCAAGTTGAGTGACTCAGAAACAATAATGAGATGAGTTCTAATTAGCACAATCTTTGAACCCAGATGGGTGACAGGCAGACAACCTCACTGTTCTAAGAAAGTAGCTTTTGAACACAGACTTCTAGCCAAGGTGGTAGTTCATCTAGCCAGCTCCCTTCCACATTTTTGAAAATGGTGATACCTGTGCTGTACCCTTTGCACATTCTTAGTTGGTTTGCCTATGTGAACACACAGCCTGGTGATGGTTTCCAAAACACTGATAGTATGATAATAGTCTTTCGGCTTTTCCTGGTTAGGGGTCGCCACAGCAAATCACTGCTCTGCTCATAATTGACAGTGGATTTTTATGGTGTTGAGTTGCTAGCCTGGTGCCTAACCTTCAGAGAAGGCGCACACACACTCATGTACCTACATGCATGTCTTTTAAAGTTCAGTCAGTCGCAGGGAGGACATGCAGACTCTACACAGAAGGCATTCCGGCAGAGAATTGAACTGGAGAGCCTCTTGCTGTGAGGCAACAATGCTAACCGCTGCACCACCGCAGCTGATCCAAAATACTGACAGTATTTCTGCTTAAATATTTCATGTATCTCTGTCTCATTCTCGGTATATCTATCTCCCTCTATATATCTATAAATAACTATATTGATATCTATCTATATATATATATATATATATATATATATATATATATATATATCTATAGAGAGAGAGAGAGATTTTTTTTTTTTATGGGATGACATCATGCACCATCAAGTAAAGCAGCTGCAATGAAAGCGTCCTGCAGATGCACATTTATGATGGCTGTGGTATCCCCAGGCATATTTGTACTTGGAAATGGCCAAGTGCAAACCTAAAGTGAGTGCAAGTTCACTGCACAGCATTTAGATGTTTCTGTAGAACACTTCTATTTCCATCTTGTTTTGCCTCCTTATCATACAATAGAATCTGCTGGAGGGACAGATTTGTCTCTCAGCATTTACCACACCTTTGGAACAGATTGCCACTTTATGTCAAGCAGAGCACCTCATTGGCCCTCTTCAAACGTAATCTGGATGATTGGATGGGTAACTGTAAATTTACCCCAAGGGTTCCACCGATGTCCCTCTTGGACAGGGGTGACAGGTGTTGATTATGAAAATAATAGTAAAACTTGGCTAGGCTTGTAAGAACCATAGAGTCATTAGCTACCTATGATCCTATGACGCTTCCTTATGCAATCATTAGCGTACAACATGGCCAAGCAAATATTTTCACCTCACCACATCATGCAGCAGTATTTTCTGTACCACACACAGACACACAGACAAACAGACCCTGCATGAGGCCACCCATCACATAAATTCACTTAGTGTGATGCAGCAAATTTACTGATTCCAGCACATTATCACTGAGGTGGAAAACAGATTAAGAAAATCCATTGATAACTGCAAGTTTCTTTAAAACTTAGATTACAGAATGAAAAATAGCCTGTAAAGAGTAGAGGTATTCAGATGGTTTTAGTCTTTATAAAATGATTATTTATGAACAATGTCTTTACTGTTTTTTTATTATTTAATAATATAACTGTCAAGTATATTTACTTAAGGAAGCAGTAATATTTAGAAAGAGATGAAGACACATGCAATAGCTGTCATACTAGATTTTATAATGTGTTACACAAGAAATTAGAAAAATAAGTTAATTATTCCTTAGACATCAGACGTAAAAAGGCTTGAAACTGTCTTAAAATATTCCGCAGCATTAAGATGTACTTTTCTGGATTTATCAGGACAAAATAATATCCTCTGCAAATAAAGCCAACATTTCTTGATTGCTGTACCAATTATATACATGAATTTCTGACTCAACAATTGTTTTCTTTGCCAGTAGCTCAAAATATAAAGAAAATAAAAAGAGGATGAGGACACTCCTACCTCTTTCCTCTGTTCCAACACAATTTATCAGCTAAGAATACTCACACTTTAATTCTTGCCTCTGATCCTTTATATATCCTCTTAATAAACCTGATTAGTCTATCATCGAACACAAATCATTTAATTTACCTACTCATAAACCCCCACCCTTCTCTAATGAATGCATTCTATGCATCAAGACTCACCAGCACCACCAACAGCAACACTGATATTTTCTTACACTCTGCTTCCTCTGGATTATCAATGCCCCATTAATGTTATCAAATGTTTGCCTCCACTACACAAACCACATATCCATAACTATCAGTTTTGGCAACACTTTTGTCATCCTTTAAGCTAGTATAGACATACACACTTTATAATCATGTTCTAAAATTGAAATAGTTTTCGATGAAGCTGAGTCTAAGGGGTCTTTGCCATCTTTATAATACAGCCACCACAGGTTTCTTCCAAGATGTTGGTGCTTACCCTCCTTTTAAAATACTGTTACACAAAATCTCCCAGATTGCTATTATTTTCTTCCTTCCTAACGTTCAAGCTTCAACAGGAATATCATTGTTCCTGGAGGCTTTCCTGCAGATTGATTATACTTCACTGTTTTTATCTCATCTCCTCCTATCTTAACCTTTAGCTGTTGAGCCTCATCGACCGCCGGCATTGGCATCATTAAGTCTCCCACAAAGACTTTTACTTGTGCTTTTTTCTTTATTTCTACATTTCTCTGCTTTATATAAATTTTCATAAAATTTCCAAAATATTTCTAATACGTCCACAGGACTCTGGTTACTTTTCTTGTTATAGGCTCTCTAATTTTGGGGACAACCCTTTATACATTCTGTTGCCTAGGTCATTATACTAAAAATTGTGGTTCTCTAGAATTATTATCAAAGAATAGTTGCTTAAGAGCTAGCTATCATTTCTGAAGAAATTACTATATTCCTTACTAACTATCAAATAATTTTCACTACACACTCCTTGAATTCCTTTCTTTTTAACAAGCAGTTGGGAGAGTGTCAGTGTATAATTTTTACTTCATTACCCTGGATTTGTGTCTTACTTTTTATTGATGCATGATTTGAAATAGTCATTGAATATTTGTTGAAGTTTTCAAATAAATATCTGTGTTCCTGAGCAATACAGTTTCTATCCACTACGTCCTATTTTTTGTACCTTGGGGAATAATATGTAAACACTGCCTTAAGTTCCTACTATTGAATTAATGTCTTCCATACCAAATATTTTCATAAATCGTCTTTTTTTATATTTTCCCTTCTAGGCAGTGCTATTACATCCTCATTATTGTAAATCAAGTTCCACTCCCTATCTATAAGTAATATGCACTGCTGAAAGCTCATTATGTCTCCCAAAATTTTCTTAAATTCCACTATAGCAGTTTTTAAGGGAATATAAACACTTGACAGTGTAATCCTTCAGCTTTGCCAATTTTCTACCACAAATCTACCATTATTGTCTTTCTTCCCCTTATCTATCACTAATGGAGCTCCTATAAGTATTATTACTCCTCTTTTCCTTTGTCCCTGATATTCTGCTGAATATCCATTCCGAAATACTTTCTTTGTCAAATTCACATGCTAATTTCTTTCCAAATGTGTCTGCTGCAGGATTACTATTTGCACTCAGCATAATATAATTCAGTGCTCTTTCCTTTTAGTCTATACCTGTAAGGCCATTTTTGTTTCATGATAATATGGATAGCACAGCCATTATAATGAAAAGCAATTTTTCAAACCAATTATACATGCCATTTTTTATACGTATTTCCAACTTTTGTCTTACATACACATACTAATGTTTGGCAGGCTAATTTTTAGACAGTTGTTTCTTCTCATCTCCATTTGGACCTATATCACATATTTCAAGAGTTTTTGTTTTAATGAAAACACTCAAAAATAAATAAATAAATAAATAAATGCATTTTCAGTGCAATCAAATCCCGTATTAACTTAGAACAAATACACAAAACTATGCACATCTTCAAAAAGATGAAATTTAAGCCTCCAGTTGGGAACAATTGCCCCAAATCAATTGCTGCACTCAAAGGCATTACCTAATCTAAAATTAGGGTTTCTAATACTAAAGCACCCTTTGTTCCTGCTTATATTGATTGCTGTCTGTTTGTTTCTTATCTCCCAGACGTGAAACACGGCTTGTATGCTTTTAGAAAACATTAACTTTTAGCCCTAAATAAAACTAAACTGTACACTGTTTTCTAAATGCTACTACAACTATTAAGGTTGTTAGGGTGTCACTTATTCACTTTCTATAATTTCAACCCTCATTGTTCAATGAAATACTTGCTATTCAGCAAAATATTTGCTGAAAAAGCAGTCAGCACTAACAGGAAAAACACACCTAACAACTCTGCAGATGCTTGAAAGAATCTTTGTTAGCTTCATTCAGAATAAAATGTAAAATTGCTTTCAGCTGCAGGATTCTTGACTCCCACTGAAAATATTTGCTAATGGGAAAAAACAAATTAATGTTGTTACAGATGTAAGGAACTTACTTTCATCATTTTGTCTTATTTTTCAACCCTACACACTTGCAAAAGACACTTTTTTATAGGTCAGTGCAAGGGCTTCAGTCTAGACAGCCACCCTTGTAAAAATAAGAGAAAGTATCTTAACTCTGTATATAATAAAATCAGTGCACTTTTATACCCCCTCACACTAACAGTGCAATATCACAGCATGTTAGTTTATACTTGTTTTTGTCCAGCCTTTCTTTTTTTGTTATACTGTGAAGCCTATATTTCTTACAACTAAAAAAGTACTTGTTTACTTTAATATATTTACTTCATACAATAGTTACTAAAGACTTCCCCCGCATTTAAAATGCCCAGGACTATATAAAACTGCTTTACTATATAATATGTAGTTTACATCATGAAATTTTTATACAAACCCTAATTACAAAAATTTTTACATACAGTTACTTTTTCCCTTTTAGTGTGCTTCAGAAACATTAATTACATAAATTGGTATATATGCTTTACATCCGCCCACAGGTTTAACAAAATCAAAACAAGTCCAGTCTTTCTCGTTCACTTTTTCTTGCAAAGCCATATTCCATAAATATGATTGATATTTTATGTTCTCCCATTTATTTCCTGTAAAACAAATTGTGATGAATGGGTGGGGATATTCAGGATTACTGCCAGGTTGTTCACTGTAGCCATTATTTAAGGAGAATCAAATAATAGGACTTAGAACTACAAGTCTCCTACTGGATCAATAGTTCTAGCCTAAACCCATAACCTTGTGATGCCCCCCCCTTAGTCTCTCTAGACATGCCTGAAAAATAAAAATTTCTAGATTTACCCAGTGCATGTATTTTGAGTAATTCACTGTTTTCACAAACTTAGGATTTACACACATACAAGTACTCTCCAAAAGGAAAGTGATATTTAATCCTTATTAGGATATTCTCTTACCTGTAAAAAAAAAAAAAAAAGATACAGCCATACAAAAGCTATAGACTTTTTTATTGTGTCTCTATTGTTGCATTGGTCTAACCTAAAGCATTCATACACTGGTTTATAATAGAGCTACTGAGAAGTCAGTGCTTTAATAGATACATCTTGTATCTGTGGAATAACATTTAAAAAACAGAATAAATATAGCTGTTAAGTTGCAAAGTGACACTCAGCTCCATCTTAAGCAGCACTGAATTTTGTTATTTAGAACATTATAAATTAAATGCAGCTTTTTAAATTCTTTCGCACTAGTTTTGTACATTTAGTGAAACCTGCACAAATAAATGAAGAGTTTGCAGCATTTTGCTTTCAAGAAGCAGGGGTAGGAAGGATTATGAATGGCTTAGGGTAAAGATTACAGAAAGAAACTGTGATGAAAAGATAAAAATGCAATAATACCTTTCTTTATTTCTGTAGCTATGGAAAGGATCTCACAATTAACAACCTGTAAGAGATAATCGACAAAATAAAATAAAGGAAATTATGCTTTTTAATGCATCTTAACAAAATGAAGAACTGAAGTATGATGTGGGTTTCGTTGTTATCAGTTGTTCTATTAATAAGACTGTCATTAGGCTCAACATCTAGCTACCTGATGCTCTTAGTCTTTAGTCCAAAAAACAAAAGCAGACTATACACAAAAAAATGTGCAATGAATGTGAAAACAAAAGTGAACAAACTCTGTTGAACATTTTATTTGCCTAAGTTCTAAGTAGAAACAGAGTACAGGCAAACCATGTGGTGCCTTAAGTGTATCACAATTCATTAGGAGAAAGACCCAGGTATAAACCTGATTTATAGCAGACAGTGTTTTTTCCTAATGGAAAAGTTAAAAAATAATGTTTTGATATAACTGTTACCTTTGAAGCAATTAGTCACAGATGCACATTTTATATAATAGCATTGTCAGTCATTTTCCATAATGCAATGCACACTGTCAGGAAATTAAAACAAATGTAGGTAATGATATTATAGCCTCCCCTGTTGTAACTACTAAAACATGTTACTGTTGTAAGGTTCACTTCCCTCTAACATTGGTGGTGCTTATAAACCGTTTTTGCCAAAACATCATCCACTATGCCACCAGTCTGACAAGACTCCTGCCATTGGTGGATCAATATGATAATAACATATATATCCTATTGTTTAGGTTAAAAAGCCATCATAAATGTCAAATTCTGCAGCTAATCCAAAAGGTGAAGATTGAAGGCCAGAAACTTCCTGGTCACTCAGTCCTAATAGGGATATTGGCCTCATAAAAATAAGAATGCAGATGTGGTTATTATTTCAAGGTGCAGTGCTGGTAATACTGCTGATTATCAGTCCATTTTCCTGCTACAACCCTTGACCACGATTTTAACAATGGTCATCTATACACTGTTAACAGTGTATCTGGAACCCTTTGGACTTGTCTCTTATATGTAGATGTGTAGCATCTTTTCTGTCAGTGGCATGGAAAAGAGACAGATACAGATTATAGGCCTCTTCATGTGAAATATAGGTGTTGCAGTTTCAGGTTCTGAGGTCAGTGAACTGAGCAGATTTTCAATTCTCTGATCTCATTATTAATGACCTGTGCAAACTGACAGAGTGAAACTTTTACAAAACCTCACATGAAAATAAATGTATGCAAAAGTTACCAAAAAACAAACCTTCTCTCCAAACTAGAACAAGCTTACAATAACATAGCCAGATTCGCCTATAACCAACCTTATAAATCAGATCATTGCCTTGCCCTGAAACAGCTTCAATGGCTAGAATTCCCCCAGCTCTTACTACTTGCCCAGCTGCAGCTCACACATTCCCTACTCAATAAACTGCTAGCCTGCCCATCACTGCCTATCATAGTATCCCCTTATACCCCAACCCAGTCTCTTCATAGTCCCAACAAGCACCGTCTAGACATATATAAACCCAACAAAACTTTTGGTAAACTCCTCTATAAACACTCTGTGTCCCTTGCATGGAATAGGCTACCACCTCACATTCATAGCATCACTAGTTGTAGCTGGTTTAAAACTGAAGTCAAGCACTACTTTCTGAACTCAAAAGCCTGTCCTTGCCTAAATCCTCCATAATCTGCATTTTCCTTTCTTTTTCTTTTCACTGAATGTCTACATCTAATAATTCAGTGACTAATCTGCTCACTAGACAATACATTATGCTACTTGGAAAAGATATGTCATTATTGTAAATAGTTAAATGTACTAGTTGTATTTACTTAATTTTGTTTTGTTTTTATTAATGTTATTTGTTTCACCTGATTACTGCATATGCAATTTTTGCTTATGTTATATTCCTGCACTGTTTTTCTTGGGTTTTGTATATACTACTATGTTATCTTTTTATCTTTGTAGTGCTGGCACTTTTTTCCTCGGGTCTCCACTGAAAACGGGAAATTGGCTTAGATGGACTAACCCGATTAACAAATGTCAGATAAATAAAAATAAATAAATAAAAACATAAATCTCTCAATCTGGAATAATTTCAGCATTCAAAGAAGTATTTATGTTGAAAGAATATTAACAATGATTTTTTTAATAAAAATATAAAATACAGCTGTAGCTTTGTTTTTTTTGTTTGTTTGTTTTTGTTTTTTTGTTTGTTTTTTTGAGGAGTTCAGTCCAGTGGTGTTTTCTAGATCATTATGCCATTAACATCCCCTAAAACTTTAAAGAATAACTGTTAAATAATTTTGGAGATGCATGATTTTAAATAAAAGAGCAAACATAGCCCAAAACAAATACTATTTTGAGAAAGACCTTTTAAAAATATTCAGCAGTTAAGGGGTTAAATGTGCCATCAGTAGTTGACTGCTACTATAATGCTATCTTTGTGAACATTTTCAGTCTTGATTCAACTGGAGTTGAGCATAGGTTTATAAGTTCACAGATACTAGACTATTGATCTGTGAGGATGTTTAGAAGCCTTGACATACATTCCCATGAAATGTTTAGCCCTCATATTTTAAGAATAAATAACTCAGAGATGAGCAGAACATTTACATGCTGCCCCTATCCATGAGGGCAAGGGTGCTAAACCAGGGTGAATTTGCTATTACCCATTAATTTGTCCAGATAATGTTTTAATATTATAAGGGAAGTATGGTTTTCTTTATGTGGATAGGAAGGTGGTTCCAAAGAAGTGTTATTCTCTCTAATACATACCTATCCCTCCAACATAGGTTCATAGAAGGTTACTAGGCTAATGGCCATAGAGGCCTTACAAGCCTAGCCATATTTATCCCATGTTACCCAAATTGTGGGCGGTAGGTTTGTGAAGTTCACAGAGGTAAGGGTCTATGGTAATTAATAACAACTTCTTCTGTCCAGGAGGGACATAGGTGCCACCCCAGGTGTGAATTTATGATCACCCATCCATTGGCCTAGATTGTGTTTGAAGTGGTTCAGGGATGAGTTCTGTTTCATGTGAAATGGAAGCTTGTTCCAGAGAAGTGGCAGTCTGAAGGAGATGGGAAATGTATCTTTTTCTCAAGTATGACCTGTTCATGTCAGACGCTAGGTTAAGATCCCTGGAGCGAGTGCCTCTCGTGCAGTTCAATTTATAAATGTGTACCATTTCCATTAGGGCCTTGTCAGAGACTGCCCTGTAAGCCAAGTCACACCTTAACAACCTGTAGGAGGCAGAATATAGTGACAGGGCTTACAGTCTTTCTGCATTAACACTTGCTTTGTGTAACCTGTAATTTGTTGATGAGAAATCTCTGTGGTCTCTACATTTGTTGTGCATGTCTGGTGAGGTACATGCAAAATGAAACATTGTACTCAATTATTGGCCTGATGAGGGGTGAGTTTAGTAGAATTACAGCATCCTTAGATTTAAATATGATGCCTTTACTTATAAGATGTGCCACATACAAGGATTTCCTTACTGTTGTGGATACGTAGTGGCAAAAGTTTAGATTGCTATCATCCTGAGCACCCAGATCACATACCACTCGATCTACACTTATGGGAGTGCTGTTGATAATGTAATTAGCATGCATGTCAGCTTTCCCAAAGGGAATAATGTATTTTTTTGCATTTAGCTTTAGTTTATGGCTTTGTCATCAATCATTTGTCTGTGTTAACACTCTTCAATATATTAACATTACTGGGGGACTCAGTGGTTGCTCCAAATTTGCAATCATCAGTGAACTTGGTCAGCCATGGGTGGTCCAAGTTTGCCTGGACCCTGAGAAATAAATTTTGAACAGTAATGGGGCCAGCACAGAACCCTGTTGTATGCCACTGGTAACTGGTCTTTTCCTAGAGGTGAAGTCACACACTTTAACAATATGTGTCTTGTTGGTGAACCAGTTGGCTACCCATCATGCTAATGCAGGGGCTAATTCCTGGATGGGAGAGCTTCTCTATGATAAGTGAGTGGGCAGTGGTATCAAATACCTTGGCTATGTCAAGATCGGCAGTATGCACTGTCTTTCCATTGTCAGGACCTCGGTGACTTTCTCAAAGAAGTCAACCGTGTTTATCAGGCATGCTCAACCTTTAATGAATCCAAACTGGGTTGCATCCAGAGTTTGGAGATTACTTATGTCCTTGTTAGTAAGGTCCATAGTGATTCTTTCCATGTCCTTACAGATGAGGATAGTCAAGCTTATGGGCCTATAATTCCTAGGGTCAGTTGATGGTCCTCTTTGTGAGGGATTACTGTTGTTGTCCTTCATTTCTCTAGAATATAGCCAGTTTTCAGGCCTTGTTTAAACAGGGATCCAAGTAGGTCTGCTACGTCATGTTTTAAGTTGTTTAAAAGGCAAGCTGGGATGTTGTCTAGTCCCATTGGTGCCATGCCTTTAGCCCTGGAGAGCACTGAGATGACCTGCTCTATTGAGATAATAGGCTGAGGGATGGTGGCAGATATGCTTTGGGGAATGAATGGAGGGGACGGGGGTGAAGTTTGCTTCAAATCTGTCAGCTAACAAGTTAGCTATTACCTCCAATTGAGTATGGGTGATGCCACCCACAACCAGTACAGCACATAGCTGGGTATTTCCTTTAACATTTTGGACATAGTTAAAGAATGCCTTGTGGTCATCCAAAACTGGGAAGGCTATTTATGCTTCATAATTAGCTAGGGAGGACTTGAAAATATCTCTGATTTGTTTGTTTAAGCTAGAGAGAGATTTCTTCCTCTGCTGAACCAGTTCCTTCTTGTTCTTGGACATTAGTTTCCTTCTCTTGTTATATAGCATTTTTATAATAGGGTTCCACCAGTGTGGGTTGTTTTTTTTCTCAGAAAGATCTGGTTTTAATCCAGTCAGGTACAGCCAACTCTATACAACTGCTTAAGTGGTTATACAGGGCATTTGTGTACACCTCTGCATAGGAATCCATGTTATCTGCATTTGTGGGGGCTTTGAAACTTCTTAAACCATCACTTAGTAGGCGATAGTTTGTCTTTGAAAATTCTTAAGTGTTTTTGAGCTTGATGGAGTATGTGGTCTTATAAATTACACTGAGCGAGACTGATTTATGATCCAATATTACCAGGGAGGACATCACATGGGGGGAGGGATGCAATGCTCTCGCATGTTAGTGAGTACTATGTACAGGACATTTGAGCCTCTTGTGAGTGTCTTGACTAGCTGTTCCAGAGTATTTGTATTGACAGAGTCTAAGAACCTATGATCCAGCATGTTTGTAGTTGTGTATGTTTCCCAGTCAATGGTAGGATGATTAAACTCACCCATGAGTAAGGTGTTGGGCTGTATGGCAAGTAACTACAGTAAGTCTAGGTATGCGGTCTGCTTTTCCTGTTTCATGGTGGAGGATCTATAACTAGCTCTGATGTGGTAAGAGGCTTTGCCTACATTTAATGGGACATGGCATTGATCAACAGAGTCATACTGTTTGACTAGTCTTGATGTGTACTTATCCTTAATGAGGATGGATACACTTCCTCCTCTGGTTCTTTCATGCTTAGTTCATAGTCTGAATCTATGGAAGGCATTGTAGCCCTGCATGGCTGGGATGCTTTCCATGCCTTTAAACCATGTTTCAGTGACCTCACAGATGTCAACCTCTTCCAAAGTGAGGAGTGCTTCCAGGGAGTGCAGTTTCTTGTTTATACTCCTATCATTAAACAGCAGTACATTTAGTTTATGTAGGGATATTTTTTTTTTATATTGGGAAGTTGGTTATTTTACACTGTCTGAAAAGGCACATTACGGGTGGCTAATGTCTTTGTCAGTATCCAAAAGTCTAGAGGAGACATGCAGACCATCTCTTGCAAAACAGCGTGGCCTGTTGACCATTTCTTCCCAGGCTGACAGATATTGGACCCCCTTGCAGTGACACCAGAAGCTAAGCCAGTTGTTAAATGTCAATGATTTTTTGTTTGCATTGTGGCATTGTGTTTGGAAAAGGTAGAATGCTGCTTAAGGCTAGTCTTATACCTACATGTGATACATAATCTGAAAGCTCAGTCATTTCTCAGTTCATATTGTCCAGGGAGGTACGTCTGAAGTCATTTACCTTCACATGGATTATGATGAGGTCATACTGGTACTTGTGGTTGAGTGACTTGAGTGCTTGGATGACTTGACAGATCCTGGCACCTGACAGGCAGCTAACCATAATTAGGAAACCAAACTCCTCTCTCCTTCACTGCATGCAAATGAAAAACAATACAGTCCAAAGCTCACATCGAAAGGATGATCTTTAATTCCACAATATTCAATGTAAAAGCAAACAAGCAAACAACTGACTAAGCTCGTTTGCCTAGGTTAATAGCTATACAGGCATCTTCAGAGTCAATTTCATTAATGCTAAACTCCCTATTTAAAATAATTGCTTTGAAATGTGGGTGGTAACATGCTTACAACATAAATTCACAATTGTCAGTGTTAACCTGATCCTATCCAGTTAAAACTTTACAAAATTAAATGTCATACTAAATAATATAAAATGATACTATAAAATTATATTAATAGTGATGACAGAACAACACATTCAATACGCCAAATACTAATCATCACATTGAAATGTCAAACTCCCGGATTCAGTAAACGTCTGTGCAGGAATAGCTTATGGGACCCTGCCCATGCAGCATGGCAGCACGCCATACATATTCATGAAGGCATGCTGCCATGCTGTAAAATGGAAACGGTTCTGTGTACGAGTGTAGAGGGGGCTGAGAGCAGTGCTCTCAATACACATGCCCCCTGCACACTAGAATTGACATACAGCAATTTAAATAGAGCAAGAATGCTCGTAACACCTCCAACCCATCAGAGTAAGAAATCTGGACAAACCCATAAGGGACAATCATCCCTACAAAAACAGAAAGCTGATAGAATAACAGGTTTAGCATTAGTATGAATATTCAGCAGGGTATGAAACATACAACTCGCAGCTCTCAACCCGTCACAGTAAAGAATCTGGACAAAGCCATAAGGGACAATTGTCCCTACAAACCCAGAAAGTTCATAGAATAACAGGTTCAGCATTAGCATGAATTTTTGGCAGGGCAGAAAGTACACAACACACACCTCCCAACACATCAGAGTAAGAAATCTGGACAAAACTATAAGGGACAATTGTCCCTATAGACCCAGAAAGTTGATAGAATAACAAATTTAGAATTAGTATGGATATTCTGAAGGGTACGAAGTAAAAAACACAATAAATATTTTTTTTCACATATGCAATATAGTTTAAGTGTAGCTGCGTGGGTGTGCCAGTTGCTTAGCTATGTTTAGCCCAGCTGAAATGGCACGATAAATTAAATAGCATTAGACATCCAATATAAACATAAGTGCACTAGTGTAGCAGTTAGAGCATATGCCTTGCATGTAGTCATTCACAGTTCGAGCCTCACCAAAACCATTTCATTTTGTATGTGTAAACATTGCAATTTTAATTTATTTGTATATTTATGTAGGAAGTAACTCATATTTCTCAACCTGAGTAGTGTATTAGGCCCAGATGTGAAGTGTCAGTGTAATAAAGTAGTGAAACCCCCATATAAACAGAAGTGCCCCATACAGTATAGTCAGACAAGAATAAATGTAATTACAGTACATTGGGGGATGTCAGAGAAGGGAAATAAATCTATATTATGTAATGAATGATAAATCAATCACATACAGGTGGTAGCCCAATAAAATAATACATAAGCAATGCTAAGCATTGCACAGCTATGCTGACTGAGTGTAAGCATTGTGTACATATGAATACTAAGCAATGAGTACCCAGCTAAGTGGATTTGCCCATTGGTAAGCAATACTGAACCTGCCCCTTTAAACACTGCCAACCATGGCTAAGCATGTTTGCCCATAGCTTAGCTTATCTCAGCATTTTCATAGCCATCCAATGATGGCAAAGGGAGGGAAATTGACCATATTTAAACCCCACAGGCAGGAATACAGCTCATAATTGGTTGTAGCTCTCCACTATAGGCAGTATGACAGGTGTTGGAGAGGGCATGTACTTTTGGGCGCAGTGCTGGAGCATACAGGAGTCCAAGGTCATGGTAGGACTCCTGGTAAAAAAATCATGACATGAGACTGCTGCAGGACCAGTACCAGGGCTCCCAATATAAAGCAGAAGCCTGGGAAAGTCTCACCCGTGATCTCACCAGTGCCACTGGTATCCCTCGGACTGATGAACAGGTCCGGTACCGCTATGCTAACTTGAAATGGAGGAACAGGGAGCTCTTGGAACAATGGGTCCAAGAAGCAAGAGATAGGGGAAATGTCCCAGCAGTGTGTAAGTATTCATAGCAATAACTGTTTACCAAAGTCCAGCCTGTGTATGTGATAGATAAGTATGCCTAAATGTTTCTCTCTTTTCCTTACAGCTCCAGCTGTGAACCAGGAAGCCCATGCCAGTAGGTTGCAAAGGCTGTGTTGTGAGGCTAGTGAGTGACAATCCTGCTTGTAGTAGTCATACCAAATAAATATAAAGGAGTAAAATGTCACCTGGCAGTACAACAAATGTGTATGGTTTGTACCGAATAAACCAGACAATATAACAGTAATAGTCCCATTTAGGTCATTTTTAAATAAAAGTGTAACTTCCTGGCAATGAAGTTCTAAATCCCGCACTGGTTGTGTTTACTCTGGTATTGTATGGCATGAAATGTTGCATTCACCAAGATCTGATATCTGAATAGTAATGTTGTGTTAACCACTGTTTCCAACACTGTGCTACTTAAAAATATGTCTAAAATGTCTGTATAAGAATTTTGTAATTACAAGGTCAGATTGTACAACAAAGAGAGACTTAGACAGAAAACATTAAAAGCAGAAACAACAGTTTCTCA
>NC_056743.1:1164631524-1164696037 GCF_019279795.1 Protopterus annectens
GTGCCACTGCTAGGCCAGTTAATGGGATGTTTTTCATATCCATGCTACCTCTGATTATGAGTATGACACATGTTTGCCTTGTAAAGCTAAGACACCTATAGAGGACATGTGCATAGTAGAGTACAGCTGCAGACATGTGTGTTGAACTGCATGTGATATATTGAATTAATAGCATTCAACTGTACAATGTTCTGCTGGAAAATAAGCACATTTGTGATTATCTGTAGTCACATACACATATACATGTGTTATGTCAGCCAAACCATTGGCAGGTCTGTGAGCAATGGCATTGTGACATAATAGCCTACTTATGACTTTTGGACATCTTCCAGAGTATCACAGTGATGTCAAATCCTACTGTGCAATCAATGTATCAATGTATGGTGCAGCTATATTAATACAGTATCAATAGTGATGTCCCTTTTAACACCCATTTATATGTGCCATTGTTCAGACGTACTGCTGTAGCAGGTTGAGAAGTATGATTGAGCAGCAAAACAGTAAATACAGTGTGCCATACTTACATTCAACAGAAATGTGTACCAGGCATCCATTGAGCACATGTATGTATACATAAGTTCAGCTGGAAGGCACAAAACTAATCACATGGGTTCCAAGCAGTCAGGTAAATAGGTTGTGCATGTAGCACATGTGTGTAATATCAGTGTCAGTGCATATGACAGATATATATGTGTACAGCTACTGGTGGTTGCATTGCCCTGACACTGATGTGGGTATTTGAGTAGGTATGATTATCAGGTATTAATCAGAGAAGTGTCCACCTGTGTTTTGACCCTCTGTTCATGCCTACTACCACCAGCTACATCAACACCTATATACAGTGGATATCACAAGTGTACACACCCCTGTTAGAATGCCAGGTTTGTGTGCTGCGTGACAATTAGACCACAGAAGATCATTTCATAATGTTTCTCATCTAGAATGTGACTCTTAACCTGTACAATTCCATTGAAATACAATTAAAGGTGTTTCTAGCAATGTGAGCAACTCTTGCCAAGTGAAGATGTGCCATGATGCTAGAGTCCAGACCAAGATGGATGAATGCTGTAACCATCTCAAGAGGTCCATACACAAGTTTAAGGGTGTGCACACTCATTCAACTGGCTTATTGTATTGAGTATTATTTCCATATGTTTTAACAGACTAGATTGTTATGTTTTCAATTGCATTGTACAGGCTATAGGTCACACTACAGGTGGGAGTTGTTATGAAATGAATTATTGTGGTGTCATGTTCCAATTGCACAAATACCAGACAGTGTATCAGGGGTGTGTACCCTTTATATCCACTGTAACAATATGGACGCAGCAGTACCTGACCTGTATATCCAGCCTCCATCAAGGTAGAGCAATTCCATTTGGTGGACAGCAGCAATGCACAAACAACATAATAGGTTGCTACATTTGTTGTACAGGGACACATAGGTGCAGGCAACAACTCTGAAGCAAGTCCACCTATATCTGAGCAAGCAAGTAAGTTCACAGGTGACGTCCTGTAAGGCTGACTATGACTATGAATCGGACATATCCACACCACCAAGGACAATTGCAACCGTGTCTCAGCATATGTTGTAAGTCTCAGATGAAACAACACAATTCACCCTGTACTGGGGGTAAAGAACACCTCATACAGACATGCCATGGATATAGGCAACCTACATCACACAGGTTAGGTGGGAACATCACCACCCTGTCCACCCCAGTCATACATTGAGATATGCACATCAACCACACTCTTACCCTCAGCAATGGTGAGCATGTACATATTGCCTACGGATGGCAACAACAGCATGTCTCCATGAGGCATAATAACATCAGTGTCTGCCTCCTACATGAACTCAGGCATGAGCTCCAAGCTCCATCACACACTACAGTTAAACACAGACCTGCCACCATACACACACCATCCACATGGAAGATGAGCACTGTCAACCCACTACACAGAAATGAATGGAGGATAGAGGATTATGCAATCAAGTGTCCAACACTGGGGGGAATATGATAGCTCAGGGATAGGTGTGTAATGCAAGCTGCTATAGCCATTATAGCTTGGAGGGTTCTGGTGTAGTCTGGATTATTTGCAAGTAATATCCGCTGTTAATGTGCATTTTGACAACTGTATAAGGTCCTGTGACCTTTTCCTGTTTATGTCTTCTGGGTAACATGCAGAGTGCTCGCCTACCAGCATTCACAGCTGGGGAAACAAACATCATCACTCAATATGTGATTGGACATTATGACATGTCATGTGGACGGAGAGCAGAAGACTAGTTGGAGAGGACTGCCTTGTGCAACAGTGTGCTCCACAGGGTAAATGATGCCGACCTGCACAGCAGAACTTATATGCATGTGCAGCATTGGGCCATCAACCTCAAATACCATGCCCATCAATGGGCTGCTGCTGTAGCAAGGGACTGGTTAGACACAGGTGGGGGCCTAGCCATCCAGCCTCCACTGACACCCACCAAAGAGCTCCTCACCACACTTGGGCCACACACCGAATGCACAAGCCATGACACTGAGGGAAGAATTGTGGAGGTGGGTTGCACACATACACACACACACACACACACACACACACACACACACACACACACACACACACACACACACACACACAGTGGATGAGGAGTGTGCAGGTAAGAGCCCAGTGAGAATTAGTACACTAATGTATCAGGCATGCATGTATCTGTATTCTATCTACATGCATGTGTCAGGTCCGATTGCAGTTGTGGATGTGGTTTTCTAATGCACAGAGGTGCACATCTATGGTGAGGACAGGACATTGTTTATTATTGTGGTAAGTACTGTAGATGTGCAGACATGCTGCATCCATCCTATAACAAGGCCACATGTATGTCTGCTGACAATAATTCCCTCTCACAACTACCTAGGACCTTCTGGTCTGCATATGGGACAGCAGCCTGAAGCTGGTGAGTATTACATTGTTCTGTTGTTGCCTGGCAATACCCCAGGCATGTGAAGTGCATGCAATTTACTATGCACACAACCATCAGTAATAGCTATATTGCTTTATGTAATAGCTATCTTGCTTGTTGTGCATGTTCACTTGTGCTGGGGTTAACTGCATTGCATCACAGTAGTCACCACTGGGGCCTATTTGATGTGAATTCAACATTCCTGTAGCATACCTCACAACTTTTCAGTGCCAAGAAGTCTGGACAGAGGCCAGCAAATTGTGCTGGACAAACAGCCTAAGGTAAGGTCATGCATGACACATTACTGGTATACAGTGGATATAAATTGTGTACACACCCCTCTTAAGATGCAAGGTGTTCCCTGTTGCATACTAACTAGGACCCCCAATATACCAGTTCACACCTCTTCCAGCCTCTAATGTGACCCGTAACAGGTACAGTTCACTTGTAAAACCAAGCATCTGTACTCATGTATTGCACCTACAAAGCAGGCCACCTGGGAGGGTGGCAGATGTCCTCTCAGCATGATGTTTCAGTCAGGTATGATACATCATGCTGCCATATATGTCAGTACACTCACTGTGGCCTATATGGCTATAATATCACATACATTGGGCATTGTTAAGCACACAGACCACTTCCGACCAAGTATAGGTTTCAAACATATGGATATTCCAGACACATATGTACAGAGGATTGTACAATGGTTTAATCTGCTGCATGTGAGGCAGATGCTGTCACCACACTATATAAAGTAATGGCAGCGGGAGGTGGTGACCAGCTGTGTATAGTATACACAACAAAATGGTATAAGCCATGTATGATATGATCCTCGCACACAAACAGTTGCCAACAATAAGATTGGAACTCCTGCCTATCTAGGCATTCCTACTATAGTGCTACACAGGTATGAGACATGCCACAGAGCTTATACATTTCCACCTCTTCCAAAGGTACTTCTAAGGTGGATGACATCAACAGGTCTACTAAATTGGAGTGAAGGAAAGTATACAGGTCAAAAATGGTATGAGCCAAACCGTACATGATTCACCCACACATACACACTTAGCAATGCTGGGATTAGTACTCATGCCTATCTAGGTATTGCTATTATAGTGCTACACAGTTATCTGATGTGCCATAGAGGTTATACATTTCCACCTGTTCCAAAGGTACTTCTAAGGTGGATGACATCAACAAGTCTACTAAATTAGAGTGAAGGGAAGTGTAAAGGGTAGTATACAGGTCAAAAATGATATGAGCCAGACAGTACATGATTCACACACACTTGCAGGTACTGGGATTAGAATTCTTGTCTCTCTAGGTATTTATACTATAGTGATATGCAGTTATCAGATGCATCACAGAGCTTATACAGTTCTACCTCTTCCAAAGGTACTTCTAAGGTGGATGACATCAACAGGTCTACTAAATTGGAGTGAAGGGAAGTGTAAAGGGTAGTACACAGGTCAAAAATGGTATGAGCTAGGGAGTACATGACTCATACACACTTGCCAGTATTGGGATTAGAACTTCTGCTTATCTAGGTATTCCTACTATAGTGCCACACAGTTATGAGATGCACCACAGAGCTTATATATATATATATATATATATATATATATATATATATATATATATATATATATATATATATATATATATATATATATATATATATATATATATATACAACTCTACCAAAGGTACTTCTGAGGAAGATGACATCAACAGGCCTACTAAATTGGAGTGTAGGGAAGTGTAAAGGGTAGATCAAAAATGATATGCGCCAGGTAGTACATAAGTCACACACACATGCATACACACCTGCCAGTATTGGGATTAGAACTCCTGCCTATGTAGGTATATTTTCTATAGTGTTATATAGTTACCACACACACTACAGAATGTACTGAAATTTCACATAGCCAAAGTCACTGGTAATTGCACAACTGTGGTAAAGTATTTCAGGTGGCAGACAGTCTGTCTTCTGTTCCACCTGTAGATCATGCTAGTTCTTTCTGTATTCCACTTCAACTAGCATTACGGATTGGCACTTCACCAGGTTATTGTATCGTGACATGTGGCATACCTGTAAGCCATCAGCAGTACTCGTTTATCACAGATGTTGCCCCAGTACTTGCTAGCTATGTCTGCCCCTCCTGGCATGTTTGTAGGGCAGTTATCTGTACTTTCACCCATTAACCTGGTGCACATGTCCATTCTGGGGCACTGTTGCAACTGCCGCATGTACAGAGACAACCCTCCCCTCTAAACTCCAAACACTCAGACCTGTGAGGGTTACCAATATATCACCCAGTGTGGACATATACACCGTATATCACCCAATGTGGACATATGCACTCTCCAGCAAAGACTGGACTAGCAGGTCAAGAGGATAAAATCAATACCTGCATCACACCATATGGAACACATAGCTCACCATGACACCCACTTTGACAGCCATGACATACAGTGAAAAGCCACACTTCCACCTCCCCAGAGGCACTCAATGGATATCTACCAAAACAGCACAGACCAGCAAGGCAGACACCCACTCACATACAGCAACATGGCACATGCTGCCAAAGGACACATATTTAACCTATACAGTGTTGCCCCAACCTAAGCCCCTAAGGCTAACCACCTTGCACAATACAGTGATCATAGGTAACTCAATAATGAGGCACACACATCCCACCCACCAAGTTGAATATGGAGCAGGTAACAGCCAAATATCAAGTACATGCCAGCATCTAACACATGACACAGCCAGTCATGTCACTCCACAACAAATACAAGTATCACTACATATCCATGTGGCTGTGAATGACTTGGGACATACCTCCCTGGACTACATGACAGGAGACATGGTTGAACTCTCTGCTTATGCAGTCCAGGCAGGTGTGACAGTAGCCCTGTGAAGAGTACCGCTGTCACCCAGAATGATGTTGTGGTACTATCAACAGATGGTTGACTGCAGCATTGACTTGCATGTTATGTGTCATTCTCAGGGGATCCAGGACCTCTTTGCTTGGGATGGCATGATTGACAGAACCCAATGACTTACCACGGATGTCCTACATCTGTCATCACTGGGTTGCCAGGTACTGGCTACGTGTCTTGCCACCCCTATGGTGCCTTATTAGGTAATGTTCCTAATGTTATTACCACCATAACAGCTACACATGTATGCAATCTGAGGGTCATGCTGCTCAACAGTGGACGTCTAACTGTCAGGATGCAGTCACTCATAGCAGTTGGAGTGGAGGACACATGTCTGCTGTAATGGAGAGGTGGTTCACAGCAGCAGACAGCAGACCTGCAGTATCAAGCTATGCCGCATACCACAGCTGTCAGCCCCCCAAACATGGACCACACCACACCTCCACAGGTGGTGTTTTCTCCATATTCATTATGGATATAAACACCTTCAGAATAGTATCCTATCATAATGCATTGGAGATACTTCTGGTACAACTGTCTTAGGGTAAAAGTGCAATCCAGACCACAGCCTGCTATGGGTCCACATCTATGTCCCTAGACTGTCAGTACACATTCTTCAACACCCTGCCATCGCTGATGGTCCAATACAACACTGACATAGTATGAGTCTTCAACTACCCCTCCATCACCTGGGGAATGTAGCCAATCACCAGTATAGTGGCCCAAAACTTCTGGGATTCATCATTTCCATTGCCCTAGACCAGATCATACTGACCCCTGGTAGAGGATGCAACAACCTTGACTTGTGCTGACCATGTAAATATGGGACTGTTGATCATCCCCAGATGCCAATCCCTGCATGATGAGATTCACACAGGCTGTAATCAACAGGGAACACAACATGTCAGCCACACCCCCCACAAAGATAAACACCTGGAAAAAACTCTCCAAAGCTGACTTTGCAGCCATGAAAACAGAGGTGGATGTCTTCACTGCACCCATGGCTATGGGATGTAGCTGTATGACTGTGGAATCATGCACATGGGCACTGTACAAACAGGTACATGAATGCATAGTACTAGCCAGAGCCAATAGAATCCAGACACTGTCCTCCAAACACTGGGAGACAATGTGATGGTCCCCTGCCATTACTAAAGTGTACATCAGAAGGAGGACACTGTTGCAGGGAATGGTGGTGTCCCATGACTGTTGAACTCCCTTATTAGCCTCAAACACAACTTTGGATCCCTCATGGAGTCCCCAGCAGTCATCTATGGCAGCAGAGATGCAGCAGACACTGAAGACAGTCACAACAACCTTGATAGTTACATCAGCAACCTCCACAGCATTAAACACAAGTGCTGCGAGTTACTGCACAAAGCTAATATCTATCCTGAGACAACAGATATTGGCCACAGTCTTGGCAACACATTCAGTGCCAGCTTTACCCCTCTCTCACCCCACAAGTGAAGTGCTGTGTGAATGTGTTCACATGCTGTATCCCATTTCCGTTCTAGGCATCTGTGTGTCACCAGGATGTGGCCTTGCAAGAAGGCCACAGTGTATGGCAGTGTGGTGACACATCCACCATGTCATAGGTAGGGTACAGTATGTGCACAGTAATTTCCAGTCTGTATCACAGTGATTGCATATGCCTCACAGATTATAGGGCTGAGGGTTGTACATAGGTACATGCTAAAGTACAACATCTGTTGTAGAATGGGGAATGGTACATGTTCTAGTTTGGACACAATTCCGATTGCTAATAACCACAGCCACAGGGGATAGTCATCAACCAAACACACTGGGATTACTATTTGCACAAAGACACACACACACACATACACACACACACACACACACACACACACACACACACACACACACACACACACACACACACACACAAACACACACACACACACACACACAGCCACACACTTGCCAGTGCTGACATCCATGGTTCATTGCTTCATAGATGTGTAGTAGGTGAATGGGCCTGAAGGGTCTACAAGGCTAGCCCAAGGGAATACCTTGGCATCAGGCCACATGACAATAGTCCCCAGTGTGACTCAGGAGTATAGTCACTGAAGTGGTCTCCAGGGATGGGTATTGTATTCCCCATCCACTCATCCAGGTATCTATTGTGGGTGTCCAGTAATGTGCACTGCTACCCATGTATGTGATCTATATTCCATAACATGGACAGTGTCTGGGTTGTGCACATGTGCCACATGCATGTTCTTTGACATGTGGAAGTGTGCTTGAGGTCTCTGGGGCATGTTATATGGACAGATTGATATCTTCTGATGTAGCATTCCTGACCTCATTTGGTGAGACCTGGGTATGTAACTGAGGTAGTGATTGTACCTACATTGACAGTATGATACAAGTATTCAGTCGAGGTAGTGGTGTCTGTCCATACAGGGCATGTGTATAAGACATGGTATTCCCTTTGTGGGGTACATTTGCAGACTCTACAGTTTTGCAGGCGTCCAGTGGGGAATATGGCAAAAGGGCCACTATACACATTGATTGGGATACTGAGGGAATGGAACAGGATGCCATGTCCTTTTACTTGCTGGATAACACACACTTAGTCAGGAGATGTAACAGATCAAAGTACTTTTTGATGTCAGTGGCACTGTTGTGGTCAACAGGCATGTAGTCCACTGCAGTCACACTGTGGGTACAATCTATGAGGCAATATGCAGTGGTTGTTGCCTAGCCAAGTGTGTTTGTGTATGATACATGGATGGAGTGTGGTCTCTGAGTAATAGAAGGGTTGCCTATATTGTTCACTAATCCATACTGTCACATATAGGGCTGTGGATTGTCTACACCAACCTCTATCGTGTTTGACAACTGTTGGTCTTGTAATGTGGACATTGTAACATATACTAGGTCCTCAACATAATAATTTAGCAAAACCCATCCCCCCATGGATCCTGTTATTACACAATCACACCGACCCCCACACAGGATGCTGATGACAGACAGACACACACACACACACACACACACACACACACACACACACACACACACACACACACACACACACTTGCTAGTACTGAGTTTAAGACCCCTACCTAGCTATGAATTGCTGCTACAGTGTGCTGCATTTATCATGTTTGCCATGGAGATTATTGGATAGTTGTTGTCCCAAGGTACTTCTAAAGTGAGGAACATCACCAGCCCTTGTAAATGCTGGCACTGGGTGATGCAATGGGTGAGAGATTTCATTAAATATTTTACCATAAACACACATTTACATTTGCCAGGGGTGAGGTTCAAACCTCTAACTCTCTTTTCGGACCATTATGCTACACATTTACCAGATGCACCACTGACTTTACACGGGTTATGGTTGCAAACAGGTGCTTCTAAGGTGGGTGATATCTGCAGAATTGCTAAGGTCAGGCACTGAGATATGTACCAGGTGTAAATGGGGCCAAAATCTTTGAGATACAGACATACATATGTACACACATAAACACTTGTCAGGGATGAGATTTAAACACATACCTATGCAGTTATTGCTACTGCATTATTCTGTATTTATCGTGTGCACCATGGAGCTTACATATTAGAGAGCTGTGCAAAGGTATCTTTGAAGGTGAGTGACATCAGCAGCAGTGCTAAAGGAGGGGTAAAGGAAGTATTGTAGGTGTTAATGACCAAAAAAACAGGTCTCTACAAGGATACACACACTCTCTCACACAAACACTCACATTTACACAATTGCCAGGATCAGGATAGGAACTATTACCTAACTAGCTTGCTACACTATAGTATTACACAGTTATCACAAGTGCTACAGAGCTTATATGTTGGTGTGCTCTCCAAAGCTATCTTTGAAGGTGAGTGACATCAGCAGCAGTGCTGAAGGAGGGGTATGGAAGATTTAGTGAGTGTGAATGGCCTCAACCACATTTATCTAGAAAACACACACACACACACACACACACACACACACACACACACACACACACACACACATACAGCTTTACATTTGACAGGACTGAGATTACAACTGCTACATGAATATCTATCTGTACTGTAGTGTTACACAGTTATCACAAGCACCACTGAGACTATAGGGCTGAGGGCTAACCAAAGGTATTTCTACAGTGAATGACATCAGCATATCATGTGATATAGGCCAATGGGATGTGTAGTGAGTGAGATAGGCCTCATAATGGGATTCTCTCTGTCGCTGTCTGTCTTTTTCACGTCTATATCAGCATTTCGAAAATTGAATAGTTCGAATCACTAAATGTCGAACTGACATAATCAAACTATCCAATTTTCGAATGCCAAATAAAACAAAATGAATTAACTGGTGTAGGCAAGGGGGCAAGCCCTCCTACACCCCCCCATACCCCCTGCTACTTAAAATAGGCTAACTCTGAGACCGCACTACATTGAGGTAAACGGAAATCTCCCCTTATGGAGACTTCCGTTTACCTGTTGGACATTCTGCACTTTCGGCATTCTAGATGCGACAATATCAAATTCGATATTGTCAGCGTTCGAGATGCTGATAGGGACCCATCTTTTTCTTCCCCACGTCTCTGTGTGTGTATGTTTGACATATTATATTATGTTGGTTTTAGATATGTGTGTGTATTTCTATCCAATGTGTGTGTGAAGTATCAATGGTGTACAATTTTGTGTGTATGCATAGACAGCTGCAAATAACCAATATCTGTAGTCCACTGTGTTGTGAGACATGGGCTTCATTTTGTAGGAGCACTCCCAGTATGACCTTCTATATTGAGTGTGTGCATCCATTCCATGTAGGGTTGGACTCCAGTTCAGGGTTTTGTGTGCTACAGCTACACCTAGCAAACTGTTTCTGCAGGATATCTGTAGATAGGTTGTCAATATGGAGACACAATGGGCTTAACATACTGGGGATACTGTAACTATTGCTATCTGTGCTGCTTGTGTGACATGTTTGGTTGTAACAGAGATATTCTGACATATGTACTGTTTTACACTGTGATGTGTCATGTCATCAACTACTGACAGTTATCATTCTTTGCTTACAGTTATTTATCAGGAAATACGAGATGAATGCAGCTGAGATGAATTTTCTGAAGCATATAGACTACACATTCTGGCACACACCTGCCATTGTGGAGGGGTAGCTACAGACAATAGACTGCTGGTTCTCTGTAAATGGTGCAGCACCTTGTTAGTATGCTGGCTGGGGTTCCCCTCCTTGTGCTTTTCTCAACTTCAAGGAATGGCCATATCCTGCTGGGGCCATACCTCTCAGCTGTACAGATACACCCAGGTTATCCAGAAGTTATCCACAGGCAGGACTAGTATAGCTGGTCAGTTTACCTTCACATTGTGGGTTACAACTGGTTTTGTGGCTATTCATTCATGGGTTTGCAGTCAGAAGTAGACTGAACATTAGAGTTTCAGACTTCACACACTTCATGACATCCATGCTTTTACACCCCCCACCTAACATTATGTAAGCAATATCTCAGAGGTATCCCTATAGTTGGGCCTTTATCCCAGTAGTATTTATGGCCTGATCCACAGTCCTTGCAGTAGGACATGGGGAAGCATGCTGCTGGCATTTGTCAACATGGCCTTGCATTTGTTTTCTGTTTATTGTTAGGTTGTTAGTTGGGAGCCCCTGACATTCCATACATTGGACTATGGGTGAGACATGGGTCTTTGCCAGAGGACTGTAGGCCATTTGAGATTGCTGCAAGCCATATGTTACTGCATTTCTACAAGGGATTGTGGGGGGAGGTGCACACCTGCAGACTTTAACATTTGAAATGACTGTACTGGTATTTCAGTTACTCTGCTGGCTTCCATTTCATATTGTATTGTGACCTATCATGCAGACAAGAGGCATATCAGTAGAGTACACATGTTAGATGTTAATTGCATATATTTCAGTTTCAGACTTTGTACCCTTCAGAACTGGAATGCAACTGCCAGACCTGTTGTAGTATGTCTGTATAGGTCTTGTGAGGGGCTGTTCACCATTGCCATCATTTGGGGGCCTTAGCCCAGCCTTTCTTCATGGTCACCTACACCTGTCCTGCTGGCTGAGGCTGGTGGTGGATATGTGACCCTCATTGACATTCATGTGTGTGACCTATTGACACCCACAGTTCTTTGGGCCATCACATGTTCTGCAGTGGGGGTTGTCACCTTGTGCAGTACTGCCTAGTATGTTGACTCCAGTGTTGGTATGAATTTCCTGATGTCCCATATAGCTGTCTGCTGCTATCCCATTCATCCACCCAATTCCCTTGCATGCTTGCATCCATATCATACATACAAGTCTGAGAACATACTACTCCATTCAGTAATTGATAGGAAGAATTACTTACCTTGTTGCTGGGCCAGTATTGAGGACAGCGCTGGAGGGCTGACTATGTTGGATGCACACAGTACACTTCCTGTATATGGTAAAGCTCAGGTAGTGTCATGTTTGGCATCCCTTTTACTGTATGTGCGAGTCAGAGAGAGTTATCAGTCCCTGGGTCCCTACAGTGTCAGTGTGTGTGCTATGCGTTACTTCTTTGCCAGGGCCTGGGCATACTGTGCATGCCACCTTCTGTCTACAGGGGCAGGCTCAGATTGTTCCTGTGCTGGCCTTTGCAATGGTGTGGGGCTGTGTGACCCTGCCCCGTGCTGTTCTTGCTGCAGCTGTTTCTGCAAGATCATATTGTGTAGCATGGCACATACTATGAACATCTGCGTACATGTAGCTGGAGAGTACTGCAAGGATCCACCAGATATGTCAAGGCAGCAGAACCATGACTAGAGCATCCCAAACACATGCTCTACAAGGATCCTGGTTTGTGCATGTGCCTCATTATGATATTTTGTTCGGGTGTGTGTGCATTTCTAATGGGTGTCAACAGCCACGGCTCCAGTGCATAGCCAGCATCCCCTACTAGATGACCATATGGGATGCCCCCCCTGGCAAACGTCTGATATAGCTGTGAGCAATGCCAGATGTGGGAGTCATGATAGCTTCCAGGGCTGCCAGCACACACATTCATGATAATGCCCTGGGCATTGCACATGACCTGGCAGTTGATGGAGAGGAAGCCCTTGCAGTTTATGTAGACCCTGCCCTGCATACAGTGGGTGATGCCTTGATGTGGATGCACGTGCAGTCTGTAGCACCAACTACCTCAGGGTATTCTGCTATATGGTGGAAGTGACGCATACATGTGGTCAGCACCTCATGGGTGGTGGGGAAATATATGTGCTCATTGGCATGTTGTGTCATGGCATCCAGGAACTGATGGAGTACCCTGGATGCTGATGCCTATGACACCCCCATGATATCCCCAGTTGGTCCTTGGAAGGTACCTATGGCTAGTATTCTTAATTCTTAAACAGCATATGAAAGTGTCCATCAACGAGGTAAATAGGGCTTATCTCAAGATTGATTTGATGCTGCTTGATGCTTTAAATCAAGGTTCCTTGAATTCAAGTGAATATGAGTATCTTAAGGTGGAATTCCCTATTATTTCTGGGATTTCTGGAATATCTAAGATACACAGATATCCTACTGATCCTCCTTTCAGGCTAACTGAGGTGGCCCAATGATCAAAAATGGAGACATTAAGCAGCATTTATTGACCATCACTCCAAACCTGAACTACAGTCCCTTACACACATTCTTAAAGATTTGTGGCACTACCTAGAGTTATTGAGTAATCTGGAAATGTGGCATGACTACATTTTTGTAACTCTAGATGTTATGAACCTCTTTTCAGTGGTACAACATCAGGTAGGATTGGAAATGTATGAGCATAGTCTATTTAAGAGTGGTAATTTAGAACAAATAAAAGTTAACTTACTAGTTGACATGTTGGAGACAGTGATCAACAATTTTCTGCACTTTGATGGAGAATATTATAGACAAATATTTGTGGTGGTGGTGTGAGCTAAATGTGCCCCAGTATTTGCCAACTTAGTACTGGCAGATTGGGAGGAAAAATAAGTTTTTACCTCATCCTTTATGAGTAACATTGCAGCCTACTACAGATTTTTGGATGACATCCTAATAGTTTGGAAGGGTAGGCAGGAGGATGTGAAAGTATTTATGGATTTCCTTAATAGGACAACAAACCTTTTAAAGTTTACATATAAGGTAAACGATAAGGAAATCGATTACTTAGACATAAAGCTCATTAAAGATTCTAATACCAGGGCACTATCTTCCACCATTTATAGAAAAGAGACTTATGC
This sequence comes from Protopterus annectens, assembly GCF_019279795.1. Taxonomy (NCBI): domain Eukaryota; kingdom Metazoa; phylum Chordata; order Ceratodontiformes; family Protopteridae; genus Protopterus; species Protopterus annectens. The sequence goes on from NC_056743.1 coordinate 1,164,645,680, forward strand.
TAACATGTTCCTGCACTATAGTAGTTGCCATCCCTTCAGTCAAAAAAGAAGTGTAGTGAAAAGCCAAATGGTCAGACTGTCCAGACTAGTAAGCAGTGAGGATAAATTCAAAGAAGAATTGCATACATTGATAGGGATGTTCATGGAAAGAGGTTATCCACTTCAACTATTCTTATCAGTCAAAAGAGAGATTATTAGAAACAGAAAATCCAGGTTACTACCCATTTTAAAGGGTGCAATAAATAGTGGGGGGTCTATATCATATGATTGAAGTCCCAAAACTTTGAATCATTAAAGGACGGACTTTAATGACCGAAATCTCGGAACTTCGAACACACATAAAAAAAAGTAAAAACAGTAAAAAAAAAAAAAACGCTCTATGCAGGGGGCAAGCCCCCCCCCTGCACCTGACACACCCCATGCTACTTAAATATACCAACTTCAAGATCAAACTACAGTGTAGTAAAGAGAAATCTTCCCTTTCTGCGCTCTATGGTGATCTCCGTTATATGTTTCGAGGTTTTACAACTTCGATCATTAAAGTTCATTCTTTACTGATTCGAAGTTTTAAGACTTCAATCATATGATAGGAACCCAATCGTGGAATAGTGATTGTAAATGAAAATGGGACACAGAAAAATTATGTTATGGTTATTCCCTACCATCAGGATGCTTATAAGATGACAAAGACAGTGAATATAATATGGAATACGGTCTTTGACCATGTGCTTAAAAAAGCTAGGCTCGTCCCCCATGTGGTTTTTAGTAGAGGAAGAAATATTAAGGAAATATTAGAAAGGGTAAAGGATGCACGCACTGAGAATTATGTGTCAAAAATGAATAAGTGTGGCTTTTGCAGTACATGTAGATACATTAATGACAGACCCTATGTAGAAATAGACCATTTAATAGAAATTTGCAATGTCCAGGAAGATATAATTGTAAAACCATAAATGTGGTATACATTGCAGCATGCATTTCATGTCTAGCATTCTACACAGGGAAAACCATGAGAAATCTACATGAAAACATTTAGACCATATTAGAGATATTAGAAAACATAAAATAAGTAGTACTCTTTATGCACATAGTAGAGAATGTACTCATTTTAACAAGTTTATATTTTTCATCATTGATAAGGTGGTGAATAACCATAGAGGGGGGACAGTGATTTACAGCTTTTGATCAAGGAAACAGAAATGCAGCTCAGATTAAACGCTAAAGAAAAAACAGGTATAAATTATAGTTTGTCTATTATCAGCATTTTAAAAAGAAGAGCTAACCAGATATAGTCCTACTGATAAATAGATATATTACAATACACTATATATATTTTTAACTATGTTGATACAACATTACAATAGATTGTTAGTGGAAATGTTAGAACAGCGAGTTTAGGAAGTTGCACAGAAGCATTATTTATATCTACATTTGCATCTAGCATAATATTTTGTGTGATGTGATGATTAGTATTTGGCGTAATGAATGTGTTGTTCTGTGATCACTATTAGTATTTTATTTATTTATTTTATTTATTTATTTATTTGCAGATGGTTTGCCAGGATTGTCCATTGGGCCAAGATGAACCTGTTTTCAATGGAGTCCTGGGGAGAAAAGCTCCAGTAACAAGTTTAATAGGTTTTACATTAGATTACAAAAAATTACAAATGATGTAGCTTAGAGCATGACATTGCAAGTAGTATAGCACCAGAAATGATGTTACAATAGATTTTAGGTTAGATTACAATGTTTACAAGTGATACAGCTTAGAGGATAAGGTTTCAGATTGTACAGACTGGTGATGAATGTTACAGAAGATACATACTAGAAAAGAAAAACATGTTTAATATAAGTACTGAGAAGCCATTAACTCTTAGGAAGCTTGAATATATGACACATATATATATATATATATATATATATATATATATATATATATATATATATATATATATATATATATATACCATTTTTGTAAATGGTTTAGTTGGTACAAGCAGAGAATGTATGAGGTAGGAAAGGAAGTATCATTTTATAGTATCATTTTATAGTATTATTTTAGTATGACATTTAATTTTATAAAGTTTTAACTGGATAGGAACAGGTTAACACTGACACTTGTGAATTTATGTTGTAAGCACGTTACCACCCACATTTCAATACAATTCTTTTAAATAGGGAGTTTAGCATTAATGAAATTGATTCTGAAGATGCCTGTATAGCTATTAAGCTAGGGCAAAAGCGGTTAGTCAATTGTTTGTTTGTTTGCTTTTGTGTTGAATATTGTGGAATTAAAGACCATCCTTTAGCTTTGAGCTTTGGGCTATATTGTTTTTCTTTAGCTAACCATAAGCCACTTCTTATCCAGCCCAGATGGGAAAATCTGTGTGTCTCACAATGGAGTTACTTATGATCAATACATTAGGTTTTGTGGTGTTATGTCTTATTATCTTTGTTGTTGAGACACTGTTTGTGTGTGTGTTATTATGTGCTGTACTTTTTTGCTTTGTTAAGTGTGTAAGTGGTTTCCCTAGGAGGCCTCTGATCTGTTGTTAAGTTACTATTGACTACCTCCACATATATGGGTTTATGTGTTGTGTCCTTGTTCAGTATGGGAAGTGTGTGTATGCTGAAAACCTGTTTGGCATTCACTTTGTCCTTATGTGAGATTCTTGCCCCATTTTCATAGTGTAACTACATCTCTCCCATAAAGTACTGGCTTCAGAAGTAAGTGGTTGTCAGTATACATGAGACAATTGCTGCATTGCGTCAGGATGCCCATGTTTATCAGGCTGGCCAGAGAGATGATGGGAACTGCCCATGCATGATAGCAGGCTCCTACTGTATGTTTTATTAGGGAAGGAACTGGGTTAATTTCACAAAAATGTACTGTAGTGCCAAAACTACAAGTGGGATCTATACTTTGTGTAGCCAAGGGTTGATCAGTAAGGCAATGCTGCTGAGTGTGCAACTGAGTTGCTCCTACAGCTGCAGAAAAGCTTATAAGTGATCCGCTGACAGCTGTTTAGGGAAAAACTGAGCTTCTAGGCTTTTGCATCTATACAGGGCACTGCTAACTACCGATGAGTGAAGAGAAGCACGACGCAAATGTGAGGCTTAAATATGAGCAAAGAGATACACGTTTTAAGCTAACAACCAATCAGAAAAGCACACAGTGAGCCTTCCACCATCAGTCCCCAACTCAGACAGGTTAGATCAGCACACTTCTGCCACAAGGGTGCAGAAAAACACCATCTTAATGTAGAATAGCTGGTTTGGAGCCCAAGTGTAACAAGACTGCACAAGCTACCTACAACAGCCTTACAACTAACAGAATGCAATACAGTGCAATTAACTACTTAAAGCAGCAGAAGACAGTACACTTTTTTGTTATAAAGTACAAAATATCAGCAAATAGCTTAACAAACCACTTAGGTATAGTCACAGTATATAGAAGTGCAAAAAATGCTTATTTTTGTCTTTTCGATAGTGGATTGCTTCAGGCGAAAGCAGATTCTCAGCAATCAGTAGCAAAGTTGCCACATGATTAACAATCTATGTCAAAGGCTAATTACCTTCAACAATCCTGTGAGTAACAGATGCAATGTAATCAGTGCAATTAACTACTTAAAGCAGCAGCAGACTGAAGTACAGTGACAGTATATAAGAGAAGTGCAGAAAAATACTTAGAGCCCTTTTATGTGTTTCCCAGCTGAGACAGACCATGTAAACATCTACTGCCACTAGATGAATAATCCTCCTAAAGTAAAAGCACAGTAAAGAAGCATCAGTGTTGAAATGGTATCACAAACTTAAAGATACGGATACAGCAGTGCACTTTAAACAGCTTATAAAGTATGATTATTCAATAAAAGTACTTTGCTTTGTATAAATGAACCAAGAGCCACTCAATTGTACAGAATTAATAAAGGCACTAAAAATAAGAGAAGCTCATTAATAAGACCTACAGCCAATAAAACTACATGAAGAAATCTCAAGTGTCCCCCCCAACATAAACAGACCAGGCTACGTCTCAGTGCACTTGATGGAAAATCCCTTTTTTTCAAAATGTTTTTATTAATTTTATAACACAATAACTTAACAATATAGTAACAAGAAAAAAAAAACTATATACAATGTCCATAACAACTAAAAAAGTAATATACATAGGAGAACACTTAATATTTCTCTAACAGATTAGACAGTTTTGTCCAAGCAATTAAATAAGTTGTGTCGTTAGTCCTTGCTTTTATAGTAGCAATCTCATTCTTACAAATGTATTTCACAAGAAGAATAAACTCAACTTTAAAGACAGAAGTAGACTAGGATTTCAAATTTTTAGTAACAACTGGTAGAGTGGCTATATTTTCTGTGTCCTTGCATGTGATGTCATTTACTATAATCTCTACACAGTGCCGGGTATTATTTATTTATTTTTATTTATTTACTTCATTTGTTTACTGGGTAATGACCGACTGGGCATGAGGCCCATTTTCAGCGGAAACCCGGGGAGAAAAGTTCCATACATGCAGTAGAAACAAATGAATACTGAACAAGCAAATTGACAAATGTTAATAATATTTGCAATGTACATTGTACATCCAGTATAGTAATGTAGACTGATGACACTAATTAACAATTAACAAAATTAGTACAGTTTGAGATGAATTACTGCCTGAATTAATAGTAAAAAACAGTGTGATACAGTTTGTTTCTAACATAAAAACATCAAGGAATATTTTTCAATTTTTATAAAATAAGATGCTTTTATGTTTCTTCTGTGTTTTGAGTTTCAGTACTTATTTAGTAGTATTTGGGCAACTTTCAAGCACTTAACCACCTGCAAAAAAAGCTCAAAATACTGTCGTCTGAAAGTGGCTTTTAGCAATTTTTTATTGTTGTTTTGTCACACTATCAAAAAGTGATTGATAAATAATCATGAATTTGTTGTACTTCACATAGTAGTATTTTATGTAGCTATTATATTGACTGCCTTAACTAGTTGTCTGTAGCTCCATTTGCCTTGTGGCCCAGGTCATAGCTTAAAAGGAATCTCTTTGGACTGGTCTGCCTATAAGGTTAACAGACAATAATTAAATAATTAAATAAAACAAATCTGGATTATGACAGAGCCCTGGTGAGAAAGAAATGCATTTGTTTCTTGGTGGTGGTGTAGATGCCAGTATAGATCCATCAAAGGGAAATCCTACACTCCCTTAACCCTATCCCTTTATACATTGCAGCTCTAAATTGTGGGGGCATTTTCAATGTGACATCCGAGCCTTGGTTAGCAGTGACATTTTTGTCTGTTGTTAGTGTAGATATAACATCTGTATAGATGTAACAGCTGAGCCTTGGTTAACAGTCACAAATATGTCACTTCTTAGTGTTCTGTCACCCTGTAACACGTCTAATTTACATCCCCTAGCTTCCTGTGGTATTTCTCTGGAGTAGCTGGAGGAAGATTAAGATATATAAATGTGCAGGGCTTATTAGAAATCTTCTACATGCAGACATATGCTAGAGAGTAATGGGCCATTTTTGAAAAGAAGAAATAACCTTAATATAAAATAATTGTTTTATGTTAGAGACAGGAAGTTAATACATTTTGTGAAAATAATAGTCTAGGGCTCTAGCCTTCAGGAACTCCTACTGGTATTGTACATCTGTAGCGGGTGTCCTGTGAGTTGTAACTGTAACGGGTAAAGTATGCTTTGCAAATTTAAAATTTATAAAGGTTTGGTTATGATGATAATTTGCTGTCTTGAACTCCTGGTTGGGGATGACAAGGATGAGCACTTAAGCACATGATATCTGCTCCCTGCATGAAGATAATTTAGAATATTTGCAACACCTGAGGATTCCTACATTACAAAGTAGTATGAGGAAAAACAACAAGTAGTTCTCAGTAGTAAGTAAAGAAATGAGAAGCTCTGCATGCCAGAGAAAAAGAAGTGGGACAAGGCTGTAAGTACAGGATCATAAACTCAGCAGTCAGCAAGTATTGAGTGTTACTTCACTGAAGTCTGAGCAGGGTGAATAGCTGAACAACACAGAGGAGTTCCACCTAATAATGTTGGAAGTACAAAAAATAAACAATAAGGTCTTTTTATTGTCTGGACCAGCACTTTAGTAAAATAGAACTCAAGGAAAATGCATTGTCAGCACATTCCGATCAAGCTAATAGAAGGAATAGGAAACAGAGAGGAAGTTAATGTCTGTCAGTTGGACAGATGACAAAGAAAACACAGGAACTTATAAAGCAGGTGCACAAACCATGCAACACTTCTGCAGCACAGATGAAGATGAACTGTTATTTGTTGTTTTGAAAAAGAAAGGAAGCATGCTTAGACCTCTAGTTCATGCTTGTTAAAATGCTGTAATGTCATCAGGACTTATGCATTTTTAAAATATGCTATGGAGTAAAGAATAGTTGCTGTGACAATGTTAAGTAATGTAAATGGAAAACTGCAAGTTCATTTAATGGAGTTGGGAGGTATGGACAGTTTAGATGATCCACCATAGCAGATTATACCTTAAATAAACAAGGAGACAAGTCAGTCTCATTTGCTGGTAAGTGATGCCAGCTTTTTAAAAGGGCTGCGTCTTCATTAGTAAAAGTGAAATGCATTCCCTGTGGAAGGAATATGGTTATGAATACAATTTGGAATTATTTTAAATTTGATGTCTTTGTCTTCCTTTGTCATGTAATTAAATTCAGCAACAAATACAGTTAATATTACAGAAGTGGCATGGGTGGGCTTGCATGAAAGGTAGGGACAGTTAGTTAATTTATATAGAAGACAGTAAAATGGTTTGATATACCTGATGTACCACAGAGAAAATTGGATAAATATTAAACACACCTGTATGTGAATGTTAAATATTAAACACACCTGTATGTGAATGTTAAATATTAAACACACCTGTATGTGAATGTTAAATATTAAACACACCTGTATGTGAATGAAAATAATATCATGGAACGTAAATGCACTGGGCAACCTGATAAAGAAGAGCTGCATATTTATTTTTATTAGAAAATTATGCCCAGATTTAATTATACTGCATCAATTCCACATGACCCCTGATTAACATAGCACCTTCAGTGACTGGGGATACCTGGTTTTGAGCTTTTCCTTCATACTCCAAGGGTAGAAGTAGGCAGGCTGGAGCTTTAATTAACAGGCACTACTAATGCAGCACCCTTTCAGTGAAGGTGGATAAAGAAGGAAGGAAGGAAGGAAGGAAGGAAGGAAGGAAGGAAGGTTGGCCATGATTAAAGATAGGTTACAGGGAAGGATGTACACCGTTGTCAATTTGTATACCCCCCTCCAGTACAGGATTAGAGGAGCTAATAAACCTCTTTCAAAGTTGGGCACTTCTAGGATGGCTGTGTGGAGAGGGGACTGGAATATGGTCCACACAACAAATGAGATTAAAGATGGGCCTAGGGCTTTTTATTTACCCCGCCCAGTCAAGTACCTACATTTAAATGCACATATATGGAGGCAAATAGTACTATATGTACTATGCTTCCCAGCATGTTCCTGCAGCCAGACTGAAGACATTTATAATTTATAGGGAGCAGAGGTTCAAATATACTATACCTGTACTGCTGCACCCTCTCCAGTGTCACATTCTCAATGGTGATGTTGGACCACAAAGCTGTTTCCTTTGAAATAAAAATCAACTCAGTAACCCCAGCAACTCTGTAACAGTTATGAACTACTCCAAAGCAAACTACACCCTATTAAGAAATAATGTGTCAAAACTCAGTGTCCCTCCCAGTTCCACATTCACAGCAACCTATACAGAATTGTTTACAGAGACCCTGTACAACCATGTAAATTGTTGTATAGAGGCTGCAGTACCTACTAGACATAAGCCCAAAACAAACTCTAAAAGCAAACCACACTTGTGGAATCCTAATATTAATAGAGTATATAATAAAAGGAAAAATGTAATGGCTAAAATCAGGAACAGTAACTCACATAGTGATAGAAGTTCTTTCATTAAATTAAACAGGAACCTAAGATAACTAATTAAGCCTAGCAAGGCAAATTATGAGGTCAAGATAGCCTCACAGGCTAAAGACAACAACAATAAGCCCTTCTACAGCTATGTCGAAAACTTCAAAGACTACACACATCAGTATGCCAAACTGGTAGTCAGTGGTGTCACCTTCACTGAGAAAAGTGACATAGTGAATTTGCTGGCAGCCAAATTCAGTTCAAACTTCACCTTCCAGTCCACCCTGCCTCCCCTCCATCAAATATATATCAAAATCCTTCCATCTATTAACAGAAAGCAGGTCTTGTTCGCAGTTGCTAAGGCCAAATCACAGCCACAATGGTCTCTTACAATACCTCAGAATGCTTTATAAATAGCTTGAAACATGGCCCATCAGGACCACTTCATTCACTTTCCAACTATAGCCAAAAACAGGTTTTGAACCATGAAAATTGAGGATTGCAGTGGTTATCTCACTTTGGAAGGCAGGACCATCAACTGACCCCAGAAACTATAGACCTATTAGCCTGACTAGTCTATTATGCAAAGCAATATAACAAATTAGCATGAAAATGATCAACAAAGACTTAGGCAACCATCAGACATTGAATTCAACACTCTTGCATTGTCAAGGGGAGGTCATACCTACTAAACCTAGTAGACTTCATTGAGAATATCTCTAAGGCAACGGAGGAGGGGAAAGATGATGCATACCACCAACCTGGACCTGGCTAATGTCTTCAAAACTATACCCTACTTGGGTATAATTGACAAACTCAATGAAATGGATGAAATCCCCTAAGTAACTCACTGGATTGTCAGCTGGATCACAGACAGGAGACAGGAAGTCAGAACTGGTGATACCACCTCAATTAAGAGATGGGTCACCAGTGGGGTACCTCAGGGGTTCATGCTGTAACATCTATTTCTTAGAGCTAAAGGCTAACGTCAATAGCCTTTGGCTGACTAAGTTCACAGATGGCTGCAAATTGGGAGCCATTACGGATTCCCCACATGACACAAACATCTTACAAAAGGGTCTGACACAGCCAGATAACTGGTGACAAAGTCACATATTAAAACTCAATTCCAAGAAATACATTAAAGTGCCTACTGGAAAAACTGCCACCCAGTTTAATTACTCCATCAATAAGACACACCTAAAAGTTGAACTGGTAGTCAGGGATTTAGGAACATATGTAGACAGTAACCTCGCCTATAACCAACATATGGCCAAGGTAGTAAGAGAATCATTCTATGTCTTCCAACATATAAGTAAGTACATGGCATTCAGGTCCAAGAAGGTCATAGGTCCACTTTTTGTGGTCTTTATCAGACCCCTAACTAAGTATAATGCCCCCTTTGGCATGTACCTGACCAGACATACTCAGCAGTTGGAATGGCACAAAGGTTCATTACCTGGAGAATCAAGGCTATAGACTCATTGTCCTAATATGGATACCCTTAAAGACCTATCTCTATACTCAGTCTCCTACAGGTTGCTGAGAAGTGATCTATGCCTGGCATAAAAGGCTGTGGTGGACCTTCTGCACATCTGCAAAATGAACAGCATCAGAACCATTAGACACATGAATTTAAATTTTGAGTGTGACATAAATAAGACATGTTGGTAAGACAGTTATTTATATATTTTGAGGATCTCCATGCTCTAGAAAAGGCTCCCCATCCATTTGAAGCATAGTTCATTCCTAACCCTATTTAAACATAATATTAGCCAATGGATGGGAAATTGGAAATTCACCCCAGGTCTGGCCCCCATGTCACTCACAGAAAGAGGCACACAGCAATGCCCAAACAAACATACCTCTCACATAAGTTCTAAAAACTTACTAACTAACATGCCTCCTCCAAATAAACACTCATGATACAGAGGGACATAATTGGTTTGGCTTGAATGGCTTGATTTATAAAGGCCCTGGTGGCTATTAGCATTGTAAATACCAATGTACCTATGAACTGCTTGCAGACTACTTTTTGATATATTCTGTGAATCTCAAGAAAGAATTGGACATAACACATAGAATGCTTTGGTAATAGTTGACAGGCTTTCCAGTAAAAAAACTTAAACTTAAAAAAGACTGGGGATCTCAAGATAATTTTTTCCATCAAAACAGATTAGGTAAAAACACCCCTATCTAGAGGCTTGAGGTAACATTAAGTATTTTGGCATGCAACTGGGGCCAACAGTGGGCCAGATTTTTACATCTCAACTGTCCAGATTTTCACAGAATTCCAGATTTTTGCTTCATATTTTTTGCCATTTTCTCACAAAATTGTAGTTTTCTGGCAAATCATTGAGGATTGAAGTTATAAAATAACAACAGACATTTCAGTTTCAGACTTCATAACTTTCAGAAAATTCATATTAATGCAAACTGTGTTATTCTATTAACTTTCTAAGCTTGTAAGAACAACATTTAAAATGTATCCCTATTTTTCACCCATTACCCCTATGATTTATGTCTTTGCCTAGATTTCTTGCTCTAAGAGGTTGAGAGGTATTAGACTATCTCACCAAAATATCTTAAAAAAGACATGCCCCGGGATTTATGAAGCTTGCGCCAGGTGCAGGCATAGCATAGGCGTTTTAATGCCAAACATGCCCACTGAGCGATTCAGGTACGATCCAATTCCATGTGCACTACCGGCGTACTCCAGATCTGCGCAGCCCTCAGCTTAGGTATGCTAATCACCCCATGCACAGTGCCACACCATGCAAATGAAGGTACATAGCGATTCATGAAGTGGTGCAGGCGTAGCGTAAGCCCACAGAAATGTAAACCAAAAAACACGGTTTACATTTTTCCAAACAGAACATCGGAACTATGAAAGCGGACCAGACTCATGTATTACAAAGTTAACATATGCCAATGGCTAAATATACAGCCAATGGCATAAGAAAAGATGCACAACACCTAAAAAACAACATTTAATGTTATGTCCACAGTAATGCAAAGTACAACTGCAGGGCATGTGTGCGCAAACGGGAAAACAAAGAAAATATATACAAATGTCATAAAATCTCAATGTAATACAAATCATGATTTCACCATAATACTCAATTACCCTTTTCGTCCTATAATATCAGGAAGTAAGTCCAAAACCTTTAGGATAGGAGAAGTAATAGATAAATTATTAAAACCAATGTATTCTCAGATTAAACATCTGACAAAAGATTCATGGGAGTTTTTGAAAAAATACCCAGTCAATATAGACAAACAGGAACTATTATTTACATCAGTAGATGTAGTGGATCTTTTTTCTTGTATCCCCTTGGATGAAGGGTTACAGGCTTTAACTAATAGTTTGAGAAAACATTCAGGAATGACTTGGGACAGAATATCACTATTAGTGGAACTTACAAGTATTGTATTAGAAAATAACTTTATATACTATGAAGGGGAAACTTTCAGGCAGACCAAGGGAGTAGCTATGGGGCGTGCTTGCTCTATATATGCTAACTTGGTGTTACTTGATTGGGAAGAGAACACCATTTTTGAAAGCTCATTTTTTGCTAACATACAGTATTATTCGCGATTTTTGGATGATTTGTATATCTTATGGAAAGGCGACATATTAACATTTGAAGGTTTTATTAATTACCTAAATTTGTCCAGTGACTATTTGAAATTCACCAATGAGAGTAGTACATTGGGAGTCGCATATTTAGACACTTTTGTTTATTTAGAGGAAGGACAGTTCAAATCCAAAATAAACAGGAAAACTACCTTTTCAAATTCCTATTTAGATTACAGTAGCAATCATCCTCACAAGTTAAAATACAATATATATAAGGGGCAAGTCATAAGAGCAATGAGAATGACCTCTGATAGTAAGGAAACAGAAGTAGAATTGGCTTATATAAAGAATTTATTTAGGGAGAGAGGTTATGATGAACAGATGATGTCAGACGTAGAGAACTACACAAGTAAGGAAGGGGGGTTTAAATACCCATCCCTATTAGGTACTCAAAGTTTAGTGACAGAAGGAACTATAAGTAAGGAAGTAAAGGATAAAAAAGAAGGAGTGCTATTCAAACAAGCATGTATAGTACAATATGGACCATATTCCAATCAAGTAAAAGAAATTTTGAACAAGAATTGGCAAATATTTTCAATGGATGAAGAAACACACATGATTTTAGGGCCCAAACCACATTTTGTGTACAAGATGGGTAAGAATTTGAAATATCTTTTTGAAAACAGCCTTACAAGTGATATTAATAATATGAAACACACCTGTAAATGTGGGGCTTGTGGCCAATGTAGTCATATATATACAGATAATACAATAGTATTAGAGAATTATAATAGAACTGTAATTAGACCAGTATATGGTAATTGTCTTACCAGTATGATTATATACATTGCTAAGTGTAATATATGTCCAGCTTATTATATTGGTAGGACTGAAAGACAATTTAAGAAAAGAATATATTCTCATTTATATAGCATTAAAACTAAGGATGGAAGAAATGCGTTATTTAAGCATATAAATGATGTAGGCATAGAACACACTTTTAAATTTGCCATCCTGGAGAAAATAAAACCAAACCCGAGGGGGGGTAACATAAAGAATTGGTTGGCATTCAAAGAATATTGGTGGCAAATATACACAGACGCCATGACTTGGCCTGGAATTAATGATTACATCACAGTCAAACCATTATTGATGGTTAAGAATTAATGTTTTCAGGTCATTATAATGACACCTATAGTGATAAAAAGCAATTTACAGTTTTAATGTCATAGTAATCTTTAAGGTCTAATTTTCATTATAATATATATATTTAGAACTATGGTATATTCTCATAAGAATATAGTGTATGGCATTGACAATATTGTATGAAGTTTTAGGTAGAAGTTATGTACTTTTACTTATATTTAGGTATATATTTCAATAGGAACATTTTAATAAGAATATTAGTATGTGATATTCCTTATTTTATAAGAACATATAGTGAAATAAGTGTTTTTAGTATTATTGTAAAGATTTAAGGGACTGTAACAGTATTATGCTTTTATAGTAAATCAGTTATTCAACACTGTTGCTTTAAGTATGTTAAAAACTTTTGGCCATTACTTGTATTTAAACAGTGATTGATGAGCATTTTAATTGTTCTGAGGAAGCTCGAGTGTATCGAGTGAAAGCGCTCAACGTCTTTTGTATTGGAATAAATCATTTTATTATATACAGTCCTGGAATACTTTTTGTCAACTTTAAAGTGACTTTTCAACTCTATATTTGAAAGTGCTGATTGAAGTTTTGTTTAAATACATCTTCGGCAATTCATCTGCTTCCACTAGCTTTGGTTTTTGGTTCCTGGTATCTACGAGTGTGTTCAGTGCTTTGCTCTTACTGTTTTCACTTCCATAATACTCAATGGTATGCATGGTACACCACAACCAAGCTGCAAGGGTTGCTAAGGGTCTGTGACAGTGGTCAGTGCGGTAACTAGGAATTAGTAGTCAATGCCATGCAAATGAGGCAGGTAATAGTGAATCGCAAACATTCCGCCGGACTAAGGATGTACCATACGGCGCAGTGCTACAACACTGAGGAGTGGCTTAGAGGTACACATGACATCAGCAGTGGGGTGTGCCACTGTAGCTGTAAGCACATTGGAGCAATGCAATTCCAGCCTGGCCATTGCTAAGCAAAGCTGCAGGACAGGAGTGGGGAGGTAGGTATAGCATCATTTAGCTGAGAGCACATATGGTGCCCGAAAGCGCATGTGTATGGGGAGGAAAACGTGCCCAAAAACCGGTAAGCAGATGCACGCGCCGTTCACCATAGCTCAAACAGGACGGTCAGGGGAAGAAAATAAGGAAATGCCGCAGTAGGGTAATTGGAGTACAAATGAGCAATTAACATCTATTAACTCACAGCGGGCAATCAACGGCAGTTGACAAGTCTGCTCGCAGAAACCTGCAAAACAGGATAGGGGGGGTGTCGGATTGCAAAGAAAAGAGAACTGTCATAGCAGAGCAAAGCAAACCTGCAGTAGACCGGCCATAGAACACATTATGCAAGATAAGCCAGGTGTAGGAAAGTACAAATGAAAGCAGGCTGCTGGATGCATGCCAGAAAATGGGAGGTGAAACGTGAAGAAATGTAAAGGGAAGGGCAAGAGGTAATCCACAGCAGCCAAATGCAATTCAACACCAAAGGCACCACAATAGTAGTTCCTGTCGTAAAACACATAAGATACCCTGTAGCTACGATCGTACATACACACCCTATGACATCATCGGTGTTCACAGCACAATAGCATAAAGCATGAAAGCACCCCACACACACCTGTGTATTCCCAAACACTGCACCATAGGTGTAAACATATGGGGAACTTTTACAATGTACATGTTGGGAGCTGCCATAGCTGTGATTCATCACCATGTGTTAGAGACTGATGGTGTTGTGGAGGATGATGCTGACAACCACCGCAGGCCCCGGAGGAGGAGAAGAGTGTTCAGACCAAGGGTAACCTACCAGGGGCTATATGATCTGGAGATAGTAGAGTGTTACAGGGTGGACAGGGACATCTTGTAGCAAATAGTTGAGCTGTTCCAGCCACGCCTGAGATCCAGAAACAACAGAGGGGAACCCATCCCAGTGGACACGAAGGTATGTGTAAGCTTGTGAATACTAGTCACAGGTACCTTTCAAAGGCCAACTGGAGATATAATGGGGATCTCACAGGCATCAGCATCCAGGGTGCTACACCAGTTCCTGAATGCCATGTTACTGCATGCCAATGAGCACATATACTTCCCCAGAACTCAGGAGGAGTTGGCCAGCAATATGCGTCTCTTCCACCATGTGGCACATTACCCGGAGGTACTGGGTGCGATAGACTGCACGCACATACATATCAAGTCACCACCCGGTGAGCATAGTAGGTGCTACATAAACTGCAAGGGATACCACTCCACCAACTGCCAGGTCGTGTGCAATGCCCAGGGCATTATCATGGATGTGTGTGCTGGCATCCCTGGAAGCTACCATGACTCCCACATCTGGCATGCATCACAGCTGTATCAGGTATTTGTCAGGGGGGACATCCCACATGGCCACCTTGTGGGAGATGCTGGCTATGCACTGGAGCCGTGGATGATGACTCCCATCAGTAATGCACACACACCCATGCAAGAACGCCATAATGAGGCACACACACAAACCAGAATCATCACAGAGCGTGTGTTCAGGATGCTGAAATCACGGTTCCATTGCTTGGACATATCTGGTGGAGCCTTGCAGTACTCTCCAGGCACGTGTGCCCACATCCTCATAGTATGTGCCATGCTACATAATATGATCCTGCGGAAACAGCTGCAGCAGGGACAAAATGGTGAAGGCCCTCACAGCCCACCGCAATTGCCAAGGCCATCACAGGCACAGAGGGATTCAGACCATGAACACCCTGTTCCAGCCCCAGTAGGTAGACGGAGGCATGCCCAATATGCCTATGCCTTGGCAAAGAGGGAACATATAGCACATACTCTGACAGTGTAGGCCCCTACAGACTGACACACCTCTCCACCTGCACACAAAGTAAAATGGATGGCACACACACACAACCACCTGTAAATTGTAATGTATAGGTGGCCTACTGTATGAATCCTACATAGGCAGCCCTCAACCATTGTACACACAACAGCTATTGGAACAAGGAATGTCAACACCTGAACAGTACACGCACCTATCAGCATATGTTGGTACTGTGTGTATAGGTTCCTAGGTACATCGGTAGGTACACGCCCGATTGTCAGAGGCCATTCATCAATCGAGGCAAACAGTGTCTGCTGTTGCCACCACATTGAGTAACCAACTGTCGCTCAGTGGAGCAGATCCAATTGCGGGATCCATGTGTGTAATCACTGTTCCCCACACACTCTACATGGATTCCCTGGTGCATTAATGAGGGGCTCCATATAATGTAATCATGGATGTAGTGGCAAAGCATGGGGTGTACCCATGACAGGTATCTGTCACCCCAGCTTGCTCCACCTACGGTTGTGTGAAAGTGTAGCACATTATAGTGTGTGGCTCACTGTGACATACATACCCAATGCTGGAGCACCTCCATTAAACATCACTTGGACATACCATTAATAGGTCTCATCCATATGTAAACTAAGTGAGTTACCCATTTGATCGCAGTATGGAGTAACAGCCATAGTACAGTTCAGATACAAAACGCCATAACACGTGTACAAATCCCAGATGCCCAAGTGGTAAATGCAATGGCTGTCGTGCATGTTCCCAGTCCCACGTCCTGCAAGGGATGTAACGTAATCTTGAAGGCACAAATAATGCACGTTGGATGTAGGTCATCAGATCATGTTTAGCACGTTAGTGGGAATATGCGTTGCCCAGTTCTGGTAAGCGTCATTTAAATATGACTATACGGATATGCACAAAACAGGGCTACGTTTCTCTGAATATCGCAAAGATCACGGTCAATGATGTCCAGAACAGGCAAAACCAGCATTATTCACCCCTGTACTAAATAGTGCCTGCTCTGAAGGGTAAAATGACCACTGCCAGGAGTAGAACATGCAATCATGTACACAATCACCTAACACTAAGCTACCCAAGATGTACCAACGGCAGGTGTGTAATGTGACAGGTTCAAACACAAACGTGCGGAGTCCAAGTAACAGTATACACTGACATGTACACAATGAAAGGTGTATTCTGCCTGTCACTCTCTCTGTTATATATATATATATATATATATATATATATATATATATATACACCTATACATAATAGAGATAGAAAGGGTGATAGAGAGATATATGTTGATATATACGGATTTACCTATATCTGCAAATATGTAGATAGGTCAACGACATGTACACAACCATGGAGGTACAAATAAATAGGATACTGCCAACTATGGAATGTGTCACATACCGACACGTGTAATCACGAGGCTGAAAGACCGAAAGAACACCGTACCGGAACACTACAACCACGTGTAATATTATCACGTTATTAAGGGACATTTAGTTATTGCTGCCAGTGTTGCGGTCCACGTAGGTACTGTGTTCAACTGTGTTTGTGATTGCAGTAGTCTGTGTATGTGTGTGTTAAGGGTGCCGTGTGCATTTCCGTGGGACTGTAATGTGTGTGTGTGTGTGTTTGCATCGTATGTCTGTTAGTGCTAACTCAGAGGTAGATCATTACAGTAGGTGTGGTTATAGCTGGCCGTAGGCATACGGTTACCACCTGTCCCACTTTAAGAGGGACAGCCCCTCCCTGGGCAGTTGTGTCCTGACAAAAATTAAAAAGGGCAAATGTCCGAGATTGTAGGACATAATTATGTCCCATATATTATGTAATAGTTGCATTAAATAGTTATGCCTGTATCTAAAAAACGTAAATGTTACATGAAACATGATAAGTAGCTAAAGTGCTACAAGAATAAGTATGTATTCAGGATAAAAGTATGTATATCCTGTGTACTGACCATGGGTATGTGTCGGCCTGTAAACACTGATGTGTGTCCTGCAAATGTCCCACTATGGCCATTTGAAAAGGTGGCAACCCATGCCAAAGAGGTTCAGTCACCAACACAAATGCAAGGAGTGCAAATATCTCTGACAGAAATACATGGTACAGCTGTCATTTAGTAACATTCCTTTACATATCGCTGTATTTCTGGAGGTATGGAAGTATCAACCTCACCTGCATACTATATAGAAACCAATTAACAACGGCCCAATGTATAAGCCCGTAACAACCATAGTTTCAGTCTACTAACTGATAGGTCTTCAATTAGGGAAGGAGCCCACACACATATATGGAATAAGTAGAAATGCAGTCCCCACAAACCTGTATATACTATGTACACCCACCTACATCTCCCACACATGAAACAATAGCAATACAGACTGTAATAACATCACAAACATCCACTCACTCAATTACATCTGCAGAAGCGCTAACATACCTTGTGAGAGACACATTTGTAAAGGCGCCATGTGAAATCGTAGTTGTTGTATAATGGAACAGACGGCCATGCTACAGGTTTTGTTTGCAATAGTCCCTTATCAGACAGTTGAGATGACAGGTACACTCACATGTAGAACCACATACTCTAGCCGTCACACACAATCCACGGGGGACATGAATCCAACATATCCGTGTCTCTACAAATAGCAATTGCAATTCCACACAACAAAACACATACAATCTGTCTCCCCGAAGGTAGGGCAAAAGGGCAATGCCCAAGTGGAGAATTCAATTATACCCCACTGTTGCCATGTAATTGGCGAATGGAGTAGCTGCACAGCTGATGTGCATGTAATAAATTACTCAGGAACACCAATTGGCAGTAGGAAACCATGTTACAGGTATCGACGTATATAAGGATGACTTGCCAGACATTCAAACCGTATGCTTATACCATAGAACCGTTTAAACAGTAAAGGTGTAAGAGAGATATGTACGAAAGTTCGGAATGCTAACAAGGTATGTAGAACACTCAGTATGTTAGTGTATGTATAGCCTGTTTTGTATTAATTAAAAGTGTCCACAATGCATAAAGTAGGAAAAGGTATTATGTAGTGATGTCTTGCCGAGCATAGTAACGCTTGTAGAAATTGTGTGTCCTGCTGTGGGCCACAAGGTAAACATCACAGACACCACAAGGGATGCTACATGAGGGCTTTAAACAGAACAATTCTACACCACCCATCGTCAGTGGTAGGGTATGTCCAACAAGTACGTGCCATAGCAGGGGATAGTATATGTTGATATACTGTCACAGTAGGCATGTGTATGGGCATATAATGACAATAACATGCCTAAGGTGGTCCTGCTGTGCAAGTATGCTTTGCATTATGGGATAATATGTAAAATATGTGTAATGTACAGTATTGTAGGTAGATATGTCAGATATTCTACACAGCATAACAGTTATATCATGCAAACAAAAGGTATCGTCTATTGGCATGTACAATACACAATAACAGGATACATATGGCTTGTAGTCACGGGACACTGTAACAGCATGATAGCTAATCGAAATGGAAGAGCTACTCAATTAACCATGCACAAAGGACATGTAATAGCTTCACAGGTTCATAGTGAGGTACTATGCTGTCTGGCAAGTCTATGTGTAAGCCCAACTACAGTGTTTACACTGGCGGCATTTCTCTAGGGTAGTGTCCTGTCTGTGAACAGCAGAGCCATGTGTTACCTGCACCTCTGCACAATACAGCCACTGCAGTGATCCCTGGCGTACATATGTGTCTCCCATCCACCAAGTGAGGTATCTCATAAACAGTGCTACTGAGTGTCCCTGCGTGATGTACATAGGAATCATGTTCCAAAGCATGGTGAGTGTTCGGTTTGGGAATGTAACCCTCAGAAACATCTCACTCATCGTTGCGTTTGTGCACATATCCATGAGCATGTTGCTCTCAGTGGCTTTTGCTTATGTCACTTATCTGGAGTATATCCATGAATATTGTTGTGGACATGAGCCCTGTATGTTCAGCAGAGGTCAGCCCTGAGTATGCAGTATGCAAATGTGTACAGTCGTGATGTCCGTAGTTCTGCTGCATACGTCAACCTTCAGAGCTCAATAATCCTCATGGTGTGTTAATGTTGTGGTATGTAAAGCCATTACTGTTCTGTAAGGTACTCCCTAAATGGGGTGTTTTACCCTTGAATGTGTGTATACGTCAGGAGTTTAGAGGTACAGTGGGTGCCTTTGTTCCAGCTACAAACCCAGTACAGATAAGGGTGGCCACGTGGAAGGATATCCACACCACATTGGCAATATGGTTATCAAAGGAGTGGGTGCTACATACATGTGTACTAAGATCCCGTATAATGTCACATGTATGTAGGGGACTACCACCTATGTGATAGTCAGTGGGTGATTTGTGTAATCCAAAGGAGATGTTCATGCACCATGTGTCATGCAGCTTGAGGCCATGTTATTGACATCAGGTATCCGTCACAGTGACACTCTTATGGAGGGAGTCTGTATCAGCTGGTGGATCAATCATGGTGCCTTGTATGCAGTTGTCTGGAAACCTAGTCAGGGAAAGTCCCTCTGTGCTAGCCTGTACCTCAGGGAAGCATATACCGAACATGAGGGGCCCTATGACTGAGGACTGTGGTATGCCAAGTGTAACTGAAATACAGTAGGTACTACAGTATGCTACCCTCATTGTGTGGGTCCTGTCCATGAGCCACTTTGCATAACATCCTGAGACATGGGGTCGATGTGCAGGTGGATGTGTATGTTGTCAATACCAGAATGGAGAATGGTGCTGAAAGCCAATGAGAGGACAATGTAGGCTGTGTGGACCCCCTTACCGTCATCAACTACCCTAGTAACTGTATCAAAGGAGTCCACCAGGTGTAGGAGCCATGGTCTGGCCCTAACAAGTCCAACCTGGGTGACATCAAAGGTCTAGAGCCCACCAATGTCTCTGTGAATGACTTCCATGATGATGTGCCCCATAGCCTTGCAGAACAGTCCAGTCAGGCGTATAGGGCAATAATCCCTCTGGTTCATTGTGGTGCCACCTGTGTGGAGTGTGATAACTGTTGCTGTGTGCCATTCAGGGGCCACAATGTTTGATACAAGGCTATTAGTGAATCTGGTGGCCAAGTGGGGAGACATGTCGTTCTGAGGTTTGTGTAAATCACAGCCTGGGATGTTGGACGGTCACATGGATTCTGTGTTCCAGACCTTAGAGAGTGCAGGTTGGAACTGTGTAGTTGTGACCACAGGGACCCCGCAATGTTCCTGCATGGATTATGGCCCTGTAGGGAGTGAGAGGGTGTAAAGTTAGCATTGAACCCATCTGCCAGGATGTTGCCAACATCACTCCATTCTGTAATGTTCCTGAGTAACTGTCGTATGTCAGAGCAGATGTGGGTATTGCCATTGACTATTGACATACCTCCATAATGCTTTGTGGTACACCCTGGAATGTGTCACAGTAATGTTTATGTAGCTAGGTTTGGAGGATGTAATAAGGGATCCCGGAGCCCTACTGAGGCTGACCAGTGAGCTACCCCAACCATGGGATTGTACTCCACTTTGCAACAGCCTCCACCTTTTGTTGTACATTATGTCCATAGAACTGGACCCCCAGAGTGGCGTCCGTTATCTGGTGGGTACCATAATGGCTCTATTTGGAATAGCATGATCCATGCAGTAGTGTAAGTGCTAATGAAGTGCACTGGGGTATGTTTCAGCGTTTGTATGTGCATTGTCCATCTGCACAGGTGTCATGACGTTTACTACTCCTGTCATAAGACGTCTGTAGTAGGTGTTGTACTAATCTTGTACTGTGTATGCAGAGAAGGGTGTGGTGCCGGGAAGTGGATAACAAGTGTGATTAGCATATGTTTGGAAACTACCAACGAGGGGATAACCACAGATGTGGAACACCAGTGACATGTTGGTAACTTCCATGTCTAGGATATTGTTGGTCTTGGTGGTGGTGTGTATGGGTTGATCCAGCCGAGTGGAGGTTATGAATCCTGGACAGCGTTGGCCTAATGTGTCAGTACATGAATAGCTATCCCAGTTAAGTGTGGGGTAGTGTCAGTTGCACATCAGTAGTACCTGTCTGAACTCTACTGTCCAGTACATCAAGAAATAAGGGCCGGTAACCGTGGGGTATGTTGTTGAATCCATAGCATGTTACAATGTGTATAGCAGTTCTGGCCACAGTTAGTTGCACGTGGATCACCTCTGATGCATTGTGCTAAGTAACCAGCCAGGAGGTGTGTACAACATAGTGAAATATGGACACACCTCAGCCATGGGTGTTCCGGTCCAGGTTACATGACTGAAAGGTGTGGTCTGCGTATAACCTGTCAGTGCAGGTGTGCTCTGCGGAGCCTAGAGGCAGGTCCCAGTCACTGCAGAGATATTGAAGGGGTCCATTATAAGGAGTGCCTTGCCTGCGTGCGTCAGAGATGATGTCAAGCATTGAGTCACATGACCCCATGTTTTGCTTGCCTGTTCCCATTCTGGTGGTGAATGTTATTGGAAACTGTGCAAGACAGGCAGTATAGGAGCAGCAAGAGCCTTACATGTTATCTGTACTCCCAGGGCTGACAGGTGCAGGTCATCTGTGCCAAAGCATCGTGTTTTGTTGACCATGTCATTCAAAGCGGACAGATACTGGATGCCTGTGGAATAACAGCAGAAGCATAGACAACTGTTGAAGTGAAACAGTCAGTTGTTGTACAGTGGTATCTAGTCTGGATGAATGCAGAATGCTCCCCAGGGCTTGGCCGATACCTTCTGGGCTACAAGACCGGAGAGCTATTGCATGTCCCTGCACATGTAGTCTGGGAAGTTACATCTCAGGGCAGTCACACTAACATGGAGAATGACAGTCAAATTGTACCTGGTGAGGTATGGCATGGGTGCATAGGTTATGTTGCAGAACCAGTTACCCGACAGCTAGATGTAAGCGACTATCACCTAGTGTAGCCTGCTGAGTGGGATATCAGTGTGACCGCCTACAGAGTCACCTATGACTGGTGTGTTGGGTATGTTATAACACCCTATTGGCTGTATTTGATGGGCACACATGAGTCTGTGGGCTATAAGAAATTGTTGTTGTGTTTGGTGATGGGGGCTACCTCTGGTGCCTACACAGAGTATGGAGAGGTTCTGCAAATGTCATACTCATACTATGTGTGGCCTGTGATGGTGGAGATCTTGTGAGACTATGTGATGAGTGGGGTGTGTTGCAAGTTTTGCACGTCCCCACATGAATGTCAGGTTCAGTCTGGGTTGGTGAGAGCATTACCCCCAGCAGGCTGTAGTGTCGTATGTTGGGAGGTGAGCATTGAATGTGTGCATGAGACAATTGCTCTATTCCCACATGTTTGCCATATTCATCATATAGACAGGCAATAGCACTGGTACGTGACAGGTGGACATGCCTGTATATTCAACCATGTCTCACAAGATATGTGAGTTACATGTGTACAACAGCTGTTGTACTGTAAGCAAGCTGGAAATGTAAGGACAGACAGTGTACTTGTAAGAAATGAGTTGGAATGAGTGCTATAGTAATTAGTAGCTCATGAAGTACTCACAAGTGTTGAACAAGTGCTGAGCATGAATATGCAATACAGATAGGGTGTTGGATAATATCAACCCACTGCAACCCACAAGTGGAGATGACAGTCATAATTGGAGGCACTGCACTATTACCCTGCTGAGTATGGTCTGCAAGTCTATGAACCTTTATCAACGTAGATGTTAGCAGTAAAGAAGTAGATGACAGTACGGATGATGTCACACTGCATAGCATACCTGTGACAGGTCATAGGACATCATCACCCATACCGTGTTCCAGCTACACTGAGTATACTAGATGTACCCTTGTATGTCACAGGAGTGTTCTACCAGGGGCCTCTGGACAGAATCAACACTACAAAAGGTGTCAAAGTGACATGTGCATATCACACCAGTGGCAGCTACAGTAAAACAGGGTTAATGTTTTGTACTCCCCCCTCATTGTAGCCCATACCACACAGACAAATGGGAGGCATCTGTGTATGTAAGGATGTGAATGGCCATGACCTAGGAGCAATAGCTGTCTTAGTGTTGTGGACAACATACAGAATGGGCTTTGTGGGTGAGGTGTGTGACATATGTGCACAATCTGACAGCTGATAATAGCATTGTCACCGCTAGGTGAATAACCCTGTACCCATTAACTACCACCTAGGCAGCGGTCAACATTATGGACACTGTGTAAGGGATGGTGCTGTGCAGTCCACCTCCCTGAGTTTGTGATGTCTCCAGGCCTATTAGGTAGTCATACAGGGCACTCATGTCATGATAGGGTGCCATCCATGAGCATGGAGATCATTGGACAGGCATACTCAGCACTCGGGTAACCAATATCGGATCACATATCACTTTTAAGGAGTATTGGCCATGCGTGGATGGGCAATACCAGCCTTCAGAATCCTCACCTCCACTATGCAGCATGCTGGCTACCTTGCATACAGACATGTGCTACACTGTGATATTGGACATGCTACACGTACATATCCTGATCTGAAAGACATACGTTATGGACAGCCACCATCCTACTACAAGGATCACCAAATGCTGGACAGATCCCTGTGCCATATATTTTACATACTCCCTCCATACCATGCAACCCTTCCATCAAAGCTGCACATGTCATCTCTGTCATACATGGTGTGATGACCGCAAGGTAGATGTATTATTAACTGTCTGGATCAGTAATGTGGCACTGATGCACCTTGCAGTGGCAAAATGGCTGTTGGATACAGCTAGGAAACCTTGCCCGTACGTGCTATAGTTGATAACCATCCCTGCAAATGACGTCCAGCTAGCCATTGTCCCATGTCTATCACATGTGCAACGCAGGCGATCTGTGGCAGGATGTTGAACTGCTGTACAGTGCCGTGTAGATGTATATGGCAAAACACATGCATGTAAAGGTTCCGTGCATATGTGTGCATTGTCACTGCTCATGTCCATTAAGGCAGTGTATGTATTGATATGTGACATACACAGCATCAAGGTCAACAGCAACACTGTGGACACATCCAGGCATGTGCTGATAGGTAAGAACACCAGTACAGGCAAACAGACATGCCCACATCAAGACAGCATTCACATGGAGTATGAACAATGTAATGAGGTGACACACATATATGGTGATGATATCCAATGCATAACGGGTGTTACATGTGTGTGACACAAACATGTCAGTCGTGTCAGTGTCATGATGATTTGCAAAGATAACTGTGCAGATGTACTAGATTTAATACAAATGTATGTGCAGCTGTATCTCTGTACATCTCTGTGATACTGTGACCTGTCACCATCATTATGTCTTCTATATAATGCCTCATTCACGCCTGCCAGCGTACAGCCGCCAGGAGGATGATGTCCTCATCCCATACCTCCATGAGAACTATGAGGTGTTGTTTAACCATGTGCCACAGCATGCCCAGCAGTGTGACAACCTGTGGCAGGACCTTCGCAGGAGGGTTAATTATGTGGGTGGCCATAACCGCACCTACCAGCAGGTGCGCAGACACTGCACAGACTTAATACGACATGCGAAACAGCGTGCCACTGCAATCACCAGGGAACAAGGTGGAACAGATGGTGGGCCACCAACCCAGCCCCCACTCACACAGACCGAGGAGCTACTGGCCAGCCTGGGGACACCCTCAGAACAGCATCCACAAACACTAGCTGCCATCGTGGAGGTGGGTGTCTCCCAACCAATGAGCCTGGATTTGCCTGGTAAGTCACTACTGCACATATGACTATTATATCCCATTTAGTGGCATGTGTCACTGT
Source organism: Protopterus annectens (assembly GCF_019279795.1). Classification (NCBI taxonomy): domain Eukaryota; kingdom Metazoa; phylum Chordata; order Ceratodontiformes; family Protopteridae; genus Protopterus; species Protopterus annectens. The sequence goes on from NC_056743.1 coordinate 1,164,671,070, forward strand.
ACAATATGTAATGTAACATCATATGCAAGGTATGTTTACACACATGCTGCATACTACAGTATGCTACCCTGTGTATGCACACATGCGCATATTATATGCTATTGTACAGGTGAATGTGTTAACATGCAGAGTGCACCCTGTGGCTGTCATACAGTCATGGATAATGTTCAAACTGCTGTGTCACCCCTATACAGCTACCTCTGCCATGCCGCACAGACATCAGTCCATTGCAGGTGAGACTGTCATCAGTATCAGGCATGTTAATGCATATATCTATTTGCCATGTGGCCAGTTAACACATGTACACATGATGTATGGTCCAGTCACAATATATAGGTCACATCTCACATCATTCACACTGGCTACCCATGTGCAATATATACAAACAAAATGAAACGCTGACATGAAACCACAGTATCTGTCATTGCTACATGTGTGGACAGCTGTGCATACAACCTTTGAGGCATTGTTCAGTGTAGGCATATGTACTATACATTGGAATAACACATGTGTTGTACGCAAACAGTACCACACAGTGAGCTGGGAAATGGGCAGCCCACAGGAGTCACCATTGTGTTATATGCCCCTGCAATGGGTGCACACATTGTGATGTGCCATCTGACATGTCCCAGACATGTAGTGTTCTGGCTGCAATATTGTCACACTATCCCATAATACATACCCCACATACCAAACATACAACCTGTTGTCTGCATAGCCCTGTGGATGGTGACATATCTGACATCTATGGGTGTATGTCATATGGGACTACACAGACATGTGAGATAGATGGCCATCACAAACATTTGGCCAACACATGTTCACACATGGCCATGGAGGATGGGCAGAGACATGTAGCCACACAGTAGATGTGATGTGTATACATCCTGTTGCATATTGTCCACACATGGTCCAACTATAGCCTTAGTTGACTGATTATACAGTTGATGTGGTACACTGGACATCCTAAAGGCCTGTGCACAGCTAGTGGAGGTGTCACATAAGTCGACCATATAAGATGTGTTGAACATCACGACAGTGTCATAGCATGACAGTAGTCACCTATACAGCTTCCACAGACATTGACACCACATCAGGCCACAGATACCGTACATTTCCCTTGCTGCTGTAGGACATCACCGTCAGCCGTGCACCTCGTGTGTGTGGTACATCAATGTCATGTGGGACATGGTGTATTGACAAGTGTGCCATGTGTGGACATGGTTGCCAGGTAGCTAAGACTCTATAGTAGTTTTGCAGGGGTGTCATCTGTAGGTCTTCCAGTGACCTGTCACATGACATAGCATGGTTTGGTGTGTATACACCTCAGCAACGTGGGTCACAATCCACAGTTATGTCATGTGTATGCACGCAGTTATGGCTATGCAATGTGTGCATATTACACACTGTATAGCAATATAGATGCCTCATGATGCCATGTAATGGCACAGTGTCTGTACTTCACACTGTATAGCAATGTAGACGCCTCACACTACCCTTCCATGCTCATGCACATTTGCTAAATGTGCATTCTATCTGTGGGGCATACAGACAACACTGTAATGTGATACCCATTACTGCTGTACATGAGTCAGGACACCATTGTGTCAGACATGTATGCATGTCAATGCACACGTCAGCAGATTACATGTCACGGTCACTTCAGCCATGTGTACTGTTAAACTGTGCTGGTGATACCATGATTGTGTGAACTGCATGGCTACTGATATGACACCTGCTTGCTGTTGTGTGCAACCCAGGGAGGTATGCTAACTACCACTATTAATGTCTGAGCTGCATGCCGTCTGCTGTATCACATGCATGCTGCATGCCGTCTGTCAAATCACATGCATGGTGTGCCTGTGTGTGTGTCTGTGTGTGTGTGTCTGTGTGTGTGTGTGTGTGTGTGTGTGTGTGTGTGTGTGTGTGTGTGTGTGTGTGTGTCTGTGTGTGTGCGTCTGTGTGTGTGTCTATTGTAATGTAGAGTCTTTCTTTGCATTCACAGGTGATGTAGGTGCGTTACCCTCCTGCGGTCCGTCTGATGTTAGTGTCCTCACAGATACTAGCAGTGATGAACATATGCATGAGGTACAGGCAGGGTTGTCAGGGGCTGAATCTGTGCCAATGGTTGCCATCCCAGCTATGCCCCCTCTTCCCCACACACAGTTCTCATGCCAACACATACCCCATCACCAGTGGCCATAGAAGAAGGACAGTCAGCGTGTGTTAGCTTGGAACAGGAACGTGTGGTGGCTACAGAAGGTGTGTCTCCACACCATGGTGTCAGTGTATTGACTGCAGATGTGCCACACAGGCATGTGGCCAGTGCTGCTCATAGGAGGACCTCTGGCAGACATGCACATGCAGGACAGAGCGCAGCAGCTGGTGTCACCAGACACATGTTTCAGACTGTAATGGCGGCACAGGCACATGCTGAACAGCAGAACAGAGAAGGGCAGAGGCTTCAGAGGGCTGCTATCCATACTCTAAATGACAACATCAAGGCATTGGCAAATGCTCAACAGCAGATTGCTGATGTTATGGACAGGCGATTGGGTGACATGGTTGGAATCTTTGACCGTGGCATGGCAATCCGTGAGCATGAGCTGTATGTGCTGGAACATCTGATAGGAGTGAGGCATAGGCCACGTGGACGTAGGCCAGCTACACCACCTAGTGCAGGTCAATGTGATCGAGCCACCTCACATGCCCGCTTCCATAGTGCCGGTAGCAGTAGCAGTGCAGCTGGTGCTGTGCTGTCCACACCAGGACACAGCAGGCCACATGGACGTGGCCCTGGGCATTCTTAGCGGGGACACAGTTCCAGTGGACATGTGTCATCGGACATTAGCCAGTCTGTACCTCCGCCTGGTAGTGCCCATGCAATTCCTGGCAGGCACAGGTCACATGGCCATGGCCGGAGACAGTGAGCTGTACATCCTGGTCTGTACAATCTGGAGATGTCAATAATACCCCTGTGTAGGCCTGGCAAAAGGCAGAACTGTGTGCACTCATACATGCAAACAGCAAAAACATCTGTAGGGCACCGCAACACCCACATGCATAACGACCACACATGTCCAATCAGATCACTGGCCCTTACCCACACACATGATGTCAGTCACTGGTGCAGCCTATGCCCCTGGCAAACATTATCACCCTGTGCATATGATGATGCCTGTGCCGCATCCCTGTCATCCACACCATCGGTGCAAGGACATGCTCAAATGGTCTGATGCACAGGGTGAACAGAATAGTGAGAGAAGTGTATATTACATTAGCTGTGTACTGCTGACACACACCAGACATACCATATAGTACAAGTTTATAATGCATTGTTATATGTTCACAGTATGTGTCTTGGTAGCAACAGTAACAGCATGTTGGTAATGATGCCCTGGTTCCCTCTTTATGCTCTACTTGCATGTGCCAAGAAGTAGCAGTGGTTGCAGTTTCCCATGTGTAAATCTGGAGTACTCACAGGCATGTATGGCAATACCAGCATGCTATACGTAGCCTCAACCTGACTGTTAGAAAGGCTACCATACCACAGATGTCCACACATCTACTGATCCAGAAGCATGTGGTCTGTTTAATAGGCTACAGGGGCTAGAGATGTGACATCCATACCAGGTCACATCACAGGTATGTTGACATGGTGCAGAGGGTTTACACAGCGGTCTGGCCGATGATATGTTAGAGGCCACTTGATAGCATGAGGCCTCACTGTGTAGCAATAATACCCTGTCACATTACAGGATGAGAACACACACAGACATACACAGAAACACGCAGTAACATGCCCACACTCACGGGGTCAACAACACTATAACGCACACTCGATAGTGTTGAGGTGAGGACCCCTGCCTATGTGGTGGTCACCCTCACAGTGCTGTGCACCCACATGACGCAACACAGAGAATGAACACGTACAGGTAGCCAGTAAGGCTGAGACCGATGGCATCAACAGGGTAGTAGACTGCATCACCATGAGGGGTTAGGGATCCTGTCTGTTCTGTATGGTAGCATACACCCTCACTCCATGCACCAGACAGCCATACATACATACACACACACACACACACACACACACACACACACACACACACACACACACACACACACACACACACACACACTGTGGAGTCCACAAATGTCATTCACATATGGATAGCTGACATGTGTGTAATACACACACCACCCCTGCCTACATCATGCTTTCCACACTGCAGAATGTACAGATCTCTACAGCAGTGTACAGGGGTGTGTAACAATTGGGATGTATTCCCCACCATATGTGGCATATATGGTCACACAAGCAAACACACATGGCAGTACTGTGAATGATACACCTGCTATATGATGATACGTCTGACAGACATGCAGCAGTATTGGCCACATTATGTGTACCAACGCTACCTTCTTCAATTGTGCTGTTATATGCACACAGGAGGATGTAAGTGTTACAGGTGTCAAGTGACTTACAGTCAGTAACACCCGACCACTGTGTAGGTTTTATGTCTTCACCATCAAGTAACAGTAACATAGCGTACTGTTTGCACATGTAATGGTAGGATGGCTTGTGACACACCTGTGAGCCGTCCCCGGCAAACATCCATCTGCAAAGGTGGATCACCACTTTATGTACATTCATCCATCCATACCTGATGTACATCCTACCGTACTGTCAGTATTTTACCATGTACAGGTGTCAATGATGGGGCTGCATTGCAACTGCATGTTGTAGTTAGGCACAGATGAATTACATACATCAGCTACTGCACATGCATGGTAGCTGCATGCACACCACTACATGTACATGTGTGTTGGTCCTACATGCCTGTCATGTAGCCATGTTTGTATGCATTGCAATTGGTGGACATGTGTGATGACATACATAACACATGGACTGTTGTATGATATGATGGGTGTCATGGGTAACTAGTACAGAGGGAATGTTTCCTCAGTCAACATTGCTACCTCATGTACTGTTAGCATTCAACAGCCATGGACCTACCTTCCATGTGCATGCATGTGATTGCTGTAGCCACTTGTCTGCAGGGAGGACAGCAAAAGCTAGGCTATGTACATATGTGTTTGTGTGTGTGTGTGTGTGTGTGTGTGTGTGTGTGTGTGTGTGTGTGTGTGTGTGTGTGGTCCATGCACATATCCACTGCGATTACATGTATGTCATATCCAAACATGTGTGTTCTTTGGTGTACAGTGACAGTCATCTGTCACAGCTGTGTAAGACCCAGGGCCCCTGTTATGTGCAGAGCCGACCTGGTTATGTACAGTGTTATCATTGCATTGCATAACACATGATGGAACCCTGTCAGTACATGTGTAGTCTGCACAGTTGCTGTAGACCTATGTACAGTCCACCGGACATGAGTCACACAGTGTTGTGGTAATGTATGGATGTGTGTTGCTGGTCCATGGAACATGGTGATGTCTGAGAGCTACATAGTAGAATGCGGCGTTTACCTCTATGATCTGCACCTGAGGCATCAGTGATGGCTCTTGAGTGTGTACTGGTCAGTACATGTGAGTGGCCTTCATGTACATGGGGACAGTAACACCATACTGTGCCTTTCCGTGTTTAGAATCCGTGTGCATGCAGGACAGTCCTTTGCTACTGCTAAGTGCGTGAGCATGCCCAGTACGCAGTTGTGTAGATGGACACACAGTACATTCCAAACTGTGCCCTTCCATGTTTAGAATCCGTGTGCATGCAAGACAGCCCTTTGCTACTGCAAAGTGTGTGAGCATGCCCAGTACGCCATTGTGTAGATGGACACACAGTACATTCCAAACTGTGCCCTTCCATATTTAGAATCCATGTGCATGCAAGACAGCCCTTTGCAACTGCTAAGTGCGTGAGCATGCCCAGTATGCCGTTGTGTAGATGGATACACAGTACATTCCAAACTGTGCCCTTCCATGTTTAGAATCCGTGTGCATGCAAGATAGCCCTTCACTTGTACTAAGTGTGTGAGCATGCCCAGTACGCCGTTGTGTAGATGGACACACAGTACTTTCCAAACGGACGTGTGATACTAAGTTTGTGAGCATGCCCAGTGACACCTTGTGTCGGTGATGTGCCTCTGTGAATGGGCATGGCCATTGACATCCTGTATAGCAATGATGGTGATCCAGGCAACAGATGTCCATATCCCACGTCAGGATGGATGCCTACATTGAACACACTGGTTGACTGTCTTGAAGGGTGTACTGTCTGTGGCGCGTCTCGTATCTATGTAATGTTGTAATAGTGCCCTGTAGATAGGCAGTTGCCCCGCTCACACCACTGCCGTGTGTTTGTCTATGTCTGCCTTGGGACAGTAATATGCTTTTAGACTGCTCACTCTCTATACATTCCCTATCGGCGTCTTTGCCTTTGTGGATGATGTCATCCACCTAGAAGTATGCCTCTGGGAGTGCTGTGTACCAGTAATCTTGATAGCACATTCTGTAACTGCGTAATGCTGTAGTGTGATAAGGTAGTTAGGTGTATGTTCGACTCCCAGCCCGGCAAGTGTGTGTGTGTGTGTGTGTGTGTGTGTGTGTGTGTGTTTCCGGCTGCCTGGGGACAGAGTAATGCTTTTAGACGTCTCACTCCACATACATTCCCCATCGGAATTTTTGCCTTTGCGGATGATGTCATCCACCTAGAAATATGCCTCTGGGAGTGCTGTGTACCAGTAATCTCGATAGCGCTTTCTGTAACTGCATAATGCTGTAGTGTGATAAGGTAGTTAGGTGTATGTTCGACTCCCAGCCCTGCCAAGTGTGTGTGTGTGTGTGTGTGTGTGTGTGTGTGTGTGTGTGTGTGTGTGTGTGTGTTTCCAGCTGCCTGGGGACAGAGTAATGCTTTTAGATGTCTCACTCCACATACATTCCCTATCAGCATCTTTGCCTTTGCGGATGATGTCATCCACCTAGAAATATGCCTCTGGGAGTGCTGTGTACCAGTAATCTCGATAGTGCATTCTGTATCTGCATAATGCTGTAGTGTGATAAGGTAGTAAGGTGTATGTTCGACTCCCAGCCCTGCCAAGTGTGTGTGTGTGTGTGTTTCCAGCTGCCTAGGGACAGAGTAATGCTTTTAGATGGCTCACTCCACATACATTCCCTATCGGCGTCTGTTTTTGCGGATGATGTCATCCACCTAGAAGTATGCCTCTGGGAGTGCTGTGTTCCAGTAATCTCGATAGCGCATTCTGTAACTGTGTAATGCTGTAGTGTGATAAGGTAATTAGGTGTATGTTTGACTCCCAGCCCTGCCAAGTGTGTGTGTGTTTCCAGCTGTCTGGGGACAGAGTAATGCTTTTAGATGGCTCACTCCCCATACATTCCCTTCTGGTATCTTTGCCTTTGCGGATGATGTCATCCACCTAGATGTATGCCTGTGGGAGTGTGGTGATGCTGGAACTCGGTAGCGCGTTCTGTTACTGCATAATGCTGCAGTGTGGTAGACTAGACAGGTAGGTGCTCGATTCCAAGGCTTTGCAGGTGTGTGTTTTTGGCAGTTATACCGTATGTGTTGGTTTCTGTGGGTGGCTAGCTGCGGGATGTGTTCAGTGTGTTTTGTTGCTGACCTATATAGTGTCCACAGCCTGCATATTCTGCCAAGACACTGGGTTGTCAGCACATACATTCGCCAATAGGTCTGGTGAGTAACTGTCAGCAGCCCTACTCTTACCCTTGATACGGTCTGACCCATGTGATGCAACATAACACACGTGCCTTGATAGTAACAACACTACATGATGCAGGTGGCACATGTAGTTTCCTTTTCATTCCTGTCTAATGCATTGTTGTCATGTGGTTCGCTGCTGTGATATAAATGCCATATCTACATATGTGTGTACATGTATATGTGTGTACGTATATATATATATATATATATATATATATATATATATATATATATATATATATATATATATATGTCCATGTATATATGTATACAAATAATATATATGATATATGTAGATGTAGAGGTGGGCATAGATGTGAACATATATGTCTGGGGACATCAGCACTATTGAATGTTTGTGCCAGATGATCTGTACATGATAACCTGGGATCTATGTATATCTGCCATGGCGTGGTGGTAATGCACATTGTCTGTAGTGTGCAGGGCCATGGGTTGTAGTCATGTAGACACCGGTTATTTTGTTGCTGGGAAGACCATGGGACATTGAATACGGTGATAGTAAGGCACCTGTTGCCAGTTGTGTATGGATCTGAACGACACTGGTTATTAATTTGGAGGTTCGGTATGGGTCATATAACTATTCATTAGAAGACTATATTATGCAGATGAGGTTGACTATAGTGTATCACATTTATCACTAGGGTGTGCTGCTGGTCCCTGGAGTGTATGTGTGTAGTCAGCCAGGTGCAGGTCTCGAATATAGTTGACAGCATGGGAGGGGGGTCAGGCATACTGTACGTACATTGCAGAACTGTGCCTCGGGAGTGCTCCTGCCTTAGCACACCTAAGATAGGGGTGTGTCTATACCTGCCTGGTGACATTGGGAGGGATGACAGCAGTGGTGGGGTAGTCAGGGTGTACAGGCTGCACAAACAGGTGTTGATCAGCACAATCAGCAAATGACATGGCCAGCCCACACATGAACAGTAAATTAATGTGTGCAAGCAGCGTACATACAGGTTTCGTCTGCACTCTACACCACCAGTGTATACCTGCAGGGACATTTCATGACACAGTCTAAACAAATGACACGGGCTGCAGCAGGCAACATATACCAACATGTGCAGGAGGATGGGGCAGTGAGGATGTGTATGCTGCCGAAAAACCCTTAATGGGGTGACATAAGACTTTATAGACTGAGGGTGACTTACCAGGGGCTACATGGGCTGGGGATGTTGGAGCACTATGGGGTGGACAGAGACCTCCTACAGCAGCTTGTTGACCTGTGCCTGCCACACCTGACACATCAAACAGGCCAAGGGAAACACATCACAGTGGATACCATGGTATGTGTTGGCCTAGGTGTACTAGCCACAGGTACCTCACACAGCACAACTGGGGATATCATGGGTATCTCACAGGCATCTGCATCCAGAGTATTGCACCAGTTCACAGACGCCATGTCAACACATGCTAGTGAGCACGTACATGTTGTCAACACACGTGATTAGTAGACCAGCAATATGCATCTGTTCAACCACATGAATGACTACCCTGGGGTACTGGGTGCTATAGCCTGCACACACATACACATTGTAGCACCACCTGGTGAGCAGGGTAGGGCCTACAGTCACTGCAGGGGCATATCCTCCAACAGCTAGGCCATATGCGATGGCCAGGGCATGAGATTGAATATGTGTGCTGTCTGCCCTGGAAGCTATGATGTGTCTGATATATGGCTCCTGACACAGCTGTAGCACACCAATGCCAATATGGACATCACCTACAGTCTCCTAGTGGAGTTGCTAGGTAAACACTGGTGTCGTGGCTAATGACACCCATCAGCAATGCATGCACACCTGAACACTCACACCATACTGAGGCGGATGCACAGGCAAAACATATACTTGTGCATGTGTTTGGGATGCTCAGTTCACAGTTCTGGTATCCAGACACATCCGTTGGAGCTCTGCAGTATTCACAAGCTACATGCATACGAGTTGCTATGGTATTTGCTATGCTACACAATCTTATCCTGCAGTAACAGTTGCAGCAGGAACAGCATGGGGCAGGGCCACACAGCCCAACACCACTGCCAAGGCCTGTACAGGCACAGTGTGACTTGGTGAAGGAACTACCTGAGCAGGGCACAGTCGGCGAAAGCCCATGCACAGTATGACCTGCCCTTGACAAAGAGGAAACACAAGGCATATGCACTGACACAGTAGGTACCCACGGATTTCCGCTCTCTGACCCGCACACAGTCAATGGATGCCAAACATGATGGTAGCTGTGCTCGGCCATGTATAGGAGGTGCACTGTGTGCATCCGACATAGGCAGCACTCCAGCACCATCCTCAAGTCTGGAACACACCCAGGGTATGTCTATTGACCTAACAAGTGGCAGTTGTATTAGAATGTGTAGTTACCCATTGCTATGGTATGTATGTGAACATACAAGTGACTGTGGTGGCCAAATTTTAGGGCAGCAGACAGTACACATCCATAGTGGCACCATGACCTCTGTAGCACATACGGGGGTCACAATGGTAGCCTGTAGTACACAGGGTGTCCTAACCCACTGCAGATTATGGGCTGACCATCATGTGTGTCCATACAGCCCACACACGTTCCATGCAGCTGGACAGATGTGGACCAATACAGACAAATGATATATGATGGCCTATGGATATGCCCAATGAATGACTCCAACCCTCTAAGACACTCACAGATGACAGCCGGCCAGGCAGTTTGATGTTGGTTGTGTAAGCTAGGATGTCCAACACCACTGTGCTGGTAATTAAAGCTGGGAACTGACATACCCTGGTATCCCTCCAACCAGCAATTTAGGTAGGTCCACACACTGACATGGAGTACCCTGCATACCAGTACAGTAGCAGCAGATGTGTACAACTGTTGGCTGTGCCCCCATCAAACCTACACATGTGAGAGTCCTGTGCGCCACCCATGGTGCTGTGTAGGACTGTGGTTGTGGTTGGATGTCCCCCCACGCTATGCAGACATGTAGCAACTGTCAATGCCACATGACCATTAGCTACCCTGCAGACACAGCATGATACCTGTCTGTGTAGAATGGAGGGGTCAGCAGCACAGTACTATCTGGACATGTGACAAATGCAATACAGTTGACCATACTTGGCATGATCACACACATGACGGTATTACAGTAATGTCAGTTGACAACATGCATAACAGTCATACTGTGCATTCTCACACACTGAAACACAGGACGGCCAGGCATGCATACACCAGTGGTCCGGACATATCTGCCAGTACATTGCTATACTGTTGGATATCTGCACTGTATGGTGTGTGTGTGGTCTATTGTCTGTACATATGCCATGGTCTATTGTTAATTCACATGAGCTATGTGCGCAGGGTACTTCTACCATTACGTGTATAGGGCAGTTCTTTGTTTGCGGACAGGCCGATGCCTTTGGATACAGACTGGGTAAGGCACATTCCAGCAGGTGGGAGCAGTTGTGCATGGGTTTACACAGTGTTAAGCACTGCTGACCTCTGGTCACAGCACCTTATACACGTTTAGACTCCACATTTCTTTGACAGTGCACTACAGGCATACTGGTAGACAAACACGCTTATAGCCGCTCGCTCAATGACATTTCCGCTTACATTTTTCACTCACACTGGGTGTGTGTGATCCCTTTTGATGCATATTACATTGGACTACATGACTACAGTATCAGGTATGTGTAACCATTTTGCGACGGCAGGCATTCGACTGTACGGACTAGGTGGCCTGTCCAGTGATGTAATCATATTATATGCGTGTTCCTCGTACAATCTGCTCCCATATGCCTGATACATGGGAACCGATACTCTGCAATGCTGACATGTGACTTGAGTTTGTTAACGCAGCTGTCCACCAAGTCATGCTACCGCATACCTACTGCACGTTGTCCACCTTTCAAATTGCACGACGGGAGACTGTAGGAGTGACACCTTTCCCACTTTGCATAGGACAGTCCCTCATCACGCATATCTCATGTGACAATACCAGAACTCTCCACCAATCGGGGACACATTTCTACAGAATCAGGGACAGGTCAAGAAAAATCAAGGACACTTTTACAAAAGTAGTGCTATTAACTTGAAACATTGACAGAATCAGAGCATATGACTTAATACACATATTCTGAAGTAACAGTTGTTTATAACTCTTACTTATTGTCATGAGTCAGTAAGTCAGTAAGTGTAAATCACCACCATTCCTTCAACAGCCACTAATTTTAGGAGGGATTAAGAGGGACAGAGTTAAACTTTCAGTCAACCTCAGGGACGTACCTGACATTCAGGGACAGTTGAGTGGTATGGACAATACTCTAGCCATTGCAACTGTCCTGATTAGGGGACATTCTCATGTTGTGCGTGTCTGTACTGGTTGCTTGTTACAGGTCTTGTATACCTGACACGTCAATATGTCATATGTAGTAGCATAAGCAACTTTACTGCTGCTAGACTACGCTTTGATTTGTTCCGATATGTATATTTCTGTACTATGCATGGCTGTAGGTATGTTCTGCCCTGGTATATCTGACATTTCTACAGAGCAGGTTCCACTTTGGCCATTCAGAATGGTGGCGGCCCTATAGACCCTATATGTAGAGCTATCACATGTGTCAAGGCAACACATACCCACAGCCAGTAGTAAACAGACGACTTCCATGGTTTGCATACATTAAGGTTATTCATGTACCATTATAATTGATAATACTGTTTCCTATTACATGTAGCTGTTACTGATACAACAAATTGATGTCTGATGCCACTACACACACTATATAGCCTCTATTCCCAAACTCACAGGCCATATGCCATAACTGTCATTTTGCAGGACACAACTGCCCATACGGGTGTGTCCCTCGCAGGCGTATGGGTGTTGAACCTCTTCTATTATGCTATCATCTACCTAAGGTGGTCAGCACATTATGCACTTTCCGTCAGTAGCAGAACTTACATACCAATGGTTGTGAATGAACACTATCAGGAACAATGCATAACACCATGTGGGACACATTTAGACGATTGGCTCTATTAACCAGACACATTCACAGAACATATGTAGTTATTCACGTTTGTAGAGGTACATGCTGTTTATGACTTATACATGTTGTCATCTGTCATTACCTGTATTCCGCCACCTGTTCACCTAATATCACTAGTTCTGGAAGTGTTTAATTGGACTTTGTTACATTCTGATACATAACTATGGACGTCCATGCTAATCGGGTACACGGCACTGATTTGGTCTCTATGTATTCCCCCAATGGTTTACAGACTATCCGGTAGATGTGCTCTTCGGGTTTGGGAGGTGTAGGCATATGCTATGCCCACATAGGAATATTAATGACTTCCACTGGGCGGGCCTACTACATCTCTGCCAACCAGCACCTGCACACTTAAGCCCATTAATGCATACCCATGGTCCACCTACCTGGCACCCCTCTACAGCAATCATGACAAATACTTACTGCGAGCACAGCTGGAGTATGAGCACACCCCTACACATTGCCCACTCTCCCCATCTCAGGACACATGTCATACGTTTTGTCAACCCATGTATTATCACACTTGCACAACCTACTGTTCCATGTACACCTACATCCTGCTCGTATTGATGTCAGCAGATTCACACATACCCTGAATTTTTGGGGTCCCGCAAAGGACACCGTTATCCATGTTTAAAGTGTACACCTTGCAGAACTCTCCCACTGGTACTTTCCTACCGGTGTTTTGGACAGCAGCAGTGTATTGATCTGTATTGCCTGTCTGTATGTCTGCCCGACCTAGCTGGGTGATGTGGGGGGTACAACGTTTATTTATTGGACCTCCCAGTCACATATGCCCGGGCTGTAAATATGTTACCCCTAATTGCTGTGAAGTAACCTATTTATGTACATGTGTATATCTACACTGACATATATATTTTGTTTTGTGTGTATGTGTATATATCACTACCTGTAGTTTGTGTATATCTATCTATCTATATATATCCGTAGTATATCCTTGTGTGTGTGTATATATATATCCGTATGAATATATATGTGTATGTAAATTAATATGGATATATGTATATATATGTTTTTATCTATATATGCATCTGTGTGTCCGTTAACCTATACATTTCCCGGACATGGGCACTTACACATGCGTATTGGGTTTTATCTCTGCTTTAACAGCATACTATTGCCTTAGTCATTATGACACCGACACTTCACTCTGGTGAACTTGTGCTCAGTATACTGCACGTTATACAGTGGACAGATGTCGCACGTTTTTCATGTCTGGGGTGCCGCTGCTAACTGGGATGTGATACAGTGTCATTCGACCTATTACTCATATGCGCAGCCTATTATTCCTGCTACTGTGTTTGTTTCTGTGCACATTCATATTATTACTGTTGATAGGATGTGTGTTTGTGTTACTGTGACTGTACGTCAACATATTGTTGTCTTCATGTAGTTGTGTCTTTTGGATTTTCCCAGTTTGGGGTTTTCACAGCAGAACTCCGTTCCGCTCATGGGTGGCGTATAGGTTTTACGTGCTGGGCTGCTAGCCCTGATGCACAACGTCCGACAACAATATGCCCAATCATGCATGTCTCCACCCAAATGATGCTCTATCTGGGAATCGCACCTACATACTAGCTGACCTCCACGGGCCACTGCATTGCACCTGGCACAACATACCCTAGCACTCCTGTGTCCATAATCGCATATCCATAGTTTCTCCTGCACACCCGTGTTGAGTTTCCATGGATAACAGCCATTATACACCTGATATCGCAGCCATAACATACCTTTACACATTGCCCTCTCATGAGAGTTGGGGCCCTACACACATTTTGTACCGCCTCGGGTATTCACAGGCTCACCATCCATTCATATTTGCACATACGTGCCTTTCCTGGTGTTATGGATTACGAACGATTTGCAGGTTACAAGTGTAGGTGGTCGCAACATGTACTAAATTCCGTCTGTTTACAATGTTGATGTAGCACTTCAGTGATGTTTTGGCCACTGGTATAACCCTGACTCTGGTGTGAAGAGCGGTGCTCTGCTCACACTTGTGCAGCTTTATGTGACATATGCTGCGAGCACTTCATAATTCCTTACTTGCTCTGGATTCCCTTCACAACCCTTATGTTTGCTTTCATCTTTCATGCTCCTTACATATCTATATCTATATCTATATATATATATATATATATATATATATATATATATATATATATATATATATATATATATATATATATATATATATATATATATATATATATATATATATATATATATATATATTTGTGTGTGTTTGTGTGTGTATATATATATATATATATATATATATATATATATATATAGATATATATAAAGATATTATATATGTGTGTATATATAGATAAATATGTAGATATATAATTGCATATTTCTGTTATGTCTGTGGATATTTATCTATACACACATCTATCTATCTATCTATATATATAAAAGTTACAGCTGTACAAGACAACATACATTTGCTATGCTAATAGCTGCGTACACCAGCAGGCACTTGCATCTACTTATTCTGAGTTACATATGTTTACAGGCACTTCTTTGGGATTACATGTGCCTTATTCCTTATGAAAGTACCACTTTGATGGAATCCGGTTAACGGGCCCATGCGAACGCGGTCACCTTTACATGTATAAATGTTAGCTTTACAGCACAGAGGCATTCATTACACAATTGATATGTGCTATAGTCGTACTTGAACCGGGAATGCCTTTACGTAACCACTAAACTATTGGTGTTCTAGCTCATTTATATGTATACCCATGGTTCATAGCTACTCTGACATACGCCTCACCGCTTCCCTTAGACAGCAGGCATCCATTCTCCTGCTGGGAAAACCGCAGTACTACAATTAGGACATTCCCTGTTTCCTACTGCTCTGGACCCTTGCTGCAAGTCTACTCACTCCAAGGATATTCAGAATGCCTACGCTTATAGTCCTCACACATATGCGTGTTTGATTGTCAGGGTGTTCATGTGCTGGTCCGGGTTTAGGCTCAGCCGACTGGTGACTAGAGCTGCCCTGGTGCTGTTCAAAGATCAGACGTAACACATGGACAGAGTTAGTCCAGATTTTAACATTCTACCTGTGTTTACAGACACAGGTGTTTGGGCACCTCTGACCACATTATTGGGTCGGCGCTACATAATTTAGGGCGGGGAGGGGTTCCACTACATAATGCAGGTTGCGGGGTGATTTCCACGTGTTTCCCTTCCCATTTGTCTATTTCATTCATTTATAGATACAATGAATATTATTCTGGACATCTGTTATAAATTCATTACAGGTATGCAATAGTCCTGTCAACAGATGTGACAGTTGGTTGGTGTACTTATGTGTACGGACCTCTGTGATACTCGGGGACTCATTTCTACAATGACAGGGACAGGGGTATGACAAGTCAGGGACACTCACGGACATTTCTACCATATTAGTACTATTAACTTGGAACGTGTTGACAGATTCGTAATACTACTAATTTTCTGCAGTTAAATGCGTCTATTACTCTTCATTGTTGTAAGTAGTCATTCTCATTCAACACCTTTCCCCCAAAGGTCACTGGCTTTGTGAGTGGTTAAAAGGCTGGCCAGTTATTCTGCGAATGCTCTGACCATTGGTAGCGTTCACATTGTCATATGTACAGGTTGGGAAGTATTCTGGGGACTAGGGTTGCCACCTTTTCAAATGGCCAAGATGGGACATTTTCCGAACACACATCAGATTTTACAAGCCGACACATACCCACGCTCAGTACAAAGGATAGAACTTTACTTATTTGCCTGCATAAAAGCCTATTGTTGTAGCGGTTTAGTTGCTTATTCTGTTTCTTGTAACATGTAGGTATTTTAGATACTGAAATAATTATTTTCTGCAACTATTACATAACATATGGGACATAGTTATGTCCTACAATCCCAGGACATTTGCCATTTGTAATGTATTTTGTCAGGACACAACTGTCCAAAGAGGGACTGTCCCTCGCAAAGTGGGACAGATGGTAATCCTACTGTGGACACCAGATTGTTTGGGCCAACACATAGCCACGGTCAGTGCAGGTTTAGAACATTCATTTGTTTCCTAGCTGTGAGCCTTATACCTTTGGCACTTTTGTTGTTTGCCTGTTTCTTCTACGAATTACGTTTATTCTATCCTGATGTGACCGCTTTAGGTAACTGTTACATGCAGTATGGTACATAGTTATTTCCTACAATCACAGGACATTTGGCATTGTATCATTGTTGGTCAGGTCACACCTACACACACATTAATTGTCCCTCACACAGTGGATCAGGGGGTATCCTGTTTACGTCAGTGCCTTCATCACCCTTATACCATGTGCCACTATGCGAATGTGTGCAATATATTCTCTCACTTATTCGTGTCGGGACACGTGCGTCACGGGCAGGTGTTTGATCCTGGGCAGTAGGTTCTGCATGACCATCTAGGGCTGGACAGTCTCGTGCACCACTACTGCACATTCCAACTTGTGTCAAGATATCTATAGGACTAGACTTTGTGTCTTCATACCCATTCTAATGTTTACACAGGTTACTTATCCCATGAGGGATATCCCAAAAATTGAACAAGACCAAAACAAGACAAATACCGAACATTCTTATGGCGTTATGAAAATGTGCTGGGGGTTTTACATGCAAGGGATACATAGTTTGCAATCCTGAAACTGCCTACGGTGACACTACCTACTACATATGTGTAGTGGTCACTATGTGTAGATGTGGCTGCACCAAACCAGTAGGCCAAATATGGCTGGATTTGGTGGACGTTCACGTATAGGAGCAGGTTGTGTGATGTGGAGTGGATGCTGGATAGTCCATTATGCATCCAGGTGTGTTGCATTTGATATGGCCAGTTCAGGACCAATCTGTGGGTATGTGCCGGTGACATGTCTATACATTTGTATCGCACATTTTAATATTCATATGTTTGTGGGATTGTGTTCTACAGTATGGCCTGTCTGGTTGTATTGCAGATGTGTATGCATGTTTTTGTGTTTCTTTCTGCTTCATCCGGTGCTCCCTCTTACACATCCGGTTCACCTATTCTGCATACGACACAGTGTCGCCTTGGAGGATTATACCATTACCCATCCCCCCACACACATATTCCTGACACTCCATCCATCACTGCTTTGGTTGATAGCCCATGACACGGTCAAGGTAACACGTTGCATACCGTATATATGTCAGGTACCTGTATGGTTGTGTGGACTACCCCACCATGTTTGACTTTCCACATGCTATACCTCACACACATAGGTACACGCCCATACTTAACTTTCATGACGTGTTTGGTATACCTGGGTAATACCTGTTCAACTGTGACACATCCTGACAAGTTTGGCTTGGACCACAGATGTGTGGATTTTGGCCAACTGTTCTAATCATTGGTAGGATGCCACCTTTTCCTATGTCCAGTGTCCAGGATGGGATATATTCCGGACACATATCCGAATGTGCTGGACAACACGTACCCACAGTCAACGGTACGGATAATACTGTTCCTTTCAGCCTACATGTTGCCTTCTTGTTGTAGCAGTTTATATGCTCCTTCTGTTTCGTTTACATGTGTATTCTATTTCCTGTCACATTTGGTATATGAAATACGGACATACCTATTGTATGTGACTATTACATGCGTTGTGGGATATAATTCGGTCATACGGTCACTAGATATGTACATTTATCATGTTTTTTGTTACGGACACATCTGCCCAGCTGTGTACCCTCCCTCACAATATGGGTCAGCTGGTGACCCTGACCATTGGGCTGGACGTACCTATTGATGATGTGCTAACATATGATGCGTTTCACTTCCACTTGGTATAACTATCTACACTGCGTTGGACTATGGGCGCACGGTTTTCAATGTCATTTGTTCATGAGATAGGGACCCGTTATTCTCTACCATGCATTTGTGTTTGCTTCTTCATTTTGTGTTCGCAGGAACTGTCTTGCATGCTTTGTATACGTTTCAGTATCCACGGACACTGACAGATGTGATTACTATTGCTTGCAAATTGTTATATGCAAGCATTTTAGATTGCACGTCGACAGCTGACATTTCCATGCCTCCGTGCGGCACTTCGACACGCCCTATGCACTCGCACTCCTTTCCTATGTACGTGGCTGTGGTGGCAGCGCGCCTTCATTAATATGCATTTGGCGCTACTGCGCCATCTTCACGCTGCACAGTCGGCACAAGCCTAACGCCAGCCTTGCGCCAAGCTTCATGAATCCCGGGGATGGAAAAAAAAAGATAACTTTGGACATCCCACAAAGAATTTGTGCATTGCAATGGTATATTCTGCCATTGGCAGTATATACTGTGAGAAGACTGCCTATTTGGTCTCCTAATTAAATATTGAATAAGATAGGAGACTAGTTTCAGATTTTGTTTGGGACGGAGTTAAAACTTCATAAAATAGTCCAATCTTACCTTAGGGACAGGAAAATGGTGATTGTGGGCACAACTTGGAAATGTGCATACATGCTTGCATACTGGGAGCATTTTATAAACTGGCAAATCCCAAGTATGAGGCCATTTGACAAATGTATTTTAGAGATCTAGGGGTATTAATGGTCTTTGGAGAACAGTAATGGGGATGAGAAGAAGAATTAATTGCTCTCTGACCAGGGTTAGTCAGGGATCTCATAGCAGGGATTTAGGGAGCTCCCGAGTCCCTACAACAACCATAACGAGCAGTTGCTCATCATGCAAACTGGCCTGGCTACATGCATTCCTAATGACTCTCGGGGCTTATTGCACACATTGTAAACAGTGTTCAATTGGTCATGATCTCAAGCCCTGCATTTCTGCATCCCCAGTATGTCTAAATAAAAAAATAAAATGCAAAGTACACTAACTGATGTACTGAGCAGCATAGAAAACTTCCTCATGAATGTTTTAATTTTTTTTACATCAGCAAAGCAAATAATATGTACATGCATGGTGCAGTAGATGTTTGCTCCTGTATTACTTTTATCATGTAATTTATCACTGCCTTGGCTTATGCAAATAACAACTAGTGATATGAAGTCTAATTCATATGGGCTGAATTATTGAAGTATGTTACCATCCATAACAGCTAAGTGCAATTTATGATGGTGCCGATGTATTGTAGTGCAGGACTTGTTATGACCCTACTAAAATGGTTCAACAATCATGAAGTGTGCTACCAGTCATACAAACTAATGAGGAATCATGCTAATCTCAGTTTATATACAACTGTTTTTGGCAAAGCATGCTTTAATATGCAAAAACAAAGTTAACTAATGGCATTCTAAATATTTATACTTACAAATAAAATACATTGCAGTGTAAGCAGGTAAAACCTTTTCTAATATTTATCAAGGTTTCTCTGATAAATATGCATATCTACAACATTTTTGCAAATCGCCATTTGCACTTTGCTATTCCCTAGCAAACTTGACACTTGTAGAATACAAATGAGCAAAATGTCTTGCTTAAACTTCTATAAATTCTTACTGAAAAAAGAGCTCATAGAGATTGACTCACATTTTCAGACATAGTCTAAACCATGATGTGGTATGAGTATAAATATACAATGCTGCAAAGAAATTGTATGTCAAGATGTATAGAAAGGATCTACTGATGTCTGGTAACATTTGGGGTCGCTCATTACTTGGTCATGTTTTATAGACTGTGCGTTTTTGGTTATGTTTTTTTCTGATATATGAAGAAAAAACATGGTTATGAGTTAGCAGTAACAGTAAACTCCAAAAATATGTCAGACTTTTTGGCATTTCTTTTGTATGGGAGATTTCTATCTATTAGATTGCAGATCCTGTGTAAGGGTATTTCAGAGGCAGATTCCCTGAGAAACTAGCTCCTGTAATGGTTTGATTTTATTTTTGTCCCACTGTTTGACTGTAGTTGTGAGAGCCATTTGTCATCCCAAATGTTTTTTTTTTTTATTTCTGCAATGCTGTGGGATCAAGGAGTTACTACATTTAAGTAAGGGGGCGTGGGGACAAAGTATAGGGGTTGGGGGGTTGGTATAATGGTTAAGGTGTTTACTTCACATACACAAGGTACAGGAGTTGATTCTAACTTTTGAAAGGGAAATTGAGTAGGCTGAAAATGGCCCACAAGGGCAGCTAGCCTAATACTTTCATATGAACCACATGGGGGGGGGGGGGTGTAGGAGTGTTTCCCTTAGTAAAATAAATAAGAAGCTTGTGTGCATTTGGGGAGTTTCCCTTGGGCTGCCTGTCTGTCAGCAGCCACATTTTGGGCTTTTATAATGTACACATTTTCAAAACTTACAGCCTTTTTTCCCTATAACTTGTCTTTTCTTGCATCTATCCTCATCTTTTTCTCAGCTTCAAAAAATATTTTGCTCAGTTATTTATTCTGATGTTCTACTGCCTTCTTTCTGCCAGATAGGGCTTCTAATGTATTCTCTCTGGGGGTTGGCATAATCGTTAAAGTGTTCACCTTGCAGACACAGGTACAGAGTTTGTTTTTCACCTTTGTCTAGGCATACAATAGTCTGGAAACATTTACTAGTGAACTATGGCCTGCATTGTTATTGTAGTCCAGAGATGATTCACTTAACAGCAAATACTATATTTACTTTAAGCATTATCCTGCCACATTTTACAAATTCTTTAGGAAATGACACATAAAGTCATAACACCACAAAGTGAATAAGTCTTACCCCCAGCTACATTTGGAACTATTCAAGCCTTGGCTGGCACTGCCCAGTCACCACTGAGTTTGCATATTAAATGACTTTGTACTCTCCAAGAAGAAGATAGCAGACTACCAATCCAACAGGATTCTCCTAGATCAAACATCTAGCTCTCTGGTTTTGAATGTAAGTTTGAGCTATCAAACTAGGATGCAAAAATGCAGAACTGTATTGGTCAGCTAGCAGCATTTTACAGTTTCAGTCGCCTATGTCTGTGCAGATTCAGCTATTGCTGTAATTCCCCACTTGACAACTGATCATATAGCCACTAGAATATCATCCACACTGAGAAGGCTGCTATCAATATTTGTTCATGTTAATAACAGAATTGGTAAATTTAACCCCTAGATAAACATTTATCTTTACTTCTGAAGACATGATGCACACATTTGTAGAAGGCATGCATTAGGTATAGTGTCAAATTTGTGGAAAGAAACCTTGCATTTTAAAATAAACAACTACCTCTTATGAACTTGTGACAAATGAAACAGTGACTTTTACACTGCTCATTTAAATGCCAAAATGTTGTTACTCTAAGAAGTAACAGTGACAACTCATAAAATTAGCTTTTGCAATGGCTCCCAAATTAACATAGATGCAAAGGCATCTGTGGTATTAAAACAGCTGCTTTTTAAACTGTCACATTTCTTGCTTATATATGCACTTGTACCTTACATAAAATTGCACTATTGTTAATTCATTAATTATTATATGCTGCCACTGGCTTGTGTTATTAGTAGAGGTTATATATATTGATTGCTGCACCATCAGGTATGGTACAGATGCAATTAATTTGATGCATGTGTTCTAGTGCTTTCACTTGCTTATCCTTGTATATAAAGTTACATTGAAACTCTTTTCACATTGTACAGTTGTATATGGCTCACAAAGAGAGATATGATTTCATTCTCTAAAGTCTGTAGCAGCATGCCCACATAAATTATGTTAGCTAAGAAAATATTAGGTACCAGTCTTAAGTGGTACTTAATGTCAGAGGCTGCACTTCTTTGCCATGTGGTACCTACAATCCATCACCCTGGCTGGTCCTACAAGGATATCCATCTTTTGAATGCCTTATGTAGCCAATAGGGTGTCTACATAATGAAAGAGAGTTTCATAACAAACTATTATGTTCTGGCCTGCCTAGCAGTTGAGTAACAGGGGAATTGTTTGTAAAACTCTTGGATAGGCCCACAACAGAGACAGAAAGGAGTGGTCCATTTCATGAAGTGATATAATCAGGGACACAAGTTGAAAAAGCTTCTTACTCACATGACCAATAAAGTGAGTAGTCTGCAGAGATCACTTTACCTTGATCATAAAAAACTGAGTGGCAGGTTGTATTTGAGGCTTAATTGGTGCACCAGAATTTAAGGTCTTGAGGCATGTGTGTAGGAATGCATTGTTACAAAATAAATGAAAAAAAGTGGAAAAAGAAAAGTTGCTGGGATTAGAAGATGAGGTATGATAAGTAGTTAGAGATGAAATATACTCTTTCCAGGAATTTGAATGATTATAGTGTGTGTCATATTCATGATAAGGGAGGAAAAGGCAAGTAAAATATTGCAGGCAGTGGTTCACGGACTTTAAGGGTGTGTTCACTAGAACATTTGCATGTAGTTCATTTGGGCAGGTTTATTCAGTTTTTCAGAGGTTTAATTACATTAACAAGGATGCATAATACTTAAGGAAAGGTGAACATGGTGAAATAAAGAGTATTGCTATTTGAAATAGACCCTTATTTCAGATTGGCTAAGAGTCATTTATGTGTTTACTGAGTCATACTCCAGTATTATAATACCCTCTTTTGTTTCATCTTGTGATCTTTTGGACAGGAATGTTCCAAGATAAAATAACATTTAGAACAGTTATGGTTGCTGTGTTGATGGAACTATGACCTTCGGTGATGGTAGACACAGAGCTTCAAAATTTTTTTTTTTTTGGTGAAATTTCCTTGGTATGTCAACATTTAATGAGTTGTGATGGTGATACATTGTAATATAGTGTAGTATTAATTTAAAGCTGCAATGGTTGTTGTTTCATAGTGATCATAGTCCTTTATTCCAGAAAAAATTTACTGTGATTACTCTGAAGAGAATTTTCTTGTCTGTTTTTTTTTTTCTTTATAGAATAGTCATGCAAACCACCACATGGACTCTGCCATCATAGTTATGTTGTTGCTAATGCAAGGGAGTCACAGAAAGTCAATTGGCAACTGTTAGATTACACCAGTTGTCAGGTAGGATATTTTTCATTATCTGAAATCTACAGGCACCAGGGACTTCACAGGCATGCAGGATGTGGCATTGAAATATTACCAATATCCAAAGGTGTTTTTTGTTATTTGCCATATTCTGAAAGGAGGCAGTAGGGTCATAGCACTGATGCTGCCCCTTTGTAGAGCCACAAGAGAATACAAGGCAGAAAACTGGTTCACAGCTGGTAACAATGTGTAAAACATTTTATACTTAAGAGGGGCAGTGGCATTAAAATAACTTGGTGCAGCAGGACTTGAAATGATATCAGGTAGTGGCAGTCATCTAGATGTTCATCAGTGATAACTGTAAAATTGCAAACTATAAATATTTAATGCAGATATACTCATAGCCAACTATTACATAATGTCATGAGAGGGTTTTGTTGTTGTTGTTGTTGGTTAATCATTTAAGTGAGCCTGACTCTTTGTGACCTCAAGGACTATGGCAGTTTGACAAAAACGGTTTAATTTAGTTCTCGCAAAATCATATTATTTTTTTCTTCTCTTTGAGATCAAGACCTGGTAGGGAGGGTAGTCTCTAGCTTGCAATCCAAATATCTTCTTGGCCTCATCCCACTCAGCAATGCCCTTTTTGGGAATAGGATATAAATTCTTCATTTCCAGTCCAAAGGCCATTGTTCTGTTTTTCCATATTTGCTGGCAAATTCCATACAGTACTGTAACAGCATCCTTTTGCAGGATGTTAAACAATCTAGCTGGAATTTCATCATTTTCTATAGCCTTGTTATTAGCAAGGCTTTCTATTGCTAATTTAGCTTCACTGTCCAGGATGCCAGGCTCTAGATCAGAGAATGCAGGACTAGATTCCTAGAATCTGTCAATTGAAAGCTGTTAATGGGATCCATATGGCAAACACACACATACACACACACACACACACACACACACACACACACACACACACACACACGCACATATGTATACATGGCCTTCAACACCTATCCTATGCGCACAGGCTCAAATCACTATTGCTCTACTCAATATTGTACAAAATGCCCAGAGGTGATATGTGTCTCACCTACAAGGCAATATTGGACCCTGCCCTACTAGAGATGCTCCATATCTGTAAGTCTAACTCCTCATGCATTACCCACTCGAAAGGCCTAAATCTAATATGTGATATCAACAAAACCTGTTGGAAAGACAGGTTTGTCTCCCAAAGGCTGACCCATTTCTGGAATAGACTTCCCATA
>NC_056743.1:1164706905-1164786905 GCF_019279795.1 Protopterus annectens
AAAGACTCTGCAACAAGTGTTTGTTAGTGTTTAAAGGGAAACAACTTCCCTGTGTAGAGATTAGAGTTTCTTATGGGAAATAACTGTTTCCATTTTTCCAAAACTGTGTGATGTTGGAGCTGCTATACACAAGTAGGAAGGGTTTTCTAGGAAGCCACTCCTAACATGGAGTTCAAAAGGGCTTGTCTCCCCTACCTGCCAAAAAAAAAAGCATTGTTTTACAATTCTCATTAATTCTCAAAGATTTCCATGATTATCACATTGACAACTTGTTCTTGTTGATGGGTTAGACTCGATGAGCATATGTTCGGCAAATATACCTTTAAAATAATGGGTTAAACTCAAGCTATACAGTAATGTAACCTTTACTCTCATGAAAGGAGGCTGGCTCTATGTAAACATGCAAGTGACAGGCTACAGCTGCAGGCCTCACGTGAAAGCTGTCACAGCAGCCTTTAAATGACATTTGCAAACTTACTATCCCATCCAAAAATAAGCCAGAGAAATGCAAAAGGCATCAAAATATCAATGTTGGCCAATTCATAGTATGATGTTACTCATTCTGTAAATGGCAATTAAAGCAGACTATATGTACTTGTAGATGGCACACTTAAGGGCAGACAGTTTAGAAGCAACAGGCTGTCACTGTTTCTGTTGTGACCCAAAAAACTCCTGAAATGTGTAGGAATTAAATTGATGCTCTCTGCAGCACACTGTGATGTACTACACTTAATAAATCCATGTACAAAGCATTCAGCTTCTTCTTCTTCTTATAGGTTCATAGGTTCATAGGTAGGTAATAGGCTATCAGCCCAAGAGCCTACATAAGCCTAGCCAACAAGGTTCCCTGGCTTACGCCACCCAAGAAAGTTATTTTCCTGTGCCACTGTCGAGCAGAGACACAGAACTGATCCCCGGGGTGTATTTCTTTCGGCTTTTCCTGGTTAGGGGTCACCACAGCGGAACTCCAGTCTGCTAATGATTGACAGGAGACTTTTACGGTGCTGAGATGCCAGCTCGACACCCAACCTTCAATGAAGGCATGCCCTACGCATGTCTTTCGAATGCCACTCGACCACAGGGAGGACATTCAGACTCCACACAGAAGGTGCTCCAGCCGAGAATCGAATGGGAGAACCTCTTGCTGTGAGGCAACAACACTAAAAAAAAATAGAAAAACTAGTAGACTTAAAACTTCATTCATGAGCTCAGTCACAATAATTTCCAAAAAGCATGAAACCCAGGTAGTGTTCCAAAGCAACAAGCCTTTATTCATCAC
Organism: Protopterus annectens; assembly: GCF_019279795.1. NCBI lineage: Eukaryota > Metazoa > Chordata > Ceratodontiformes > Protopteridae > Protopterus > Protopterus annectens. The sequence goes on from NC_056743.1 coordinate 1,164,708,185, forward strand.
AGACAAGCGATCATCAGTAACAAAAAAATCAGAAATACTTTACAGTATTAAACATATCTGCTTTTATACACTTAGAAGCAGGTGTGGACAATATATGTATTGTTTAATTTTAAACCAGCCCATTCCAGACAAACAATATCATTGCACTAGAAACAACTGATCTGATGGTACATTATGTTATCTCTCTGTATCATAGGTGACCTACATTCAGAGGCATCATTTAATGGCCAGGCTGGTGAGTAATGGATCAAGCATGTAGACAGAAACAATTGAATGCAACCAATGTAAAGGTTAGTCTGTGCTTAACAGTTTTCCATTAATGCTTCTTTTGAAATGCTTGTGATTCTAAAGATATTATTTGTTTGAACTGTGAAGATATAACTTGACTTTCTCAAGCAGTCCATGATGCAATCAATGAAAGTTACAGCAAAACTCTCAGAGTTCTTTTGGAGGGAATGAATCAAATTTGTTACCAAGGTAAAAGAAAAATAAGCTTAATTCTTCCATGTGCAACTAAAAATATTCTCCAAACGTAAAGACTTTATTTGTGACTTGCATCAGATCTTCATTCAGAAACGTTTTCTTCTCCTTCATTCCCCTTGTGTACAAGTTCATGCTTTTACAGTCCTAAATTCCAGTAATATCATTCTGTTGCTGGGTCTAGTACATTTTATCAACACATCCAACTTCACATTACAACAATAATTCAGCTAGACTACCTCATAATTATATCTATCTACACATCTATCTATTTCTCTCTCTCTTTCTCATACATGCAAACACACACACACACACACACACACACACACACACACACACACACACACACACACACACACACACACACACACACACAAACACACACACACACACATATATATATATATATATATATATATATATATATATATATATATATATATGGGTCTATATGTCTTGGTCGACTGTTTATTTGGTCGACAGTTCATTTGATCGACAAGCATTTGCCCCCTTCCCCAATGTTGTGCGACCCTGGAGTTGATATATATAGTTGGGGGGGGTGTGGGGGGCACAGCCCCCCACATTGCGGGATGTGGGGAACAAAGCCCCCCACCTAAAATGCTTGTCGATCAGATGAACTGTCGACCAAATAAACAGTCAATCATATGAACTGTCGACCAAGTCATATAGACCCATATATATATATATATATATATATATATATATATATATATATATATATATATATATATATACACACACACACACACACACACACACACACACACATATACACAGTGCTTTTTTTTGTAAACAAACAGGTGGTGGTATGCATATGTTGCATTTGGATCAACCCCCACCCCTCAGCCCCCCCCAACCATTCCAGCATCTCATTACTTGGTTATTGGTTGTTTCTCCCCAGTTGCCATAAACACTGTTCAAAACTCTCAGTGTGAATACTGCTTTCTGCTTTACTTCTACAATGATTACATATATATGGATTTAATTTAAAACTTTTATTTCAAGTTTTCCAGCACAAACACTGATAGAGGTTTGCTAAACAAAGCAATACAGTCTTACAATGAAAACAGACTTATCATTTAAACTTCGGTGACTTTGAAACTCATATCCATTGAAACAGCATTAAAACCCACATTCAAAGAAAATGCATCTGGCCAGTGGCAGATTAAGTTTACCTTAGGCATGTTTACAAATCCTAGACTCCTTGCACACATTTTTAGGACCATGCAAAATTTCTTTGATTCACCTTCCTGATTGTATTAAACTATAATATATAATAATTAAATTATATCTCTTTTATAATACACCACCACTTGTTAGAGCATGTTATAGCCAGTAAGCAAAGAAACAAAACATATGAACCAATAATGCCCAAACTGCCCAATTCAGAACATTTCAACCATAAAAGGCTACTCAGACTTCTGTCATTACAACATACCAATATCAGTCAATATGCACAGTCTATGCAGAAGTAAAAGTCATCTGAATAATTCCACATTAAAGAGATCTGACTGTAACTAATGAAAAGATGATGCTAACAAAAATCTTTATATTTAAGTATTTCATCTACAAATTCAATGCCTGCTGCCCTTGAAGACTAAATTGCCTATGTTACATTAAAAATGATAAGCTAGTAATATTGCAATAGGGAATGGATGGAAAACTAAAACAGGTTCATGGTTACTAGGCATCTTATCCAAAAGAGGACATACTCAGGACTGCAGCACCCCACCCTCTTAAAATCCATCACAGTATCAGCAATCCATCTACATGCTGTGGGAATAGAACCTGCAGCCTTCTGCATCAAAACATAAGGATGCTGTCTGATCTGCTACAAACACTGCTTTAAAACTCTAAACACGCAATAGTGATACTATTTGCTAAGCAAAACAGTTGCATATTTTGGGTAGAGGATTCAGGCTCTTGTTTCGTGTAGCTAAGGTACAGGGCTTGAGCCTAAGCAAATTACTACCTGTTAATCCTAACTAAGGCACACACTTCAACCTTTTAATGCAAGAAATCTGGATAAAGTCTAAAATAAATAGGAACAGATTATAAATATTTTTGTCATGAACTTAGAAAATTGCTAGAATAACAAGATTTGTGTTAGTGTGCATTTTTCTAAAGGATATGAAGTCTAAACCTCTAAAAGCTGTCATTATTTAGCAATAGTAGTATGAACCTATGAACCTATAATCTCGATAGGTGGATGGGGGATCATAGGTTTGTCCCAGGGATTACTCCCGTGTCACTATTAGACAGAGGCACAGTAAACTAAACCTTAAAAAGGGCACAGTATACTCAAATCTAGGGGTGGCGTAAGCTAGGCTTATAATTGCCCCAGGGCAGATAGCCTAGTATGAACCTATGAACCTATGAACTTCAATCTTTTTATGAGAAAAAAACAAAAATATGGAGCAAAAATCTGGACATTCTGCAAAAACCTGGGCAGATGAGAGGTATGCCACCTATCTCTTACACACACACACATACACACCATACCTCTCAACCTCTTAGCACAAGAAGTCTGGGCAAAGCCTGTCATAATGGGGAGACAAAGGCCCAAAACTAGGGACACATTTTAAATATCACTCTTATAAATTCAGAAAGTTGCTAGAATAACAGGATTTGTATTAGAATGTAATTTCTAAAAAATATAAAGTCTGAAACTAAACTCAAATGCATGCCATTAGTTAGTAACTTCAATCCTTAGCTCATCCCGGTGATGTCTCAAAAAAAAAATTAGACCAAAAATATAAGGCAAAGATCTGGATATTCTGTGAAAATCTGTACAGTTGAGAGGTATTCCACACACATAACCCCTACCTCCCTCTTAGACCCTCCCTCATACATCTCAACCTTTTACAGCAAGAAAGCTGGACACACATAATGGGGAGGACAAATGTCCAAAAATAGGGACACCTTTTAAATATTGCTCTCACAAACTTAGAAAGTTGATAGAACAACAGGTTTTGCATTCAAATGAACCTTCTAAAGGATATGAAGTCTAAAGCTCAAATGTCTTCCATTATTTGCTATCTTAATCCTTAATGATTTGCCAGTGATTGCCAGAAAAACAGTTTTATGAGAAACAGACCACAGATGTAAAACTAAAATTTTGACATTCTGCGAAAATCTGGACATTTCACTCACTAATGCACACACACACACACACACACACACACACACACACACACACACACACACACACACACACACACACACACACACACAGACCTACCTCTTCTTATACACAAACACACACACACAGACCTACCTACTTCTGATACACACACACACACACACACACACACACACACACACACACACACACACACACACACGCGTGTGTGTGTGTGTGTGTGTGTGTGTATATCAAGCGAAAGAACTATAAAAAAGTGAGCAATTGAATGTATCAAAAAGTGATCAAATTTCAACAATCAGAAAAAGAAGAGCTTGAAGCACAAAGATTCAAAAAACAAAACAAGCAAAAAAAAGTCTACATTTTTAGAGGAGTAAGCTTGCTGCACCCACTGACACCCCCTACTAATTATATATACCAGTACCATGATCACACTGTTGTAGGGAAAGAGCAAATTCTTGGTCCTCACTGTACTGTGATCCTGGACAACCAAATATTGGCAACATTCAAAAATCTGATGTTCAAACTCTTTAGCCAGCAATTCAAGGGTTCAGGCTTTTGACAATATGAACACTTCAACCACAGTGTGTGTGTGTGTGTGTGTGTGTGTGTGTGTGTGTGTGTGTGTGTGTGTGTGTGTGTGTGTGTGTGTTCAAGTTGACATATCATAAACTGAAAAGATAATTTTTCATATAGGCTATCCATACGCTTTTGATGTATATATATATATATATATATATATATATATATATATATATGTGTGTGTGTGTGTGTGTGTGTGTTTGTATATTTGTTTGTTTATTTCTCATATGCATAATACATGTAATACTGGAAGGTACATATGTACATCTCACATGTGCAATTCGTTTACATTTGGTGCCATACAGCTGAATCTTATCATATGCATAACAATCTCATAGCCAGATGGCACACAGATACAAAGCTACCTTTTTTATAATATAACCAAATTCAAAATAGATCTAATAGTTCTGTCTTTGACATAATTTAATTAATGAACAAGAACAAAATAAACGAATACCAAACCACACAATAAACTGGAAGCAAAACTGATTTATTAACAATGTCTCAGTTTAGTGTTTTTGTCCTAAAAACAGTCTTCAAAGTTATGATGAAGTCCATTTTAAGGACAAAAGCGCTAAAGTGAGACATTTCAAATTAATTGTGTTTTTCCTCTGGTCTGTTGTACGGCTCAGTATTTGTTTTTATTATTGTCACTGCCTTTGCAGCTTTTGATTTTATTTTATTTTATTTATTTATGTATTTATTTATTTGTAACTTACTTAATGAAACACACTTTGCTTGTTAAGTTCAAGCTCAGTAGTATTTCATTGGCATGTAAATGGCTTTTGTAATTATTGATCAATATACTGAGATGTTAACCATTTCTGAAAGTAGCAAAGAAAGTCTGACTTGTTTTAAAAATCCTGCAGATGATGAGATAGTTGAATTACTAAGTGACTATTCATGGCTATTTTCATTAGTAATTTGTTGGCATGCCAGTCTGCTAGTCTCATTACAGGTGGGAGGTCAACATGCATGGATAGGAGTTACTGAGATACAGTCTAAGATCTGTAGCATCACAAAACTTCGTCTTCACTGTAATCTGTGCTGCTGCCAAGTGAAGTATACAGATTCATGATATGGAAACCCAAGACTCAAAAATTCAGAGCATAATCTTTATCACTAATGTACCCCCACCCACAGCAATATGGACATTTTGCTTGTAATGTAACTTCCTTGCTCGTGTTTTGAATCAATACCAGCAAAAAATGAAATGTTCACCTAACTAAAAAATACTTAAACACATTAACGGTTGACTACTACAGTTCCAAATATTTCCAAGCTTAAACATTTGTTATAAAACATAACACATTCCTAGAACACACCCAGCCAGCTTATCTTCAGATACAAACAATAGCAGAAAATGGATAGGCTTACCACTGAAGCCAAAGGTTTATGTACTCTGCAGGAAAATCTTAACTGAATGAAAATGTTATGTTTTATCATCTGCAGGTTGGGTTTGGCTATCAAATTCCAGTTCTGCTGCTGAAACTTCTGAAATACAGAGTTATTTTTTGGTCCTGCACAAATGAAGCTACATTTGGGGAGATGTTACTGCAAACAAATGAAGATAAGATGGTACAGTACAGCTACCAAAAATATGTACGTATAGAATCTCCAGTTTCAGTGCAGCAGGACACTCAGTATGTCCACGGACTGCTGTGACAAGAGAGCTTCAGGCAGAGAGATATATCTGGTGACTAATGTATCCTCCAGTAGTGGTTTGATAAGCTTCATATGTAAGGTTTCAGTATCACTAATCTGAGCATGACCACCACAGGAAAGATAAATGTAAAGGTGCACGTTGTACAGCATTTGGGTCCCATCTTGTATGCCAGTTTATCTGTTCCAGTAACCCAAACTACAACTGAATTCTCAGATGTAATAGAAACTCCTTACCTTAAAAACTGGAAGAAAGGTAAGTTACCTTCATAATAAATGATTTGCAGTATGCATAGCCTACAAAGTACTTGAAGAAAGAGACATATATCTGATGTCCATGGCTGGAGAACTATTCTTTCTTTTTAATGTTGTTTATATAATCATGCTGTCTGATTTGTATATACAGTCTGTTTCCAAAGCTACTTGTCAAAGGGCTTCCATCTATATCACTAAACATGAGACAATTTGCTGTAGTGGTTAAGATGCTTGCAGGTGGATTTCTGCAGGCAATCCCAAAAAAGCTAAGCAAATCACTCTGTATTTCTATATATCTATTAATTCCGTTATGCAAATACAGATGGTGGAAGGAGAATGCAGTCAAAATGTGTAAGTATTGGCGTAACCATTACAAATGCATTGAAAATGAGTATTAGTTTTGAATGATAAAATTATATATGTTTTTGTCTAACTATACATATGTGTGCATGTAAAATTATATCTATATCTGTACACATACATATAAATATATTTGTATTGACTGATTTTATGCATCTCGGCAGTGTCACCAACTACAGATACATCAAAATGCAGCTACACCAAAGTTTTGCGACCAATCTGCTATTTTCCTGAATACTGGCTGTATTTTGGAGCTTGTGCTATTGTTTTTTTTTTTTTTTTATCACTGCATTGCACATTTCTGGTGTGTGTTTGTGGAAGTATGGAAGAGAGCAAGTACAGCAGTTTCCCCTTGCCCGAGCTGTTATGTGCTCATGGAATTGGTGTATATAATGTTGTGGGGGTATGTGGAGTGCAGGGATTTGTATTGTGAGCTATGTGGAGTAAAGAGGGTTTGTGTTATGGGGTAGGGAGAATGCAGGTGTTTGTGTTGTGGGGGTATGTGGAGTGCAGAGGGTTTGTGTTGTGGGGTATATGGAGTGCAGGGGATTTGTGTTGTGAGGTATGTGGAGTGTATGTGGTTTCTCCCCTTGCAAAAATTACTGTTTTTTTTTTAAAGATGAATAGTGACATGATGCTTGGTAGATCAAGTCCTGATTAAATGATGGTCTGAATAACTATGCATATATGTACATATACATATACAAAATATATTTATCTACTTGCTAACAAAGGGTACAGCACATATCCACCTGCCCATTTCAACATACGCACCCACACACATACCCAACATACTGTTTGTGTGACTATGTTATTGTGTGTGTGTGTCTATACACACACACACACACACACACACACACACACACACACACACACACACACACACACACACACACACACACACACACACAAACACACACACACACACACACTTATTTATTTATTGCTTTTGTTAGCCAGGGTAGTCTGACTAGGCCATGGCAGACCATTTTTAGAGGAGGCCCGTGGGGAAAACTCCTTAGTTTCAGCACAGGTAATTTTATTCTACAGAGAAAATTGTAAAGCTTGAAGTTACTGTATGAACATACAATAACTGAAAGGCAGCTATAGCACAGAACATCTGCTCTTCATAAAATACAGAGTCAATACATATTCATACAAGGGAAATTGACATATACAGTGAGTTCAAAATGTCAAATTAGAATTTGAGATTTATGGGTAGGAGAAATAAGAGCAAAGAGGTGTGGGAGATATGAATAGAAAGGAGAGAGAAGGTGAGGAAAAGTAAGTAGTGTGTCTATTTGTTAGGTGAAATATGTAGAGAGACAGTTACAGTGAACTTGAAGCAGATGTAGAAGGTAATGAATATGAGTCGGAATTTTGCTGGAGGAAACACTTGTAGGGGTTAAGTACCTTCAGCAGAAGTGGCTGTAGGGGCAAAGTATGTTGATACAGTAGGAAGTACACATTGAAAATTGTTTTGTTGGCTACTCTATACTTGCAGAATCTCATTTTCAGACCAAAAGAAGAAGCACCATGATATTGTGGAGGAAGACACTACCAGTACCTAAAGTAATCAACACGTATTCGGACAAAAATGGCATGTTCTGCTTAATTATTCTAGAAATAAATAAAAAACTAATCACATTAGCCAATACTTACTGGATACCCAGTATCAGTGCTGCAATAGCAAATATATATCTTTACTTACTTGCAATCAAATCTAAGGTAGAAATAATATATGCAGGTGATTTTAACTGTATTTTGTAAGTATATCTAAGGCATTCAAGTGCGTGTATCTGATGAAGTTTTTTACGAAAACGCCAATTTTATTTCTAGCGTTAATCACACATCACTTGTTTCCTTGTGGATTGAATAAACTTTCAACTTTGGCTCGTTCTCCATTTGGTTGCTTTCAGTGAATTGTGGTTTTGGTTTCAAGTTGTTCATATTCACTGACATCTATTTTTCGGTTACTGGTTGTGTGTGAGATGGCTAAGCATCCAGGGGTTGAGTCCAAAGATGAATTCAGAGGAGGTGAAAGGGGTGAACTTCATAAAATGATTGGACAGCTTTCACAGTTAGTGGAACTGTTAACCCCAGCCTGTCAATCCATTGTTACGCTGATGTCAGGTGTTCCCAGTAACCAGGAAATGCTGAGAAGCCAACACAGAATGGCGTCCACGATTTCAGTTGCTATACAGCGTTCTTCTCTTTCCAAAAGTCCATCTACGGCCAATGAATTATTGGGACTACCTAACATTTTTTAACCAACGAAGAAGGGGCAGGAACCCAGGCTAGGGATACGGCTGGTACCAGCGCCATTTCCAACGCCAACAAAGCTGACTTACACAATTCCAATATTAAAACTGTTTCTAATACTAAAACTGTTTTCAGTTTTAATGACATTATCAGAAAGAAGTACGATTTCAACAGTAAGTTGAACAAAACTAAAACGGACACCAGAATTCTTTCTTACAAAGAGAATTTGGACAAGTTATATTTTTTGACTGACAAATATAAAAGTATTGATTGTAATAATGCATATTTAAATGGATGCCTTAAGCACAAAATCATCCCTAAGGGATTGAGAGTTTGTAAATATCCCAACAGAGTACAAGATGGCTCTGAATTTCACTTGAGTCTAATTACCATTTTTGACAATTGTGGTTTAGAGGTTGTTAAAGCCATTAGGGATGAGAATGACTGGAAGAAACTGCTTTTAATGAAAGAAATGGAAAAGATTAATGGATGTATACTCAATGATTTGTTGTTCACAGTCAAGAGTGAAAAGGCCAAATATTATGATATTTTTGAACAAGTGGATAGGCAATGTATTAGCAATGTAGTTAGAAAGCAGGGCAAAATTGACAGGGACCTCAAGGAATACAAGGAAGGTACAGCATACCCCAAACCCAGACTTTTTTCAGATTCAGCAAACAGGAAACAAGGGAAATTAACAACAGTCATTTACCTGATGATGCCCACCAGTTTGGTGAACCTGATTATAGTCAGCCTAACCACTAAGCAGAAATCCCTTTAGAACATTCCTACCTTCCACCCCCCAGGAGATCGAACAGCATAAGGAACAAACCACAAGTTTATTACAACTATAACAACTATGGGGGCAATTTGGGAAGGAAAACATGGTATTAACAGAACAAGAATCTGAAGTTATTTCTGCAGTAGACAACGTTCATTCATTTAAAGGCTATACTATTTTTAACTATAGTGGTCTTTCCATTAGTGCCCAGCATTTTAATTTATTTACTAAAGGTTTCAAATTCATACCATCAAGAAAGGTTAATGTGGCCAGGGCTATAGTAGATTTGAAACTTTTTATTAGGAAAAAAAAATAGTTATATTTTTTAACCACCATAAACACATCAATACATTGTCAACACCTCTGAGGAGAAACGGTACTTTCAATCCTCCCCTCCACCCACAACTTAAAAAACTTAGAAAATATCATGGAAAGGGAAATCAGGAAGGAAGTAAAGAATCACAGGATACATCCTAATCTTTCCAAAGATGAAAGAGATGTACTGGATTCCTTAAAAACTGACCGCACCATGAGAATCATGCAACCTGACAAAGGTGGAGGGACTGTATTGATGGAAAGCATTCTCTAGGAGTCCAAAATGAGAGATGAACTTAGTGATACTTCTAAATATATTTTGGATTCTATTAATGAGGTCAACATTGCTAATTCTAGTATTCACCTTATGCTTAATGATCTACTTTTAGAAAGTTCCATTAATTTTGACACATTTAATTTTTTAATCAATAAACACCCCAGGGTTCCTTCGGTGTTTGGTATTCCCAAGGTCCATAAGAACACACTGGATCACCCACTTAGACTTATTGTTTCCTCAGAAGGTCCTATCACATCACCCCTTTCTAAATACGTTGATGCTAAGCTTAAAGACCTGTCCTGGACAGGTCCAGCAGTGTTAAAGGACTCTTGGGACTTCCTTAGACATTTGAAACCTGAACTTTATAATAACAGTTTGCTTTTCATTACACTGGATATAGTGGACCTTTTTGGCAGTATACCTCATGATATAGGACTGCAATGGCTGGAAGACTATATATGAGTACATTCGGAAATTGTTCCAATAATGATTTCACTAACGTCCTTTTGTTCATGGAGATCACAAAGTTGAATTTTACAAGCAGACTAAAGGCGTGGCGATGGGGGCCAGTTGTGCCCCCACATATGCCAACATTGTTCTGACCTGGTGGGAGCATACTTATGATCTTAATAGTGAATTCAGTAGTTGTTGGTCCCTATAAAAATGCTTCTTGGATGATGTCTCTATTTTGTGGATGGCAAGTAAAGAAAGATTTTTTGAATTTTTGACCTACTTAAAAGGAACAACTAGTTTCCTGGATTTTACTTACAACTTGAACTATGAGGTACTCAGTTACCTGGACATATGTATTACAAAGGACAATGGCAAGTTTTCATCTAAAATATATAGAAAGAATACTTTCTCAAACTCCTATCTTCATTTTAGTAGTGGGCATCCTTTCTTTCTAAAGAAAAACCTTATAAAAGGACAAATGGTCAGGATTAGCCGTATGACCTCTAATGATAAAGATTTCATTATTGAATGTAATACAGTGAGTGAAATATTCAAAGATAGAGGTTATCCCACTAATTTAATTCAACAGGTTATTACAGAAGTCGGGGAAGGTAAACCAAATAGATTTGCACCTATTTTAGGACAGGATTTTTGTCCATCAGTTGGTTCATTGTTCTCTCAACAAATTAATAGGAACAATGACTGGGAAGATGCATACATTTTAGATTTTAATGGAGATTCAGGTGTTATAAGAAAAGTTGTTAGCAGAAAATGGGATAAATTCAAAGAAATTATTGATTTAGATCAATTGTGTACAAGTCAGTTAAAATTTATCGACAGAAGGGACATGAATTTTAAAACTTTTTTGTTTGGACATGGTTCTGGAGATCTGCACCATGGTACAAGGACCAGTCCTTTCAAATGTGGTGCATGTTCGCAGTGCACCTACATTTGTAATGCTTCTTCTATAGAATTTCCGAGTAGGAACAGAAATATTAGGAGCAATTGTTATTCAAACTGTAAAACCAGTGGACTTGTCTATCTTGTCCTGTGCAAGGAATGTAAATCCTTTTACATCAGCAAGACAGAGAGAACACTCAAAACTGGTATATATGAACATCTATATGAAATGAGTAAGGCAAATTTAAACAATGCACTTTTTCATCATAAGACAGTATGTCATCAAGCATTATTTTCATTTTTTGTTCTAGAAGTTGTGCCTAATGAAATAAGAGGGGGCATGTGGGAAGCTAAATTAGAATATCATGAGCTCTATTGGCAAATAGTGTTGGAAGCCACTCAAGAGCCAGGCTAAACAATATGCTTTCTATTTTGTCTGTCTTAAAATTAAGACCTGCCAAATTGCAAATATGTTTTATACCACCAGAGGGCAGCACACAATACATCATGTCACTGACTGTATTTTAGTTTATATAAATTGAATCTTTTTATTGTTAAAGATTGTATTATGCATTGTACACATTTTTAAAGTATGAGTATATTTATGTTTTTTTATTTATGTTATATTCATAGGCATTCATGGATTTTAACAGTATTTATTTTTTAAAAAATTGTTCAAGTTTCTTTCATTGGTGCTATTTAATCAATTAACTGTTTGTCCAATAGTGTTTTGTTTCATCATTTCTAGTTCACTATTTAAATAAGGCTAAGGCATTCAAGTGTCTGTATCTGATGAAGTTTTTTACAAAAACGCTAATTTTATTTATAGCATTAATCACGCATCACTTGTTTCTCTTGTGGATTGAATAAACTTTCAACTTCGGCTCATTCTCCATTTGGTTGCTTTCATAAATTGTGGTTTTGGTTTTAACTGTATTCTTCCCAGAAGTGACGCTACTAAATATGATAAGTTTACGATATCTGCACCTGTTAAAAGATTGAACAACTTCATCAATGAATTCAAATATAAGATATATTTATGAAAAAATAGAACCCAAATCCCTAAAATACACACATTACTCATACAGATGCGGTACACAAACTACCACTGATAAGGTATTGGTTACAGGTTGCTTATTCTCAAAAATTCAGGAAGTTTTCATTAGCTCCTGTCCAATGTCTGACCACAATGCTATTTACTTTAAAATCCATATGAAATCTAGTCATCTAGTATATTGGCAAAGAATACCAGCATACATTGTTAAGATAACTGGGTTTAAAGAATGATTACTGAAAGAAATCAAAATATTTCTAGACATAAATGACAATGATAGTACTTCTAAAGTTATTGTCTGGGATACGCTGAAATCTTACATTTTTGGTAAAATCAAAACCTGGTACCTAAACAAACAAAAGGAATGGGATAGTACGCTATCGAGAATACAATCAAAAATTGATTAACTAAAAAGAAATCTAAATAATAAAGACATAAACACAAATACAGAACTGAAACAATTAAACCGTGATTACAAGGAAATTCTTACTCACAAAGTTGCAATAAATTTAGAAAGAATCAAATTACAGTCTTACTCTGTTAACCCAAAAAACATGCATAGATTAGCTGTGAAATCAAAAAACTTAATCAAGGTTAAACATATAAGGGAAATTGTTTATGAAACTAAAAATAAAATTAAAATGGTAACAGATTTAAAAGAAATTCTTGAGACTTTCAGAAAACATCATGAAATAAATAACACAAATCCAAACAATAACAACATTCCAAAAAAATAACTTCTTAAATGAAAATATAGGCAACAAACTATCAATAGAACAGAATACCAAATTTCTTAAACCAATAAAATTAAGTGAACTAAAAGAGAGGATTAAAGCCTTAAGAACAATAAAGCCCCATGATTAGATGGATTAATAGTAGAAATTTATAAAGTACTCACAGACGATACATTAAATATACTTTTACAAGCTTTTGAGGAACTCAGAAACAAGACTAGCTCATTCCCTTGCTGAAAATATGCCATGATTTCCCCTATCCTAAAACAGGACAAAGACCCCAAAATAGTAACTTTGTAGCATCCCATTTCACTATTAAATGTGGACTATAAAATTTTTACATTAATATTAGCTAACAGATTAAATCAACTGATGTCTAACATAATAGGTGATAATCAAACAGGCTTCATCCTAAATAGAAGAGTACAAGACAATGTTATCAGGCTCCTTTCTTTAGTAGATCATGTTAACAGGAAAAAAGAAAGAACTATCAATTATTAGCCTAGACTTAAACAAGGCTTTTGACTCTATAAATTGGCCCTATTTATTTAAAGTATTAGAAGTATATAACTTCTCCCATGACTTTATTGATATAATTACCAGACTATATGTTAACTCAATATTATACATCAAATTGGTGCTTTTTTATCAGGTCCGCTCAACATCCTAAAAGGTACTAAACAAGACTGCCCATTCTCCCCTTATTATTTGCCCTATCAGTAGAACCTCTAGCTTACTTCATAAGAGCAAGTTCTAATGTAAGGGGATTTTCTGTTAGTCAAAGCTACAATTCTAAAATATAACTTTTTGCGGACAATGTCATGCTAGCAATTGGAAATATAGATTCCTCTATAGATCATATAACAAAATACCTGCAAATGTTTGGAGAGATTTCAGGCCTAAGCTTAATCACACCAAAACAGAAACATTATTAATAAATAATAAAGTAAACACTTTACTAAGAAAACACAACAATTTTAACTGGACAAATTACACCATTAAGTACTTAGGAATATACATAAAGTCAAACTGGAATAATACTTTAAAAACAAATTGCAAACACCTATTATCCACAGTTAAGGAATTTTTAAATAGATGGAATAAAATGTATTTCGTGATAAAAGAAAGACTGTCATTAATACAAATGATCATATTACCAAAAATTTTGTTCTACTTCCAAATTTTAATTGCCTCCCCATCCAAAAAGTTAATGAAGCAACTAAATTCTACGTTAATAAATTTCTAATGGTTTCCTCAAAAGCCAAGAATCAGCCATGCTTGGCACTACAGAAGCTGGAAAGATGGAGGAATAGCATTCCCAAATTTAGAACTTTATGCGGAATCAACCATACTTAATGAGATGAGCCAATGGTTAAACTCCAAATATAGCTCTAATTGGAAAAATCTCCATGTAAGTATCTTATTATCTGATATAGACACAAATATTGACAAGAATATGTTCTTAAAAATAAAAAAAATCTCCCTTGTTGTCAAAGACCATTTCTACAATACCAATACAAATAAAAAAAATCTCTTTTCACTAATTATATATTAGATAATTTTAAAAAGATAATAAACAAAAATCATATGACAAAAAGCTTAATATTTCCCATAGCATACACAAAGACATGTCTGGACTCTTTCAACGTATCTAAAATAAAAGTAATGGAAGAAAATGGCTTAGTTTTCTGGCACCAGTTTCTCTGCAATAATAATATCCATGAACCATGTTCTCTTATGGCCAGGTATAACATAAAGCATGACAACTGGTTGAACATACAAATATTTAGAGAATACATAGTTAATGAATTCAGAATATGTCATATCACCAGCACAACACCTTTACCTAAAATACTTTCTCTTCTTTGTGAAATAAACACTTTGCACGTTAATAATATTCTATCATTGTCAAGTATATATAAATCTTTAAGAACCAATATACATATCCCAGAGGACTCCTTATGGAATTTCACAGAGAGAATAAACAAATTAATTATTTCAGATAGTGATAAAGAATTAGTTCTTAAATCAATTAGTAGCACAACATCATCCCCTTCTTGGAAAATCTTCACTTAGAAATACATCCATAGGATATTTATTACCCCACATAAGATGGACTTGATATCAAAAAATAATCTTAAATGTTGGAGATGAGGAAATACTTTGTGCAGATTGGGTACACATGTTTCTTACATGTAAAATAGTAACTGCATTCTGGATAGAGATCAGAAATTTCATAAAAGCATTGTGGTCAGACAAGTGTGAAGTATCTGACTCATTATTACTGTTCAATGCACCAATATCAACACATATCCCCAAAATACAGGTGCACTTTCTTTGGTCCTTAATTGTAATTGCAAGAAAAATCATTACGTCAAACTGGAAGCATAAAAAAATCCTATCATTTACAGATTTTTTACTATAGGCTAAACTTGTATGTAATAAAAAGTTGCAAACTATTTCAGAAAGAACTACTAAGATAACACATAGGAAATTAACTTGGTTGAACCTTGAAAAACTACTAGATAAAATGTAATCACAACAATGACATGATATCTGTTATGGACATTGTAAGTAGTTATTGGTCCATGTTATGATGTTTTTAAGGCATATATTGTGCATATTTATATATCATATTTCTTGTATTATTTTATTTCATGAAAATCAATAAAACATGTTTTTTTTTAAAAAAAGAAAATTGTTTTGTTGAGGTATACAGGGATACTGTAGATGTTTAAGGACCAAGATAGTTTACCCTGTGGTGATGCAACAACAGAGTCAAGCATTTTTTAAGTGTTTTAGAAAGTTTTTAACTCTGCATTGCTTGATTTATTGTCTGATGGTAGTAGGGATAGAATTCCAGATTTTGGAGACATAAGTTAAATACAAGGACAGACTAGGAGAGTTGTGAGGTTTAGTTATGGTTAATAGGGACTTGTTTCTGGAGAGTTGTGATGGTGCAAGTGTTTAAGGTTCCACTAAGGCATGGAGTGCAGCACAGTTTTGAGGTTTGCAGGTTATATTATAAGCAGTTGCTAACTGGTTGATAGAGGTTTAGTGCAGAAGCTTTAGCCAGCCCAGATGTTTTAAGGCTAGGCATTTCTAGGGATTTAGCAAACTGGTTAGTGGTGAACTTATCACAAGATTGCTGATAGTTGGTGTAGATGGGAGTAGTGTATAGAAGTGAAGGTAGAAGATATGCAGTGCCTTTTTTATTTTATTTTATTTGTTTGGCATTGTGAGTTAGAAAGTACTTGCTATGATATAGGAGCCCAGTGTTTCTGAGGGATTTCTTGATAGCTTGCTGTATTTCAGTATCAAACTTTAGATGTTTATGTGCAATGACACCAAGTAGTTTTTTGTGGGACAAAAGTTTGACATGAGTGTTGGCAACATGATATTTAATATTAGCGCATGACAAAAAAAGAGTTATAATAAGTGCATGGCAACATTAGTTAATATCAGTGCATGGACAGCTGATAGTCTCTGTGAAAAGTAAGATAGCATTTAATACAATCACAAGTGGCAGAAGATAATAGATAATATCAACTAATATGAATATAATAGTATCAGTGCATGTGAGGATAATCACTAGTATTCATTTTTGAGAAAGGTAATTCTCTCATTTAATATGAAGATACTAGTTAATATCAGTGCACAGGAAAATAATATTTAGCATCAGTGCATGAGATGATTGCTAATATCAGTGTGTGGGAAGGTAATTGAATCCATGCACATGTAATAATAATTCATATCAGTGCATGCAAGGACAAAAATTGGAAGAAGCACATGGGAAGTTAATAGCATAAGTACATGAAAAGACAGCATCATCAATGGATGTGAAGATTCATATCAGTACATGCAAAGATAGTGGCATGAGTGGATGGGAAGATAATAGCTATCAGTGCATGAACAGAAAACAACTTGAGTGCAAGAGAAGATACCAGTCAATATCAGTGTAGGGAAGGTAATAGCACCCGTGCATGGGACAATGCTAGTTTATGTCAATGTATGTGAAGATGATAGTTTAGACCAGTACATCATCATCATCACCAACATCAAACTCCGTTTTCACATTCTCTGGATGAGGATGGAGTGTCATGTCAATTGTCACCATCTCTCTAGATTCAATGCCACTTTTCTGTCTTCTCTGACAGTCATGCATGACTGTTGCAGGTCTTTTTCTTGCACAATCTGGCCATCCCTTTTGCTGGATGTCCACATTTCCTCTTGCCTTCTTTTTGTCTGTCCCAAATCTTCGTTAACAGATTATATTCTGCATTCCCTCATGTGTATCTGAACCACTGTAATCTGTTCTTTCTGACCGGTTCTTCAGTTGTAGCTGCTTGGGCTTCTGTTGTCCTAATTTCTTCATCTGTCCCACAGTGTGCATCCTACCACCTGTTGCAAGCAGTTCATTGCTATCACCTCTAGCCTCCTCAATTGGTCTGTCTTCACTGTCCAGGTTCTGGTCATGCCACTGTTTTGTACACTTTACTTTTTAACCTCCTTTCGCATTCTTCTGTCACACAGTTCCCCTGACACTCTCTGCCATCTGGGTTCAACCCCTTTGATTCTAGCTTTAACCTGCTCATTCAGGCTTCCTTTCTCCCCAACTACTCCTCCCAGATATTTGAAGCTGTTAACATGTTTCACTGTTTTCCCTTCAATCACAATTTTTCCACTTTGCCTGACTTCTCCCATTTTCTGCCATTACAACTGTCTTATCTGTACTCAGTTTCATCCCATGTGCCTTAAATTTTGCATTCCATTTCCCTATCATTTCCAAGAGTTCTTGTTCAGTCTGCCAATAATGCCACATCATCTGCATATAGCAGCTTTGTTGATCTGTCCCCTCCAACTTGTTTGCTAATATAGTCAGTCATCAGTATGAACAGCAAGATGCTCAAAGCTGAACCCTGACACATACCCCACTGCAACTGGAAGGCACTCTGTGAGTCCAAACACTGTTCATATATGTGCATTGGTTCCTTCTACATTCCTGTATTACTCCTACCAATGTTTCTGTAACTTCGACCCATCTCTGGACTGCCCATATCAGCTTTCATGGGACCTTGCATATGCTGTCTCCATGTTTAGGAATGACCAGTTGGACTCTTTTCTCATTCGACTTTCTTCTCAGTTAACTGTCTCACTGCAAACATCCCATCCATTGTGCTGCACTTTGATCTGAATCTGAGCTGTTAATTTCCCATCTTACTTTCTACTACACTGTGTATTTGTTTATCGATCACCCTATCGACAACTTTCATGCAGTGTGACAGGAGTTTGATACTCTATGCTGCCCACAGCTGTGAATGTCCCCTTTGTTCTTGTACACTGGTACTAATATGCTCATTC
Source organism: Protopterus annectens (assembly GCF_019279795.1). Lineage (NCBI taxonomy): Eukaryota > Metazoa > Chordata > Ceratodontiformes > Protopteridae > Protopterus > Protopterus annectens. Next base: position 1,164,726,824 of record NC_056743.1, read on the forward strand.
TCCAGTTTTCTTTGATACACCTTTCTCTCCATACTGCTATGAGTACCCTTTGGAGCCATTTCTGCCATAATTCACCCAACATTGTGATCATACCTGCTGTGACCTCATCTGAGCTTGCTGCTTTCCCTGAGTTCATTTTCCTTAATGCTGTTCTTATTTCGTCTATGGTTGGATCCTCCTCTTTTCTCAACATAGGCTGTGTCTGGGGCAGTACAGATTATGTGAGTTTTCTTCATTCAGAAGCTGCTGGAGACACTCCTTCCATCTCTCTTTGTTGTCCGGTGGACTGATGAGCAGGATTTGTTCTGGTATCCATTATGAAGGATGTCTGATGACTATCTTCTTTATCTTTCTGTCTTTACCTTTCAACCTGATAGCAAGCTGGTAGAGAGCATCTGATACCTTGTTCTTTGCTATTAAAACTGCTCTCTTAGCCTTCTTGTTAGCCAGACAGTATTCTTTCTTAGCATCTCTCACTTTTTCTGGTACTCCTTGTTTCTTTTGATGGCTTCCTGGACTTCTGTATGCCACCACCAGCTTTCTTTATCTACCATATTTCCATACTTGGCTTGGCCACATATCTGACCTCACATATGCTGTTTTGAGATGCTGCCAATCTTCTTAAACTCCACTTATTTAATTTTCTTCTTGGGGTGCTAGTTTCCTTGAGCTCTTGATCCCAGTCTTCAACCTACTCTCTGTTGACCTTAGGGACTTCTCTGACCCTTGCACGCAGATAATTGTGGCAAAAAGTGGTTTATACGTTGACTGATAATTTCATTGAGGATGAATTTGCAATTGCTGATTCTACTCCAAAGTGATCTTCCCCTTACCACAAGGAAGCCTACCTGAGTTTCATTTTGGCCACTCTTGCATGTGATGTTGTGACTGCCTCAACTGAAGAATGATGAGTGGGCCACCACTAAGCCATTTGCCATAGAGAAGTCTAGAATGGCCTCTCCTCCTTTATTTCTATTGCCCCACCCATGTGGATCCAGGCAGTCCTCATATCCTGCTCTATGTGTCCTGATATATGGATTCAAGTCCCTCATTATCAACACCAACTCATGGTGTCCTGCTTTATCTAGTAAGTGCTGAAACTGCTGCCTGAATGGATTGCTTTCCTCACTATCACAAATTTGCTATGAGACATAGGCTAAGATTGTAAGCATTGCCCTATCATTACACCAGAGTCTGATTGCCATGAGCCTGTCACTAATTCTTTCTGATGACATTTGTCATTGTCTTCTGAAGCCTCTCCTTAACCACATTTCTCACATCAGTTTTACTCTGTCGTCCTCCTGAGTTGGAACTTAGGCCATGTGATTAGCTGCACTGCCCTTTCATCTTGTCTCTTAGATAAATAGGATGTCCATATTTCTCCTTATCATTATGTCATCGACTTCAAAGCTGCATCCTGTTGGTAAACCTATAATGAATGTACAGTGAATGAACAATTCTTAGTTTACGTTTTTTTAAGTTAGCTGGTTTTACTTCCAGCTTTCACTAACAGAGCTATCCCAGAAAACTCAAGCTGGGCAAATGGACACTGGCCAGACAGCTTATTGACCAAGGGCTGCTATGTTTTATGGTAAGCATACATTAATCAATAGAGGCACATATGCTGTTCCCACCATTAATATGGGTCCGTGGCTTAGGTCAGAGTAAGCCAGGTCCTCAATCCATACCAGCAAATCTGCATGTCCATTTTTTGTGTTTGGTGACATTAATCAACATGACCAAATCACCTAAAACCAATTTTTCATTATCAAGTGGCTATCCCTTACATGGCACACATTCTATGATCTACATTCTCCTATATGCAGAATACTGTGCACCACAGCTGATGCCTAAAGAGGTTAGTATATACAACTCTTCCCCCAGTAGGCACCATCTAGGGTCTGTGTTGTGTCCACAACTCTGTTCTTGGGTAAGTTGAGATGGAAACACCCAGCATATTTTTGGGAGGTGGGAAGAACCCCATAGAGATACAGGGAGAACATGCATATTCTATACATGCATTGTCCAGAGGTCAGGATCAAATCTTGTACCTTGTTCATGGGTGGCAAAGATCTTAACCATTACGGCAACTGTGAATAGCTTATATCAGTGTATGAGAATATTAGACTACCAGTGCATCAGAAAATAACAGTTAATATCAGTCCATAAGAAAATAGCAGCACCAGTGTGTGGGACCATACTAGTTCCTATCAGTGCATGTGAAGATAACAGTTATCATCGGTACATGGAAGATAATAACATCAATGCATGGGAAGATAATAGCTCATATAACTGTATAAGAAGAAACATCAGGTGTATATGGGAAGATAAAATCATCAGTGCTTTTGGCAATAATACGAGTACATGGGAGGATAATAGTTAGCCTGATTGTAAGGGAAAAATAACTATTTAAGCCCCCAGGACATATTATTGTTTATGCAAAAGTGTTAAATAATATTTCCTTGATCACATCCTTCTTAATGTCTGGATAAGTCACATGGCAAGATCTGTGAAAGGAAAAATAAGCAGTTTTGCTTATTACACAAAATAAGTAACATGGCTGATATGCAGGAGGTGGACCTGGCAATGCTGGAAGATTAGTCTAAAACAGAAGAGCTTAAATGCAGTGCAAAGCATAACAAGAAACAAGTTAACAAGAGAAAAAAAAGTACCTCTGGGTCTTCATGTTAGATAATCTAAAGGTAATCAAGTTATGTGGTAAAGAGACAGGATATACAACTGCATCTCCTTATATTAGAAAAGAGTTTTAACCATTCTGCATATTCATCTGGCAAGACCTTTTCTAGACTATTGCAAACAATTCTAGAAGCTTAGTTTTAATGGTGATAAAGGCAAGACTGCAGATATGTGTGCAGGAATAAGTGCCCCATTGTCCTCACCAGGCATGTTATAGGTTCATAGGTTCATAGGAGGTTATTAGGCTACTGACCCTGGGGCCTTTACTAGCCTAGACATTTTATACCCATGTTCCCTAATTGACCTTGGTTAGATGGTTATTATTTGCAGAGTGAGTCTATGATCAGCATCATAGGTGCCACCTCTGGGGTGAATTTATGGTCACTAATCCAATTGTCTAGGTTGCACTTCAACAGGGTCTTTGAGGAGCTCTGCTTCATGTGAATTGGGAGTTTATTCCACAGGAGCAGCAATCTTTGAGAGATATACCTGTCTCACTAGCATGTTCTGTTAATGTCACAGGCTAGGTTGATATCCCTGGAGCAAATGACTCTTGTCTCATTTGATTTGTGGATGTGCAGCATTTCCATTAGGGCAGGGTCAGCTATGTAAGCCAGGCAAAAGTCACCTCTCAGCAACCTGTAGAGGATACAAAGCACAGTGACAGGGCTTTCAGTCTTTCTATGTAGGTCATGTTTTGGAAGCCCTTTTGTTTTTGGTGAGAAACTTCTATGGTCTCCCCAGCTGCTGCAGGTGTCTGGTGAGGTACATGCAAAAGGGAGCATTGTTCTTTATTAGTGTTCTAATGAGTGTTGAGTACAGAGGAGTTATAACATTTTTACTCTTGGATGCATGCTAATTGAAGTTGAAATTTCTATCAACATGAGTTCCCAAATCTCATACCACTGGGTTTGAGCTTAGGGGGCTGCTGTCAGTATTGTACCTTGCAGGAAATTCTTCTTTGCCAAAGGGGATAATAATGCACTTTTTTGCATTTAGTTTTAGTCAATGGCTTTGGCACCAATCATTTGTCTGTGTTAGCCCCTTTTGTCATATGTTAACATTGTTTGAGGACTCAGTGCCTAGTTTTCAATCATCAGCAAACTTGGTAAGCCACAGGTCATCTACTTTCTCCTGGATTTCCAAGAAATAGATTCCAAACAGTAGGGGGTCCAGCACAGATCCTTGTGGTATGCCACTGGTAACTGGTCTACTGGTAGAGGTGACAGTATGCATTCTGTCAGTGAGCAAGTTGGCTACCTATCTAGTGACATATGGGTCAGTCCCCAGCTGGGAGAGTTTCTCAATGATTCCTGAGTGAAGGATTGTGTCAAAAGCCTTGGCTATGTCAAGATAGGCAGCATGTACTGTTCTGCCTTCATCCATGGCTTTGATGACATTGTCAAAGAAGTCTACCAGATTTATTAAACATAATCTACCCATAATGAAGCCAAATTGCATGAAGTCAAGAGTTTGAAGGTCACCTATGTCATTTTTGATAAGGACCATGATGATTCTTTCCATGGCCTTGCAGATAAGGGTGGTTAGGCTTATGGATCTATAGTTCCCAGGGTTGGTTGATGGACCCCCTTTGTTCAAGGGGATTACTGTTGCTGTTGTTCACTCTGCTTGAATAAACGCAAAGCTCAGGCTGAGGTTAAAGAGAGTGCCATGTAGTTTCACTACATCTTGTTTTAGATTGTTTACTAAGCAACCTGGGGGTTGTCTGGTCCCAGAGCATCTGTGTTTTTGGCCTTGGAGAGCGAGGCTATGACCTGCTCTTTGGAGATACTAATGTAGAGGACTGAAGTCAGGTATACATTGGGGTATGGCTGGTGAGGACGGGGGGGGGGGTGAAGTTTGCACCAAATCTGTCAGCTAGCAGGTTGGCAATTTCCTCATGTCCAGTATGAGAGGTACCATTCACTATAAGTTCGGCACATAGTTGGTTCTACCTTTTAGATTTCAGATGTAACTAAAGAATGCCTTATGATTATCCTTAGCTAGGGATGCTAATTTAGCTTCATAACTAGCTTTAGAGGACTTAAAGATACCTGATTTGCTTGTTCAAGCTATGGAGAAAATTCTTCTTCTGCTGAGTAAGTTCCCTCTTGTTCTTAGACATCAGTTTCTTCTTTTTGTTATATAACCTATTTATACTTGAGGTCCACCAGGCAAGCCTGTTTTTTTTTTTTGGGAGGACCTGGTTTTGATCCAGTCAGGTACAGCTGAGTCTATACAGTTGTTTAGGTGGTTATACAGGGCATTTGTGTGCTCCTCTGAATAAAAGTCATTGTTGGCTGTGTTAGCAGTGAGTTTGAAACTTTTATACCTTCGCCTAGTAGGCTGTAATTTGCTTTGGAGACATTTTTCATTTTTTTTTTTTTTTGCTCCTGTGGGGGTGTCATGTCTGAATGTCACTTTCAGTGAGACAGATTTATGGTCTGACCTTACCAGGGAGGGTATAGTGCAGGGGGGTATTGCACTGACCCCCATGTTGGTGAGTACTAAGTCTAAGACATTTGAATCCCTTGTGGGGGTGCAGACTAGCTGTTCCAGGGCATTTGTATTGACAAAGTCCAGAAACCTCAGGGTGAGCATGTTTGTACTCGTGTATGTCACCCAGTCGATGGAAGGATAGTTGAAACTTCTCATGACCAAAATTTTTGGCTGTATAGTGAGTGACTCTAGTAAGTCCAGGAGTACATGTAGGTGATGTGCTTCTCTTGGTTCATGGTGGGGAACCTGTAGCTAGCAATGATGTGGTAGGGTGTTTTATCTATAGTTAGTTGGACCTGGAGTAGCTCAAGAGAGTCATACTGTTTAACAGTCTTGAGGTGTATCTGGCTTTAATGAAGATGGATACACCTCCACCTTTGGTTTTTTCAAGTTCATTTTGGAGTCTGAATATGCGGAAGGCATTGTAGCCTTCCACGGCTGGGGCACTCTGTGTGGCCTTGAACCATGTCTCAGTATCTGCACAGACGTCAGCAACTTCCAAGGCGAAGAGTGCTTCCAGGGAGTACAGTTTCCTGTTTAGGTTCCTAGCATTAAGCAGCATAATCTTATAAGAAAATATGGCACTTACTTAATATACTTAATATGAATAGGCATGAAAAAGCAGACAGATGGTAAGACAGAAATATTTAAGTACTTTAAGGGAACCGAAAAGCATGGATAAATAAATACTTCACAGTTGGTATGGAGGCACTGAAGATATCTGAATGCCATATGATTAAATAAAAATATTGGAAAGTGGCAATGTTTTACATTTTCATTTTCTGCAAATAATTTTCTCTGTTTAAGCGGAAAGCTGTCAGCATTTTTTGTGAAAGTATAATGTTGTGATATGAATTGATATGTAGCAGTTAGTGCACAGGATTAAAACTTTGAGTTGTTAAGTAACTGATTCTGCCAGTCCAGAGTCTGATTCTCTCAGCCTTGATCTGCCAACTGTAAGCAAGTCACTTTCACAGACACTGCTCCCAGGTTGCCGCATGAAAGGTGTGCTTGCCTGCTTAACATGGAAGTTTATTTATATGAATTTGTTAACTGGATGAGTGAGCGAGTTTAATACCCCTTTTCAGTTACATCTGAAGCTACAAAGCCAATGCATATACATGCAGTGTACATGACTATTTGAGAAAGTTTAACAAAGACACTTATTTGTAGAAATAGGTGGCAAAGCTTTGACTTTGTGATGCAGAGCAGAGAGAACAAAATAAAAGTTAAATTTGGTTTTAATAATTATATAGTGAATACGACATACTAAGTAGAGACAAGAAAAGAATGTGTTGCATAGAAACTCAGCAAAATGTAATTGCATATTGTTGTAGTTCAGGCAATGGACAGAAGAGTTACAGCAAGGAGGCACATTCAAAAATATTGAAGTTCTCTTATGTGTAGAGGATGGGGTCTGAGGCATTGAATTGACAGAAATGGCAAGGTTTGATGTAATAGGGTTGGGAGGGTGGCCTAATGGTTAAGGTGTTTGCCTTGCAAGCACAAGGTGCAGGGTTTGAGTCTCACAAGGGATAATTGGCTAGGCTTAAAATGGCTGTCAAGAGCAGTTAGCTTAGTACTAATCTATGAACCTATGAACCTATAATACCCTGACCCCTTGTAGAAAATGGGATGGGGGAGTTGTTGATGACTTTGTATGTGCCTAGTAGTACATCAAGGCAGCTCCATATACCACAGTGAATTATGACTGGGCTTCTTCAAACATAACTCAGTAGTTAAATGTTCTCAACCTGTATGTCAGGATTTGCCTCATGAGCTTCAATTTGTACCAGTCTTAATGTGTACTTCTTGACATCCTCATCTTGAGCACACAGTAACTTTGTTAGGATTGGAAACCTGATCATAATCTACTGTTTGGTACATGCAATATGGCATTATTGTACAATGTGATCTGGATGGGGGAAAAAAAGCAAAGCAAAACAAAAAAGCAATATGTTAAGCATTTTTCCTGACATAAAGAGGTACCTAACAAGGTTTGTTAAGAATTTTCATATTTGTTATGATCTAGCCTCATGCTACAGCATAAACAGCAGACATCATACAGCATTAGCAAGCAGAAAGAGCTTTACAAGTTGTAATTCACTACATATTTCCACTCATTTTTGCATGAGGCAGTGCAAAGTCTGTTACAGTGCTGAAAGCTGTTGGAACATCAGACATACACTTCTGACTGCTGTTTCTGAAGCAGCGCCAAGGTTGCTGCTGCTTTTGCAACTGTAAAATGCTTTGTGCTCCAGCATATTTCTTTTACTTTTTCTCTTTATCTCAGAATACATTGCAGCAGCTAAAATTTCATGCAGAGCAAAAATGTATGACAGCATCGTGTTACTATAACTGCTAAATTTGCAAAACTTTTTGCAGTCCTAAAATATTCTTCTGTATCTAGTAGTATGTCAAGCAGATAAAAGAGAAGTTATGCTCGGGTGTATTTAGCCATAATTTAATACTTAGATGTTCTTGAAATGGATGTAAACAGTCACCTCCCCTCTTGAGATGAATTTCATAGCCTGTTTCTGAAATACCTAAAACTTGCAGCAGTTACAACTTGTCTTGCTGTTTCCTTAGCGAATGTGGGAAAAAGTTAAATAAACCTAACCCATGTAACAGCAGCAGCAGTTACAATGTGTGTGTGTGTGTGTGTGTGTGTGTGTGTGTGTGTGTGTGTGTGTGTGTGTGTGTGTGTGTGAGGGAGACAGATTGTAGGGAGAGGGGGTTATACTGCTTTGCACTAAGAGGCTGATATTACTGCTGCTTTTATTTCTGTATTCCTTCATTCGTTTGATCACAGTTTGATAGGTGGATACAGTCAAAACATTGTAACAGCATATCTTATAACGTATGACATCCTGCCTTCCCTTGTTCATCGCAAAAATGTATATAATAGCGTTACCTATATCTAATTATTAATATTATGATACTGATTTATAAAACTAATAATTTTTAATAAATCGTTTGCACTCTTACTAATTGAAATTTTCTCCCCAGGCTACTGCTGAAAAGGGGTCTTGTATGGCTTAATCAGATCATCCCAGTCAAAAAAATGTAAATAAATAAAGAATAAATTGCTGTAATTGCTGGGTTTATTATGTGTGTGTGTGTGTGTGTGTGTGTGTGTGTGTGTGTGTGTGTGTGTGTGTGTGTGTGTGTGACTATCTATCTATATATATATATATATATATATATATATATATATATATATATATATATATATATATATATATATATATATATATATATACATGCATGCCTGTCATACCGCTCAACCTCTTAAACCAAGAAATCTGGACAAAGCCTAAAATAATGGGGGGACAAAGGCCCAAAAATAAGGACAGATTCTAAATATTGCTCATATAAATGTAGAAAGTTGCTAGAATAAAAGGTTTTGTGTTAGCTTACATTTTCTGAATGATATAAAGTCTGAAACTCAAATGTATGTTATTATTTAGTGACTATAGTCCTTATTGATTTGCCAAAAAAACACAACTTTTATGAGAAACATACTAAAAATATGAGACAAAAAATCTGTAATGTCTGCAAAAATCTGTACAGTTGATGGTATGGTGCCTTTGTGCGTACATGTGTGTTTCTGTGTCTATATTTGAGTCAATCTTACATGTATGTGTGTGTGTGTGTGTGTGTGTGTGTGTGTGTGTGTGTGTGTGTGTGTGTGTATGTATATATATATATATATATATATATATATATATATATATACTTGTGTATGTATATATATATATATATATATATATATATATATATATATATATATATATATATATATATACTTGTGTGTGTGCACATCTGACTTTCTGCATATGTGTGAGACTGCCTCTCTGCTGCAATGTGTGTGTTTGCGTGTGCCTGTGTGTCTGCGTCCGTGTATGTATGTTGTAAAATGCTTACATAATTTAATTTTGTGATGTAAAGTAACTCCTTCAACAATCATACAGATTCATTTTGGAATGTAAAATGCTTCTTTCAATTACAATTACACGTCATACAGTAACTATAAATCACTGGGCAGAGGAATTATTTTATGTCAAAAATATTTAAAACATGTAGACTAATAATAAAACAATTATAAAACATTTTAGCAGTCCATTATCTATGTGTAATAATGCCCTCTAGGGTAGGTATTACAGGGAAACAATGTTTCTTTCAAAGGGGAAAAGGCCCTCTGCTTACAGCATCAGACCTCACAACATTCCTGGACAGCCCGTTATTTTGTTATAATGACAGCCCTGTCAGCTGTTATTGCTTGCATATTTGCTCTAGATGATTCATTACATTTTAGTAATGTAGAGTTGTCTACTGGAAGATGAAAAGTGGAGATCCTTAGTCTAATCATTAGATGAGACCAAATCTGCCCTCAACTTTCCTCTTAAGTTAGATCATACCTTTCAACCTCTTAGAGCAAAAACTCTGGACAAAGCCTAAAATGATGGGGGGACAAATAGGGACAGATTTTAAATATTGCTCTTACAAACTTAGAAAGTTGATAGAATGGGTCTATATTAAATCATCGAAGGCTTAGAAAAGTGAACAATGATTTATCAACCCCATGTAAGCGAAAGCTTACAAACTCGAATGCTTAGAACAGCATTTTTTTTTTTACAAGGGAAAAAAAAATCGCTGTTCCAAAAAAAAAAAAAAATACACTTAAAACATAACACTCCCCCACTTAAATTTACCAACTCTGAGATCGTACTACATTAATGAAAATGGCAAAGTAACGGATTTGGCTAAGCAGTTTCTTTCCCAGGGAAAGAATTTGCTTATATGCCACTTTGTCATTTTGCCTTTTCGTCTTTTCAAGATCGACCAAGACTCATTTGAAAGAATGCATCTGCGGTCATCTAATAGGAACCCGATAGAATAATAGGTTTTGCATTAGCATGAATTTTCTGAAGGATGTGGAGTCTTAAACCCAAATGTTTGTCATTTAATGACTTCAATCCTCAGCTATTTGCCAGAAAGGAGCAGATTTAGGGAGGAACACACCAAAAATATGAGGCAAAAATCTGTACAATTGAGAGGTATGAGTTAGATGTACCTGGGTGCCAGGGACATTTAAAATAAGTGGACATATTTTTAATGGGATGAAAAAGCAATAAGAGAAAAACAATAAATAGCATCAAGCTGCAATGTAGGAAATCAAGATTGTCTCAGAGTTTCACTATTTATAAACTGCTTAACCATTAAGTCACTGAACTATCTAGTACTTTAAAGATCAGCTCATATTTAGATGTAGGAGAGTGTGTTTGTTGATTTGAATATGAAAGTATGCAATGACTGCTACACATGTCTCAGACTAGGATTTTAAAATGTTTTGTTTCAAAACTTATTTCTGTAGTGAACATAATACATTATTTGCCAATCTGCTAGCAAAAAAATGTCACAGGTTTACTTTTTACCTGTAAAAAAGTTCTTTCAGGACCCCTGAGGTATACTCCAGTTGCCTGCATTGATTTACTGCTGCTTAGTTTTTTTAGGGTACCAAATACCATCCCAAGTTTAGGGACCCATGCCCTTTCAACTGGAAAACCTTTGCTATACTTTCTGAGCCTTATTATTCCAGAATAGCTTAAGCAGGGGTATGTGTGCCTTAGGGGAAACCTCTTCTATTATTGTTTCAGTTTCTATTGTTTTTACTTGCTAACCTGTTAAAAATTTCCCTGTATGCAACAATTTTGTGAAACCAGTTTCTGCGTTAAACTGTGGGATGAGTTGACGTCAGTACTTAGATGTCACCTCTGAAATGGCTCTCTGTAGTCTACTACTTGCATCTTCCATCTGCTGTACAGCCTCGAAGTGATCGTGTCTCCAGTGTCTCCTTAAAAATAATGTCTCTCACTCTCGTTTTCTTTACTGACTCATTAACTGCAAACTTCTGCTTTTTCGAGGATTTTTGTTTTTTCTAAGTGACTATTTCCTTACAACTTCCATGTTGTATATCTAAATGCTGAACATAGTTTCCAAGCTCCCTAGAACATATAATTCAATATCTGATGGCACGGGATCATCAAATTGTAAAGTATGGGACCTGATAATTTTTCTGGGTGCCTAATAAATAACACCAAAATGCCCTTGTTGAGGCCTCCTTAAAACGTTTCAACTAAGGTTAGCTACAGAATTTGTCCCCAAAGTATGGGGAAATGCAGTGGTGATATTCCATCACAAGGGTGGCCCTACCACTTACTGGAAAACTATGGACCCATTAGCCATGGTCTGCAACATATTCGACCGCATAAATTATGCTATCAAAAACCTTATTAGGTTTTACTCAGAACAGTTTGGCTCTGTCAAAGGGAGATCTTGACTTCTTAGCTTAGTTACCTGTTCACAGAAAGTCACTCAGGCTGTTGACTGAGGTCATTCTACTCACAAAGCTTATTAGACTTTACCCAAAGCATTTAACACTATACCCCATGCTGCTATTGTAAATAAGCTAAGTGCCTTAAAAGTAGATCCATATGTGACAAGATGGATAGCCAGATGGCTGAAAGCTAGAACCCATGTAGTTAAGGTAGTAGGTGCTTCCTCAAGAACTATGAAAGCAACTAGTGGTAATGCTCATGCCACATTACTGGAACCCCTCCTTTTCAGAGTCAATGTCTCTGACCTCCAGACCAGGAATCAAGGCCATTGATTAGCTAAGTCTGCAGATGACTGCAAACATGGCATTATTATGAAATCTCCCTATATTACTTATTAATTTTAGCAAGAACTAACCCCAAAAAACAACCGGTGTAATGAAAAAGGACTAAACTTGCATGCAAATAAATACCGTCACATTTGGACAGCAACTCTTTCCCTCAATGCTTAGTATGCCCCCCCCCCCAGTCTGAAATAATGATGCGGTCATGGATTTTGGAACATAGGTTGAAAAAGTCTCTCTCCCTCTTGTTTGACCATCATGTAGCAGCAGTAGCCAAAAAATAATTTTATTAACTCAAATAATATCATTAAGGTCAAAAGAAGTTTTTGTCTTGCTTTATGCAGCCTTAATTGGACCAGTTATTGAGTACAACACCCCCCCCCCTTGGAATATACCTTTCTAGACAGCAAGAAATTGGCAAGGTCGCCAAGGTTATAAACCAGACAATTGTTTGGATAAAGTCTCTGTGCAAACAGAAAGCCTTAAAGTGCTCTGCTTTTATATTGGTTTCTTATAAGTCTTGCATGGTGATCTATGTCTTGCATTCCATACCTTTAGTCACCCCCTTCCTCCTTGATCTTCTATATCTTTGCAAGTCAAATTGTTCCACTAATACCAGAACTAGGAACTTACAATATCCAGCAGCACATAAATAAAGGACATTGGAAAGACACATGTAAAACCTAATGCCTACCCCAGCTCTGATGAAAGATTCCCCTAGAATCTAAACAAAGTAACACCCTAGTATCCTTCAAATTAAAGCTGAGTGACTGGATGGGTACCCAAAAACTTACTCTGGGACTGGCTGGCTTTCCCTTCCTTGAGAAGGGTGATGCCACATAAAGATTAGTATCAGTAAGGTATAACTGGTCTTGTGAATTAATTGCCTTGTATTGCACATGATCCTATTATCCTAGTTTGTACTGTTTTGTTATACTCAGTAAAATGACTACAATACAAATCTCAAACTCTTTTCAGAGGACAATTTCCATTTCTGCTCTGTTACTTAACTTGGTAAACATTAACTTCAGGTAAGAGCTTTATGAACCAGCATATTACACTTGACCTGCACTGCAGTGATGATCTATTCATGATATACTTAATGGGCACAGAGATTTTTCCCCAGACTTCTACTTCTCACCCCCCTCCACACACACAGCTGGAACTGCCCTGGTGTAGCCTGTATGCTCCTGAAAAAAAAGCTTTGCTCTCCATCAGATTTATTTATTTATGGTTTATTAGCCAAGTAACTCCTTAGCCATGACTCAGACCACCAGGGCAAGGACAATTACAAACAAAAAATATTACATAAGGTACAGTACAACCAACAGTAGACAGTTCCATCAATATTATATTACTGCAGTGAAACATGAGCTGTAAAAGAAAATGTATGAAATTGTTCATTTATTTGATGGAAATGAATCATTTGAGGTGCACAGTCACAGTCAGAGAAGTAGCTGTAACTGATGGTCACATCTGTGTGAATGAGAGTATGTGTGTGTGTGTGTGTGTGTGTGTGTGTGTGTGTGTGTGTGTGTGTGTGTGTGCACGCGTGTGTGGCAGAAGGGTTGTAGTATAGCTAAAAGTAGCAAATGAGCCATAACCATTTTTTTTTCATTTTCCATTATAGTCAAATAGTCAAATGTCATAATTCTGTTCAATCAGTGTCTGTCTGAGGCAGTTTGGGTAGGATGTATATAGGTTCACAGGTTCATAGGTGAATGCTAGGCTAACTGACCCGAAAAGCTATTTTAAACCTAGCCAAAATCTTGAGGTCAGAATCAAACCCTAGTGCCTTGTGTCTATAAGGTGAAGACTTTAACTATTATTCCAAACCTACCTCCCCCTTTATATCACCCCCCCATGTCAAGCCCTGTATGATAGCAAATGATCAGTGGCAGTGTCATGTCGAGAGGTGCTGCTATTTAGCACCACTTAGCTTTCTGGTTGAGATTCTGGCTGGCATTCCTTCCCTGTAGAGTCTGAATATACTCCTTGCCTGTGTGGGGGTTTTATTCATGTGCTTTTGTTTTCTTCTCCTAGACCCACAACTGTATAATATATACCTCTGGTCCCTTGTACTTTTACTTTCTTCCCAGTTCTGACACCAGATGGGAGTGCAGAAAATAAATATTCCTTTTTAGTGGGGCAGTAAGGCAGGCACTATTCACAGACAGGATTTATATATCCTTGCATTTGTCTCATCAGTTTATTGAAGAACTACTGCTTTGAACATTATGCACTAGATACAGCTTATTTTTCCTCAAAAGAAAAAAAAAAGATCGAATTTCTTTTCTTACTCATGAATTATGTTCAGGCTATCAATAAATCAGAATGTTACAAAATGCACAAAGATGCACTTCTGGTAGAATTTTTAGTTGAACCTAAAACATTAGCAGCAGCTAAAAAGGGATAATTAGTAGGGCATATAACATATTATATGATAGCTCTAAGAATCAATCAGAGGAAGGTGGAAAAGATTGGGAAGAGAGAACTGGAAAACCAATTTACAAGAAAGCAATGGCAAGACACATGTATAGCTCCCACATATGTAGCCAAGTCAAGAAGGTTTAGACATCTGACTCGTATAAAGTGGCTATAATGAGTGGGAACACACTGTGATAGTCTGTGGATGAAAGTGAATGACTGCATCTGTTGTTTGATTACAGGCAATGGTCACTGCATCTGTTGGTGGATTATAGGTAAGGGGCATTGACCTACTATAATCGAGTCCCACCCCATTACAATTAGCCCTGCCTATTCAGTTGCTTCCTGTAGCCTCTCTTAGTTTGAAGGCACAAGCCCCACTGTTATGTATACATATGCTCCATCTGAGAAGAACAGACAAGACTTTATTGGAGGTATTACTAAGTAGATATACACAACTTGTTTAGATGCTAGAGTGTAAGTAGGCAATGTGCTCATGTGTTAGGTACATTGGTTGCTAAAGCAATATGTGATTATAATATCTAAAATAAAGTTAGAATTTGATTTCAGTTTACATACATGTATATGCAAAATGTCACATAATCCTGCATATATGGCATATCAGGGTGCTCACTATACCATTATTAGTTCTGAATAGTATAGATAATGTCTGCCCATATAATGAAAACTGCACCCCATAAAACTGCAATCAGTGTTATCTAGTTACTTGTCCGTATGATCATTATGACTTCACAGTAATAATTTAGTCCACCCTACTGCATGAATGTAATGCCGAAGTAATAAACATCTCTGTGGAATCAAAAATGCTGCATATTATCCCACTGAGGGCACATTTTAACACCATCAAACCCCATTCTCCAGCCAGAAAAGATAACAATGGCACAACATCCACATGGTATAATAGACAGCCACCAGGTGCCGATCTGGACACATGGAAATCAGTATCAGCACTTATGATTGGAAGAACAGGGATAATGATACAGAGTGGTATACTGTAGTCATGAAATGGTCCTGAAATGTGACAGGAACATGTCATGTACATGCCTGAAATGTGACAGGAACATGTTATGTACATGCCTGAAATGTGACAGGAACATGTCATGTACATGCCTGAAATGTGACAGGAACATGCCATGTACATGCTTGAAATGTGACAGGAACATGTCATGTACATGCCTGAAATGTGACAGGAACATGCCATGTACATGCCTGCTTTACCTTACATAGTATAGTTGTATTGTCACTGAAACAAAAGTAGTATTGAAAGCTTTACAACAAAAGTACTAGAGATTCCAGGGTCATTTGTCCTAGACAGTGAAATAATCATCTTAGGCATCGTTTTATACAGCATAATGTGCTGGGTCCCATGCAAACCCAATTTAAAATGGCATAAAATAGAGGAACACCATTTTTTTTTCAGAGCCATAGATCTATTGCCAAAAAAAATCTGTATTTTGCAGTAATAGATATACAGACGTTGTCAGCACTTTTGTGGCATGACATGGCTATTAATATTATATGGGTCACTGGAGGTAAAACATCTTTTAGAAGGTCCCGAGGACTTTGTTTCTAGGAAATGCCAATCTATAAGTTTCGTTATTGCCAGAAAAGCAATCTGGTAGCTGCAAAAACATTATTTAGTTGGTGTCACTTCACACCACTGCAGTATACAGTGTTGCTTTTTATGCTAAATGTTACTATTGAAAGGTTAATTTTGAACATAGTGTTAACATCCCTCAAATGCCGTATGTGACATTCAAATGTAGCATGTCATTATGGAAATGTCTTTCTTCTATTGCAGACTTGTGTGCACTGATTGCTAAGTATAAATTAACCAACAAATGCTTCTTCACACATTGAACTTTAAGGTAAGCAGTTTAATAAACAGTTTAAAACCAACGTGTTAAATTATGTGAGGAAGTAGCCATTCTGTGAGTTAACAATTCAAAAACTGAGTTCACTTGGCTGATGTCTACTGTCTAAGAACATGATAAGTAAAGCAAAAAGTGAAATGACATTGTAAACCTTTTCAATGGGGTTAACAGTGTTTTGGTATCGTAAACCTTTTCAGTGCACTGCCTTGTAGTACAACGATATCTGAAACTGATGGTATTTCATACTTAGCGACAATAGCATGCATGCTGGGCAGATGAAAGCACGAGAAACTTTACAAAGAAGCTTGCATCTATTTCAGACAGGAAATTCTGTGGTCATAACATGGAACTTAGAATGTGGTGAACTAGTGTTTCAAGGTATTGATATGTTCTGTTTCAGTACATAGGTGACACTGACCACTTGGGGATGAAATGAAAATCCAACAATGACATCAACATTTTAACTGAATAGGTAGCAAGTAATTGCAGCAGTTTGCATGCATTCAACTTACAAATCAGAAGACTTAAAAGAGGTTTCAGACTACAAAGGGGAAAATGATAACGTTCTGCAACTGAAATAACAGGAATAAAGACACATTATTCCAGACTTTTTTTGCATCTCACTTAGCACAACTTTTAACTTAAGGCATTTGCTGATTTTGAATATTATTGCTATGCACTAGAAGGCACATAACAAGGCAGTTTTAAATAAAAGCACATTTCCTGTATTTAAAGTGGCTGTGTTTTTAATATGTTCCTATTTTTATTGAAACAGTAATTATGTTGGTTAAGTTCTTCCTGGTAATAAAATGCGGGTATTACCATAGCCATTTTCTGTTCCCCAGCATTAGTTCAGTATTATCAAACTGCATTTCTGTATTGAGGTAAAGAGCCTCAGCTTTTAACTTCATTATTGTATTTGGCATTAATAGAGCCACAGAACTTGCTCAAGAAGCCGTATGATGCTGGAATCCATCTGTACAATTTCCTTGCTGTCACACTGGATAGTCTGGGGGGATAGTACTCTGATACCAGTGCATCCCCTTCCCCAAGATCCAACAGCCTCAGGAGAGATTATATTTAAGAGAGAGCATGGACCCTCCTTCTACATGAGTAATGAGAGCCCAGAAAGAAAACAATTGTTTCACTGCAGCTTCTTAGACATTTTCCTTTAAACATTCATCCCGACAATTTTAAACTTCATTGGTTTATCTTTAAAAGCCTAACCTACATATGTCATTCTCTGTGACCAGCTATTGCCATATTTCTTTATCTTCCTTTATCATCACATCAGAACATTAGCATTAATTGCCAATGTTTTAGTAGACTTCAAATGCAAAATATTCATGCAGTCCTATTTTCAATTTGCAGATATCAAAGGCTACAACAATGGTTACCTACATAGCCTGGTCCCATGACAAAGCAATGTCTTTCAGCTTTTCCCGGTTAGGGGTCACCACACCAGATCACCAGTTCACAGATTATTTGGCAGTGGAGTTTTTATGATGTTGAGTTGCCAGCTGGTGCCCAACCTTCAGAGAAGGCACACACACAGATGCAAACATGCGTACACACACACACACACACACACACACACACACACACACACACACACACACACACACACACACACACACACACACACACACACACACACACACACACACACACACACACACACACACACACACACACATATTCTCATGCACCTACCTGCATGTCTTTAAAACTCCCTCGACTGCAGGGAGAACATGCAGACTCTGCACAGAAGGAGGTCCAGCTGAGAATCAAACCGGAGAACGTCTTGCTGTGAGGCGACAATGCTAACTGCAGAACCATCTTGGCCTGTCAGCCTGGTCCCATGACATAGCACTTAAACATAATATTTGATTTAATTCTTTGTAAAACATTTGCATTTTGTTTTTATTGCATTACAATGAAACTTACATTATAATGTTATCAACAAGCAGTCTGAGGAGAGCACTGTAGACTAGAAACATTACATCTTTGTTTGTACAGTCTATCTTCCTGTGAATACATGATAGCATACTATTTGCTGTGACCACTACCCTCTCAGCTTCTGGTCTCACTAAACTAGTTTCTTCTTTTACATGATCAGCCCTCAGATCTTTCTCAAAAGGTGTTTTCTAATTCCAAGTTAAATATCAATTTTATGTATATCTCATAGCATGTAGCTCTACACTGGTAAATGCAGGCTATTTATTTAACATTTGTTTACCAGGAAAGAGTCAATTTTCAGCAGAGGTCCAGAGAGAAATTTTCCAGATGCATGTCTTTAGAATGTGGGAGGAAACTGGAGCACCCAGAGGAAACCCACATAAACACAGGGGGGGACATGCATACTCTGCACAGAGGGTTCCCCAGCTGAGAATCACACCAGAGAACCTCTTGTTGTGAGGCAACAATGCTAACCACTGCATCACCAAAGAAGTTAGGTAAAACTTAATATTTCAGACAATCAAGCATGAAACATAGCTTTGTGAAAACTGTACATTAGTGTGTACTTGGCATTTTTCCGTAGATAGATTGTTGTTTTTTCTAATGTCAATCTAATCCACTGGGCACACTCACCAGATCATTACTTTTCCATCTATAGTGTCCCTATAGATGTAGTATGTTTGATTTTGTGTGAATTTTGGCCAAAGAATGCTGAAAATTATTACACATACCTTAGTCTCCACCGGAATTGGTTACTCTCGGTTTGCCCTTGCTCTCAGTTGAGGATGACAGTGGTTGTACAGTTCCTGTAGTGTGCCTCTATCTACCCTGTAACACTCTACAATTTCCATCTCATTCAGACCATGAAATGTTAAAGGCGGTCTAAACACCCTTCTCCTTCTTGGTTGTGGCCTGTTAACAGCAACATAGACTTGGGCCTGCTGCACATACACATGAATTAAAGCAACATCAGCCCCTAACATTGTTTCTGTGTAGAGTAGTTGCTGTGTCTGTATTCCAATAGGTTTTGGAATTCACAGGCAAAACCTGCACTGCGTGTACACCATTGCTTTATAGCTTGTTGAATAGCTCATCCATCTTGAAATGGGTCTTAGCATACAATTCAGCTGCATGTGCTGTAATTAGATGCCATGATGTTTACCATGTTTGTGCAGATCTACACAACATGTAGAAATGTTAACTGAATACAAAACGGTGAGCTATTTTGTGTGTGTCATCCCATAACATGCACAAGGTTTTATCAGACCATGTACATTTATTAAATCCAGCCCTCTGATTTCTCCCAAAGAACTGGCATCATCCCTGAAAAATATCTGTTAATGCTATCCAATTATACTGATATCATTTGTTGCTCTATTGCCACACATTTATTGTGGATTTAATTTTAGTACTGCTAAAGCAGAACAGGTTGTTGTGCCTGATGTTCATGAAATACTATCATCCCTGGATGGCATTTCAGCAAGCCCTCTCATTCCTGATTATTGTACAACCATATTTATTACAGCTCGTAATGGTAATATCTGCACAACTAACTGTGGCTTTGACATTTTTATTCCAGAATGTGTAGTCCATAACCATGTTGTAGCATCTGTAGTGGTTGTTCATACAGTGGACTATCTTCCGCACATTATTTTCTACCATCGTGCTTCCCCAGACCACAATGGTGGTATATTTTTTTAACTAATGTGCATGCTGTCATCAAAATAAGTAATACAGATCTTGCCCCCTCCCCAATGTACAGAATGTTTATAGCTTTAGATATGACATCAGCCTGGTCATACTTAACTAAATGTACAAATTATTTAAAAGAGATGCAATTGCTGCAGTGGAAAGGAAAACTTTTCTGGTATTCTGAGCTAAATAATAATAATAAAGCTGAAATCTCTGTATTTCTCTATACCTCAGTTTACAGGGCAGCTGTCACACTTAATAAAAATGATGAGTTATATCATGTAGTTGGTGATTTCCGTTGTCTGCCTTAATATGCTTCATGATACTTGCTTCCATCATCCTAAAATATGCTTCTGAGGATGATCAGTCTGTAATTGCTCAATTCTTTGGAAATTTCTTCCTTGTAGAGTTGCATTGAAACAACTTGCTTCCAGGAATTAGGGGTGGGGCATAGACAGTTTTTATTATTCTGTTAAGAATGTGTGCAAGATTATGAACTAGTCTATTTTGGACTGCACAGATTTGACTTCCTGCCATCTCATCTGGTCCTGTATAGATGGTGTTTCTGAATTTACTGAGGTTAGAGGTGCCATTTTTGATGTAATTTTAGAGAGGGGTGGAGCCCGTCTTGTAGTGAGGAAGAAAAAATTGAGTTCTCCTTTCAGGCCTGAAAATTGCTCCAAATCTGGATGCTAGGTTGCTGTACAACTTAATACCTATTTTGTAGACAGCACATCTATTGCAAAACAATTTAGTCATAGTACTGCAGATCACAAACAACAAGCAACTATTAGCTCTGCAATTACACTTAACCAGTATCTACAGCCTATATAAAAAACCTCTTAAGCAAACCAAAAATCTGCTCTGCTTCTGAAGATAATCTACCAAGTAAATTCCTTAAAATAATAGGAAGTAGCATATGTTACCCCATATCCATACTCATAAATAGATCCATACAGGAAAACTATGTCCTCAGAATCTGGAAAAAATCACATATCATTCCCCTCCATAAAGGTGGTACTTCTACAGAAATCACTAAATTCAGATCAATAGCTATCCTAGCCACCTCTCTAAAATCTTAGAAAAATGCATCCATAAAGAATTCCTATAATACCTCTACCAAAAAAAACTTCTAACTCAAACCAGCATGAAAAACTAGTAAAAAGTAGAAGCAAGACGCCAACTGGATCCACGGAACAATTCCTTTTATTGGTAAAACACTACTGAGTGCAAAAACGCTTTCACCCACTACCTCCGTGGGTTTCATCAGAGTTAATAAAAAACTGGAGCAGTTACTTATTATACACTACTAATAAAGACAAGGACCAATCACATCTTTGTACGACTTCCAAAATATGCATTTGTCAATTTACTCAATTGGAAATGATTAAGTAATCAAATAATCCAACCAACCTTTGTATACAACACCAAACTTTTTATGAAAACCTATGCTTTCCATACCATAAAATTCATATAATATTATTAAGTAAATGGATATGCAAAACATATATATGTATAACCATATATGTGCACAGTGTGCAAATATGCATAAAAATATAATGTGCACATAAAATTTAATGTGCAAAAACCTGTTATATATATATATATTAAAAAAATTTTTAAAAAATTTTTAAAAAATAATAAATTTTTTAAAAAATAATAATAATGATGTGCAAAAAAGCAATTTATCTGTTTGTCTCAAAATGTCACAGAATATTATGCAAAAGAAAACATAAAAATTCATTTAAAAACATATATTCTGACAAATGAAAAAATAATAAATATAAAACATATATAGGTAAAAAATCCTTAGCAATTTCATACATATACAATACAATATATCTACAAATATGTTAAATATATTAAAAAAAAATCAATTGATAACAAAACACCTAAAAAAACTTATATATTGTATGATTTCATTTTTAAATAACTTGCAATGGATATGTATTCATTTAGTCCTGGTTGTGTACAAGCATTTAGCCTCAGCTGCCATAAGCATTCTTTTGTCTCCAGCAATGTATTCAAATCCCCTTCGTTGTTACAATTAATGTCTGGTACTCTATCTATAACAAAAAATAAAAACCTCTTAAAACATTTACATTTTGTACTATGTATATATAGGGAACTAGTAACCTTCTTATTTTTAATATCTCTATTGTGCTCTACAATTCTTTCTCTGAGCTTCCTTTTAGTTTTCCCTATATAAAATGAGGGACATGACAGGCATGTGGCTAAATATACAACTAATTTGGTGTTACAATTTACATTTCCTGGACATCTTAGTGTCCTATTGTAACCATGCAGTATGACATATGGCCCGTCATTAATAAATCGACAACTTTTACAAAAACCACACTTTCTCATTATGGAATTGTTAAATAGACTTTGACTTTCAAAATAGTTTTTCAAGTTACTTCCTCTACAGAAAACTATAGCTGGCACATTCCCTATATACTGTAAAATATCTGCTTGGTTCACGAACACCTTTTCATAACATTCTTTAATAGTATTCGTAAAGTGATTAATGTTGTTACTATAGGGGACTAAAAAAGCCCCTACCTTCCCATCTTTGTTATATTTATTATCGTTTTTGTTGAGGGTACCATGTATCAGTAATGGCTTGAATGTATCTTTCCTTTTATTACTCACCTCATACCTAATACTTTCAACTAATTTTTTTGGGTACCCTCTTTCCAAAAACATATTTTCCAGTTTTAGTAACTCGTTGGTAAATTCTAAGTCATCTAAGTCATCACTTATTATTCTCGATAACCTCACCATTTGCCCTTTTACTAAATTTATTTTCTGAAAATAGGGGTGACAGCTATCGAAATGTAAATAAGAGTTTGAAAAAGTTTTTTTACGATGTATTGTAGAATTTAACTTATCATCACCCTTATAAATTTTCAAATCCAGATATTTACAACTCTCTTCTCCCATTTTGTATGTGAATTTTAGAAATGTAGTACTACCTTCTAAGTAATCAACAAAGTTGTTGAATTCCTCTCTATTTCCTTTCCAAAATATTAATATATCATCAAGGAACCTTAAATATAAAACTATTTTTGACCAGTACATACTTTCAAATATTTGCTCTTTCTCCCACATCGCTAAAACCAAATTTGCATATATGGGGGCACATTTAGCCCCCATTGCCACTCCTGCACATTGTTGGTAATATTCTCCTTCGTGCTGGAAAAAATTGTTTTTTAATACCAATTCCATAAGATCAACAAGAAGTTTTCGTTTTACTGTATGAAAATTACCAAACACCTCCAAACTGTTCTCAAAAAATTCAAAACCTTCAGTCAAAGGGATTACCGAAAATAAATTAACAATGTCTATTGTCACTAAATATACATCCTTCAAATTTTCATTTCTAAAACTGTGAAGCAATTCTAGGCAATGCCATGAATCCTTTAGAATGTACTTGATACTAGCTACTATTTCCTTACAATTTATATCCACATAATGAGCTATAGCCTCCATTTTTGACTGCTTTGCAGAAACTATGGGCCTAAAAGGGGGGTTAGAAACATTTTTATGTATTTTAGGTATTCCAAAAATTGATGGCATCAAAGGGTGTTCAACCGAAAGGTACTCATATTCTGTCTTAGTAATAAGTCCTTCCAACAATAAATCATATAGTTGCCAATCAACTTTTGTGTATGCCTTTGTTAAATCATACCTAGCTACTCTCTTGTAGGTGGTCTCATCACTTAACATAATGCTCATCTTATTGTTGTAATCCAATTTAGTCATCAGGACCACCCCTCCCCCTTTGTCTGGTTTCATGATTCTCATTTTGTCCGACATACTCAGCTCATTTAGACAAAACCTTTCTGCTTCAGTTAAATTGTCCTTATAAAAATTCCTTTCCTTCAAGTTTTCTTAACTGCATTTCACAAAACATTTCAAATAAGTGAACAATAGGGTTGTTAGGTGGAATAAATGTACTTGACCTTCTTAAGGTAAAATTTTTAGTATCCATATCAATTGCGCTATCAAATTTGTTCTTAAAATAAATTCTGAGGTTTAAACTTCTAGTATACATCTTTAAGTTAACTAGTAATTTACCAATATCCACCCGATAATTAGGAACAAACTTAAAGCCTTTCATAAAAAGTGAAAAATAACTGTTGTTTAAAGTTTTGTCCGTAAAATTGTACACAGAAAAACTACCTCCTGTAATAATTTCACATTTACCATTTTCAGACACATAACCTGGATTTTGCTCACTATCATCAATATCTTGTCCATTCATCATTGCATATGTAAAATGTCCATTACTAATATTACTATCCTGAACTTGTAGTTCATGTGCACTCGCATTACTTCCATTATTAATATAACTCTCATTATTATTGTCTGTTGTGAATAAGTCATTAAAGGCATTCTGTTTATTCGCTGCTTCACCATACTCTTGAATTGAAACATCGTAGCTACTACTAATAACTGGATCTGTAGTTGTTAAATCTTGGGATGTACCCAATCAATAAAGCTTCTGCTGTTCATCTAATAATGGCGTGCTTGGTACTTGTACCTCCCCCCTCCATTGTACTGCTGATTGTAGTACTGATTCTGTCCTTGATACCGCTCTCTTAAACGTTCTGATCAGGCTCTTCTAAAAACTTCTCTATTACCATCTAAATTCGTATTCCTATTCGTGCTATCCTGCCCCACTACCTCTTCGTTCTGTACTACTAATGCATTTTCATTGGTAAAAGGACCATTAGAGCGAACCCTGAAAAAACGCTTAAAATCCCGAAAATGTGTGTATGCAGTGTTACATAAATAATCCTTAGTATCACGCTGGAGCTTTTCATTTTTAATGTCCAGCCCTTTACTCACATATCTTTTCATATCATTAAGTATGCTGTCAAATTTACTTTTGTTAAATTCAAACAACAAATCTTTTTTAATGTTATTATCAAGCACAGTTAAAGATTCTTTTAACTTATTTAATCTATCATTGTTGTTTTTAATAATTAATGCATAATATTCTGTGACATTTTGAGACAAACAGATAAATTGCTTTTTTGCACATCATTATTATTTTTTAAAAAATTTATTATTTTTTAAAAATTTTTTAAAAAATTTTTTAATATATATATATATATAACAGGTTTTTGCACATTACATTTTATGTGCACATTATATTTTTATGCATATTTGCACACTGTGCACATATATGGTTATACATATATATTTTTTGCATATCCATTTACTTAATAATATTATATGAATTTTATGGTATGGAAAGCATAGGTTTTCATAAAAAGTTTGGTGTTGTATACAAAGGTTGGTTGGATTATTTGATTACTTAATCATTTCCAATTGAGTAAATTGACAAATGCATATTTTGGAAGTCGTACAAAGATGTGATTGGTCCTTGTCTTTATTAGTAGTGTATAATAAGTAACTGCTCCAGTTTTTTATTAACTCTGATGAAACCCACGGAGGTAGTGGGTGAAAGCGCTCAGTAGTGTTTTACCAATAAAAGGAATTGTTCCGTGGATCCAGTTGGCGTCTTGCTTCTACTTTTTACTAGTTTTTCGTCTACTTTGTTTTTCTGTCAAACCAGCATGATTTTGACTCTCCCATAACACAAATACAAGTCTTATAGCTTTCACAAATACAGTAAACAAAGCCAGAGATAAAGGTCAAGTTGTCTCAGCCATATTCCTTGACCTATCAAATGCCTTTCAGATGGTCAGCCATACTAAACTACAGCAGATGTCAAATTAGGTCTAACACCAAACACTTTAAACTGGTTCAAGAGTTATTTCACTGATACATGCCAATCAGTAAAATGGTAATCAGTACGATCCCCTTTTCCACTTGTCAACACTAGCATCCAACAAGGATCGGTCCTTGGTCCTCTCCTCTTGAATATCCTTACAAATTCTCTTCACATTTGCACACAACATGCTTCTTTCATACAGTATGCTGATGGCGTAACACTTATATATACTTCCAATTACACACCTTAACCAAATTACACAAGAATCACTCAAAGCCACTGAAAAATGGTTACAAAACTTCCAACTCCTGCTTAATCCAAAGAAAAACAAACTTTTACTTTTCTATCCTAAACCTCTGTCTCATGAAAAACACAACTTTAAAATATATCTCAATAATACCACAATAGAAATGGTCCCCAAAACAAAACTATAGACTATAAACAACAACCTTAAATTTGAATTACACATAAAAAAACGCCATAAAAAAAACACCAAAAACTAGTCTGACTCTACAGAGCTACAAACGTACTTACCTCTACATCCAGATAAACCCTTGCAGATGGTTATCTTCCGCCTTCACTTCTTTATGGAGCCCACAACTTCACTAATCTTCAAATCTCAGTTACTCAAAGACTTGAGCAATATTACAATAAAATAACCAGATTTGTAACAAGTTGTTACTGCCACAACCACCAATGCACTGCAATGCACTGAACACTTTTAAATGGCTATAAACTACCCATTTATGTAAAATATATTCAGCTAATCACCACACACAAAATCATTCATTACCCAGCCTCCTGCCCAGCCTTAAAGACTGTGTTACAAAAACATTCTCCTAAATGGCCTCAGTGATCAAATAACCAAATTCAATTCACTGTTCATAAGCCAACTAAATCACCAGGGTGTTCAGTTTATTCTCCCACCATGGCAAAAATATGGAACACTATGCACACATCTATAAGGAGAGACACACCCCTCAAATCCTTCATACGCCCTCTTAAAAACTATCTAAAACATACATGGCTCTGCTCATGTTCTACAGCAGGTTAACCAAAAAGCTCCATAATTTGTAACTGTAATAGCATAACCCTCCATTCAAATACCTCCTTAATTTGTAACTGTAATAGAATAATTCTCCATTCAAATAGCTCCTTAATTTGTAACTGTAATAGAATAACCCAACATTCAAATAGCTCCTTAATTTGTAACTGTAATAGAATAACCCTACATTCAAATAGCTCCTTAATTTGTAACAGTAATATAATAACCCTCCATTCAAACAGCTCAGTAATTTGTAACTGTAATAGAATAACCCTCCATTCAAATAGCTCCTTAATTTGAAACTGTAACAGCATAAGCCTCCATTCAAATAGCTCCTTAATTTGTAACTGTTATAGAATAACCCTCCATTTAAATAGCTCCTAAATTCATAACTGTAACAGCATAACCCACCAATCAAATAGCTCCTTAATTTGTAACTGTAACAGCATAACCCTACATTCAAACAGCTCCTTAATTTGTAACTGTAATAGAATAACCTTCCATTCAAATAGTGCCTAAATTCATAACCATAACAGCATAACCCTCCATTCAAATAGCTCCTTAATTTGTAACTGTAATAGAATAACCCTCCATTCAAATAGCTCCTTAATTTGTAACTGTAATAGAATAACCCTCCATTCAAATAGCTCCTTAATTTGTAACTGTAACAGCATAACCCACCAATCAAATAGCTCTTAATTTGTAACTGTAACAGCATAACCCTACATTCAAACAGCTCCTTAATTTGTAACTGTAATAGAATAACCTTCCATTCAAATAGCTCCTAAATTCATAACCGTAACAGCATAACCCTCCATTCAAATAGCTCCTTAATTTGTAACTGTAATAGAATAATCCACCATTCAAATAGTTCCTTAATTTGTAACTGTAATAGCATAACCCTCCATTCAAATAGCTCCTTAATTTGTAACTGTAATAGAATAACTCTCCATTCAAATAGCTCCTTAATTTGTAACTGTAATAGAATAACTCTCCATTCAAATAGCTCCTTAATTTGTAACTGTAATAGAATAACCCACCATTCAAATAGCTCCTTAATTTGTAACTGTAATAGAATAATCCTACATTCAAATAGCTCCTTAATTTGTAACAGTAATAGAAAAACCCTCCATTCAAACAGCTCCTTAATTTGTAACTGTAAAAGAATAACCCTCCATTCAAATAGCTCCTTAATTTGTAACTCTGATAGAATAACCCTCCATTCAAATAGCTCCTTAATTTGTAACTGTAATAGAATAACCCTCCATTCAAATAGCTCCTTAATTTGAAACTGTAACAGCATAAGCCTCCATTCAAATAGCTCCTTAATTTGTAACTGTTATAGAATAACCCTCCATTTAAATAGCTCCTAAATTCATAACTGTAGCAGCATAACCCACCAACCAAATAGCTCCTTAATTTGTAACTGTAACAGCATAACCCTACATTCAAATAGCTCCTTAATTTGTAACTGTAATAGAATAACCTTCCATTCAAATAGCTCCTAAATTCATAACCGTAACAGCATAACCCTCCATTCAAATAGCTCCTTAATTTGTAACTGTAATATAATAACCCTCCATTCAAATAGCTCCTTAATTTGTAACTGTAATAGAATAACCCTCCATTCAAATAGCTCCTTAATTTGTAACTGTAACAGCATAACCCTCCATTAAAATAGCTCCTTAATTTGTAACTGTAATAGAATAATCCTCCATTACAATAGCTCCTAAATTCAAAACTGTAACAGCATGATCCTCCATTCAAACAGTTCCTTAATTTGTAACTGTAACAGAATAACTCTCCATTCAAATAGCTCCGTAATTTGTAACTGCAATAGAATAACCCACCATTCAAATAGATCCTTAAATCGTAACTGTAATAGAATAACCCTCCATTCAAATAGCTCATTAATTTGTAACTGTAATAGAATAACCCTCCATTCAAATAGATCCTTAATTTGTAACTGTAATAGAATAACCCTCCAATCAAATAGTTCCTAAATTCATAACTGTAACAGCATAACCCTCCATTCAAATAGCTCCTTAATTTGTAACTGTAATAGAATAACCCTCCATTCAAATAGATCCTTAAATTGTAACTGTAATAGAATAGCCCTCCAGTCGAATAGCTCCTAAATTCATAACTTTAACAGCATAACCCTCCATTCAAATAGATCCTAAATTCATAAGTATACAGCATTACACTCCATTCAAATAGCTCCTTAATTTGTAACTGTAATAGAATAACCCTCCATTCAAAAATATCCTTAATTGTAAATGCATTAGAATAAAACTCCATTCAAATAGCTGCTAAATTCAAAACTGTAACAGCATAACCCTCCATTCAAATAGCTCCTTAATTTGTAACTGTAATAGAATAACCCTCCATTCAAATAGATCCTTAATTTGTAACTGTAATAGAATAACCTTCCATTCAAATAGCTCCTAAATTCATAAATGTAACAGCATAACCCTCCATTCAAATAGCTCCTAAATTCATAACTGTAACAGCATAACCCTCCATTCAAATAGCTCCTTAACTTGTAACTGTAATAGAATAACCCTCAATTCAAACAGCTCCTAAATTTAACTGTAACAGCATAATCCTCCATTCAAATAGCATCTTAATTTGTAAATGTAATAGAATAATCCTCCATTCAAATAGCTCCTAAATTCAAAACTGTAACAGCATGACCCTCCATTCAGTTAGCGCCTTAATTTGTAACTGTAATAGAATAACCCTCCATTCAAATAGCTCCTTAATTTGTAACTGTAATAGAATAACCCTCCATTCAAATAGCTCCTAAATTCATAAATGTAACAGCATAACCCTCCATTCAAATAGCTCCTAAATTCATAATTGTAACAGCATAATCCTACATTCAAATAGCTCCTTAATTTGTAACTGTAATGAAATAACCCTCAATTCAAATAGCTCCTTAACTTAACTGTAACAGCATAATCCTCCATTCAAATACCTCCTTAATTTGTAACTAGAATAGAATAAAACTCCATTCAAATAGTTCCATAATTTGTAACTGTAATAGAATAAACCTACATTCAAATAGCTCCTTAATTTCTAACTGTAACAGCATAACCCTCCATTCAAATAGCTCCTTAATTTGTAACTGTAATAGAATAACCCTCCATTCAAATAGCTACTTAATTTGTAAGTGTAACAGCATAACCCTCCATTCAAATAGCTCCTTCATTTGTAACTGTAACATTACTCTCCATTCTAATAGCTCCTTAATTTGTAACAGTAATAGAATAACCTTCCATTCAAATAGCTCCTAAATTCATAACTGTAACAGCATAACCCTCCATTCAAATAGCTCCTTAATTTGTAATATTAACAGCATAACCCTATAAGCCAGGGTGGTACAGTGGTAGCGTTGTTACCTCACAGCAAGGGGTTCTCCTGTTCGATTCTCGGCTGGAGTGCCTTCTGTGTGGAGTCTGAATGTCGTCCAGGCGGTCGAGTGGCCTCCGAAAGACATGCGTGAATGGGTGTGCCTTCGCTGAAGGTTGGGTGTTGGGCTGGCAACTAAGCACCATAAAAACCTACTGCCAATAATTAGCAGACCGGAGTTCTACTGTGGCAACCCCTTACCAGGAAAAGCCGAAAAGGCAAACAACATCATAACCCTCCATTCAAATATCTCCTTAATTTGTAACTGCAATAGAACAACTCTCCATTGAAATAGCTCCTTAATTTGTAACTGTAACAGCATAAGCCTCGATTCAAATAGCTCCTTAATTTGTAACTGTAATAAAATTCCCCTCCATTCAAATATCTCCTAAATTCATAACTGTAACAGAATAACCCTCCATTCAAATAGCTCCTTAATTTGTAACTGTAATAAAATAACCCTCCATTCAAATAGTTCCTTAATTTGTAACTGCAATAGAATAACCCTCCATTCAAATAGCTCCTTAATTTTTAACTGTAAGAGAATAACCCTCCATTCAAAAAGCTCCTTAATTTGTAACTGTAATAGAATAACCCTCCATTCAAATAGCTCCTTAATTTTTAACTGTAAGACAATAACCCTCCATTCAAATAACTCCTTAATTTGTAACTGTAATAGAATAACCCTCCATTGAAATAGCTCCTTAATTTGTAACTGTAACATTACCCTCCATTCAAATAGCTCCTTAATTTGTAACTGTAATAGAATAACCCTCCATTCACATAGCTCCTAAATTCATAACTGTAACAGTATAACCCTCAATTCAAATAGCTCCTTAATTTGTAACTGTAACAGCATAACCCTCCATTCAAATAGCTCCTTAATTTGTAACTGTAATAGAATAACCCTCCATTCAAATAGCTCCTTAATTTGTAACTGTAACAGCATAACCCTACATTCAAATAGCTCCTTAATTTGTAACTGTAACAGCATAACCCTACATTCAAATAGTTCCTTAATTTGTAACTGTAATAGAATAACCCTCCATTCAGATAGCTCCTAAATTCATAACTGTAACAGCATAACCCTCCATCCAAATAGCTCCTTAATTTGTAACTGTAATGGGATAACCCTCCATTCAAATAGTTCCTTAATTTAACTGTAACAGCATAATCCTCCATTCAAATATCTCCTTAATTTGTAACTAGAATAGAATAAAACTCCATTCAAACAGTTTCTTAATTTGCAACTGTAATAGAATAACCCTGCATTCAAATAGCTCCTTAATTTCTAACTGTAACAGCATAACCCTCCATTCAAATAGCTCCTTAATTTGTAACTGTAATAGAATAACCCTCCATTCAAATAGCTCCTTAATTTGTAAGTGTAACAGTATAACCCTCCATTCAAATAGCTCCTTAATTTGTAACTGTAACATTACTCTCCATTCTAATAGCTCTTAATATGTAACTGTAATAGAATAACATTCCATTCAAATAGCTCCTAAATTCATAACTGTAACAGCATAACCCTCCATTCAAATAGCTCCTTAATTTGTAACTGTAACAGCATAACCCTATAAGCCACGGTGGTACAGTGGTAGTGTTGTTACCTCACAGCAAGGGGTTCTCCTGTTCGATTCTCGGCTGGAATGCCTTCTGTGTGGAGTCTGAATGTCGTCCAGGTGGTCGAGTGGCCTATGAAAGACATGCGTGAATGGGTGTGCCTTCGCTGAAGGTTGGGTGTTGGGCTGGCAACTAAGCACCATAAAAACCTACTGCCAATAATTAGCAGACTGAAGTTCTACTGTGGCAACCCCTAACCAGGAAAAGCCGAAAAGACAAACAACATCATAACCCTCCATTCAAATATCTCCTTAATTTGTAACTGTAATATAACAACTCTCCATTGAAATAGCTCCTTAATTTGTAACTGTAACAGGATAAGCCTCCATTCAAATAGCTCCTTAATTTGTAACTGTAACAGCCTAACCCTCCATTCAAATAGCTCCTTAATTTGTAACTGTAATAAAATACCCCTCCATTCAAATATCTCCTAAATTCATAACTGTAACAGCATAACCCTCCATTCAAATAGCTCCTTAATTTGTAACTGTAATAAAATAACCCTCCATTCAAATAGCTCCTTAATTTGTAACTGTAATAGAATAACCCTCCATTCAAATAGCTCCTTAATTTTTAACTGTAAGAGAATAACCCTCCATTCAAATAACTCCTTAATTTGTAACTGTAATAGAATAACCCTCCATTGAAATAGCTCCTTAATTTGTAACTGTAACATTACCCTCCATTCAAAAAGCTCCTTAATTTGTAACTGTAATAGAATAACCCTCCATTCACATAGCTCCTAAATTCATAACTGTAACAGCATAACCCTCCATTCAAATAGCTTCTTAATTTGTAACTGTAAAAGCATAACCCTACATTCAAATAGTTCCTTAATTTGTAACTGTAATAGAATAACCCTCAATTCAGATAGCTCCTAAATGCATAACTGTAACAGCATAACCCACCATTCAAATAGCTCCTTAATTAGTAAATGTAATGGAATAACCCTCCATTCAAATAGCTCCTTAAATTGTAACTGTAACAGCATAAGCCTCCATTCAAATAGCTCCTTAATTTGCAACTGTAATGGAATAAGCCTCCATTAGAATACCTCCTAAATTGATAACTGTAACAGCATGAATCTCCATTCAAATAGCTCCTTAATTTTTAACTGTAATAAAATAACCCTCCATTCAAATAGATCCTTAATTTGTAACTGTAATAAAATACCCCTCCATTCAAATATCTCCTAAATTCATAACTGTAACAGCATAACCCTCCATTCAAATAGCTCCTTAATTCATAACTGTAATAGAATAACCGTCCATTCAAATAGATCCTTAATTTGCAACTGTCATAGAATAACCCTCCATTCAAATAGCTTCTAAATTCATAACTGTAACAGCATAACCCTCCATTCAAATAGCTCCTTAATTTGTAACTGTAATAGAATAACCCTCCATTCAAATAGATCCTTAATTTGTAACTTTAATAGAATAATCCTCCATTCAAATAGATCCTAAATTCATAAGTGTAACAGCATAACCCACAATTCAGATAGCTCCTAAATTCAGAACTGTAACAGCATAACCCTCAATTCAAATAGCTCCTTAATTTGTAACTGTAATAGAATAACCCTCCATTCAAATAACTCCTAAATTTAACTGTAACAGCAAAATCCTCCATTCAAATAGCTCCTTCATTTGTAACTGTAATAGAATAACCCTCCATTCAAATAGCTCCTTAATTTGTAACTGTAAAAGAATAACCCTCCATTCAAATAGATAACCCTATAAGCTGTGGTTGTACAGTGGTAGCATTGTTGCCTCACCGCAAGGGGTTCTCCTGTTTGATTCTTGGCTGGAGTGCCTTCTGTGTGGAGTCTGCATGTTCTCCCTGCGGTCAAGTGGCCTCCAAAAGACATGCATGAATGGGCGTGCCTTCACTGAAGGTTGGGCATTGGGCTGGCAACTTGGCACCATAAAAATCTAGTGCCAATTATTAGCGGACCGGTGTTCCACTGTGGTGTTCCCCTAACCTGGAAAAGCCGAAAATACAAACAACAGCATACCCTCCATTCAAATAGCTCCTTAATTTGTAACTGTAACAGCATAACCCTCCATTCAAATAGCTCCTTAATTTGTAGCTGTAACAGCATAACCCTCCATTCAAATAGCTCCTTAATTTATAACTTTAATAGAATAACCCTCCATTCAAATAGCTCCTAAATTCATAACTGTAACAGCATAACCCTCCACTCAAATATCTCCTTAATTTGTAACTGTAATAGAATAACCCTCCATTCAAATAGCTCCTTAATTTGTAACTGTAACAGCATAACCCCCCAATGAAATAGCTCCTTAATTTGTAACTAACCCTCCATTTAAATAGCTCCTTAATTTGTAACTGTAATAGAATAACCCTCAATTCAAATAGCTCCTTAATTTGTAACTGTAACAGCATAACCCTCCATTCAAATAGCTCCTTAATTTGTTACTTTAACAGCATAACCCTCCATTCAAATAGCTCCTTAATTTCTAACTGTAACAGCATAACCCTCCATTCAAATAGCTCCTTAATTTGTAAATGTAATAGAGTAACCCTCCATTCAAATAGCTCCTAAATTCATAACTGTAACAGCATAACCCTCCATTCAAAAAGCTCCTTAATTTGTAACTGTAACAACATAACCCTCCATTCAAATAGCGCCTTAATTTGTAACTGTAACAGCATAACCCTCCAATGAAATAGCTCCTTAATTTGTAACTAACCCTCCATTTAAATAGCTCCTTAATTTGTAGCTGTAATAGAATAACCCTCAATTCAAATAGCTCCTTAATTTGTAACTGTAACAGCATAACCCTCCATACAAATCGCTCCTTAATTTGTAACTGTAATAGAATAACCCTCCATTCAAATAGCTCCTTAATTTTAACTGTAACAGAAATACTCTCCATTCAATATCTCCTTAATTTGTAACTGTGATATAATAACCCTCCATTGAAATAGCTCCTTAATTTGTAACTGTAATAGAGTAACCCTCCATTCAAATAGCTCCTTAATTTGTAACTGTAATATAATAACCCTCCATTGAAATAACTCTTTAATTCATAACTGTAACAGCATAACCCTCCATTCAAATAGCTCCTTAATTTGTAACTGTAACAGTATGACCCTCCATTCAAATAGCTCCTTAATTTATAACTTTAATAGAATAACCCTCCATTCAAATAGCTTCTAAATTCATAACTGTAACAGCATAACCCTCCATTCAAATTGCTCCTTAATTTGTAACTGTAATAGCATAACCCTCCATTCAAATAGCTCCTTAATTTGTAACTGTAACAGCATAACCCTCCATTCCAATAGCTCCTTAATTTGTAACTGTAATAGAATACCCCTCCATTCAAGTAGCTCCTTAATTTATAACTGTAATAGAATAACCCTCCATTCAAATAGCTCCTTAATTTGTAACTGTAACAGAATACCCCTCCATTCAAATAGTTTCTTAATTTGTAAAAGTAATAGAATAACCCTCCATTGAAATAGCTCCTTAATTTGTAACTGTAACAGAATAACCCTCCATTCAAATATCTCCTTAATTTGTAACTTTAACTGCATAACCCGCCATTCAAATAGCTCCTTAATTTGTAACTGTAACAACATAACCCTATAAGCTGCGGTGGTACAGTGGTAGCATTGTTGCCTCACAGCAAGGGGTTCTCCTGTTCAATTCTCGGCTGGAGTGCCTTCTGTGTGGAGTCTGCATGTCCTCCCCATGACTGAGTGGCCTCTGCAAGGCATACATGAATGGGTTTGCCTTCGCTGAGGTTTGGGCATAGGGTTAGCATCTCAGCACCATAAAAATCTACTGCCAATCAACCGGAATTCCACTGTAGCGACCCCTAACCGGGAAAAGCCAAAAGACAAACAACAGCATAACCCTCCATTCAAATATCTCCTTAGTTTGCAACTGTAATAGAAAAACTCTCCATTTAAATAGCTCCTTAATTTGTAACTGTAACAGCATAACCCTCCATTCAAATAGCTCCTTAATTTGTAACTCTTAACAGCATAATCCTCCTTCAAATAACTCCTTAATTTGTAACTGTAATAGAAGAACTCTCCATTCCAATAGCTCCTTAATTTGTAACTGTAATAGAATAACCCGCCATTCAAATAGCTCCTTAATTTGTAACTGTAACAGAATAGCCTCCATTCAAATATCTCCTTAATTTGTAACTGTAACAGCATAACCCTCCATTTAAATAGCTCCTTAATTTGTAACTGTAATAGAATAACCCTCCATTCAACTAGCTCCTTAATTTGTAACTGTAACAGCATAACCCTCAATTTAAATATCTCCTTAATTTGTAACTGTAATAGAAGAACTCTCCATTCCAATAGCTCCTTAATTTGTAACTGTAATAGAATAACCCACCATTCAAACAGCTCCTTAATTTGTAACTGTAACAGAATAGCCTCCATTCAAATATCTCCTTAATTTGTAACTGTAATAGAATAACCCTCCATTCAAATAGCTCCTTAATTTGTAACTGTAATAGAATAACCCTCCATTCAAATAGCTCCTTAATTTGTAACTGTAACAGAATAGCCTCCATTCAAATATCTCCTTAATTTGTAACTGTAATAGAATAACCCTCCATTCAAATAGCTCCTTAATTTGTAACTGTAAAAGAATAACCCTCCATTGAAATAGCTCCTTATATTGTAACTGTAACAGAATAACCCTCCATTCAAATAGCTCCTTAATTCATAACTGTATCTTGTAGCTTATGTACAGTGATATTTGAAGGTGTTTTGTACTCTAAATGAGTCACGCAGTGAATACTCAGAGTTCAGATCACAATTGTTTTATTTCTTTTTTAGCTTAGTTAGTCAGGGTGAGTAGGCAGCATGTCAGCAGAGGAGTATGGAAAGCTGACAAGGAGCCAGCTGGTGGAGATGTGCCAGGCTAGGGGACTGGTGCATGGAAAC
Organism: Protopterus annectens; assembly: GCF_019279795.1. Lineage (NCBI taxonomy): Eukaryota > Metazoa > Chordata > Ceratodontiformes > Protopteridae > Protopterus > Protopterus annectens. The sequence continues at coordinate 1,164,763,447 of NC_056743.1, forward strand.
CTGATTAAGGCAGATCTGATTGCAGCCTTGGTTACAGCTGCATCAGAAAACAGCATCCAGGAGGACAATCAGACTGGCAGTGGAGATACAATATCCTCAGAGAATGGACAGCTCAACCTTTCTGCAGTGGACTTAAAAATCCAGCTGGAGATAAACAGACCTGAGTTGGAGGCCAGGCATTTGGAGATAGAAGCTGAAGAAAAGGAGCATCAGAGGAGGCATGATTGGGAAATGCTGACTCTTCGCCAGAGTCATGGAGGTAATGGGGAAGGGAGTAACTAGACCCCAGAAGCACAACTGGTCAGTAAATTTCTTCCACAATTTAAAGAGAAAGATAATTTTTATAGTTTCATTCATATGTTTAAGAAGGTATGCAAACAGTATAGTGTTGACCAAAGGCTCTGGGTATGGTTCCTGACCCCCTTACTCCATGGTAAAGCTGTAAATGCATTGGCTAAAATGTCTGACATTGCATGTTTTGATTATACTGCTGTAAAAAAATGTCTTTAGAATGTTTTAGGCTAACACCTGAAATGTATAGGAAAAAGTTTCATGAGCATAGATGCAAGGCAGATGAAAGTGTGTGTGAATATGTTGCTGAACTAGCACTTATTTTAATAGCTGGGTGAGTGGATACCATGCCACCACATTTGAAGGGCTGGCAGACCTTTTGGTGAGGGAACAAGCCCTTAACACTTTGTCTGAGGACATGAGGATCTGGTTAGCTGATAGACAATGTTCTACTTCTGATGAGTTGGGGAAGAAGGGAGACCTATACCTGGCAAGCAGGGCAGCCCTACACAGGGAGGGGACTCCCAGTACTGCTCATGCATCTATAGGAACGCATGGTGGGCAGCACAGACTGCCTCAAGAGAATCTGCCAGTAGCAGGGGAAGCCACTAGTCCAGGTACATGTCCAGGAGCTAGGGTTAAATGTTTTGAATGCAACCAATGGGGCCATGTGGCATACAGGTGTCCACAGAGGCAAGGTGGGGAACCAAAGGTGAGGGAGCCAGTAAGTGGGAAAGACAAAATGCCAATAGTAAGTTGTCTTGAGACAACAGGGGTACTAAACTACCATCCTGCAGATGTCCTGAGAGGGAAGGATTTGGATGAGGCAGTACAATGTACTTATGCAGTTACACGTGGTCAGGCTAGGAGATAAGCATGTGAGTCTCATAGCCTGGGAGAGACCCAGATAGACTGCATACTTGCAGCCAGGACTGGTGAGGTGGTTACTTTAGGGAGTGAGCTACACTGTAGCAGTGAGACTGAAGGTGAGCCACAGCTGCTTGTGGGTACTGATGTTCCCTTGGACAGGGTAACTGCAAAGGTAAAGATGAGTAGTAGTCCCCAGGCTGACAGTGAGGCACCACTGTTAGATGATGCCAGACTTCCTGTGGAAGGGGAGCTGGGAAGGGTTACAAGGAGAGAGTCGAGACAGGCTCAGTTCTCAGACCCTACATTGCAAAGCCTGAGGCAGGTAGCTAGGGAGGCACCTGATTCTCAGGGGAAGGGGGAATCTGTATACTGGGGCAAAGGGTTACTATACAGAGAGTGGACCCCTGAGGGAGGGCTAGCAGGTGAGAGAGTACAGCAGTTGGTAGTACCTAGAGCCTACCATCTGGCACTTCTATCCATAGCCCATGATATTCCCTTTGCAGGTCATATGGGCATAAAACATGCAAAGAGTTGTATTATGCAGAACTTCTATTGGCCTGGAATTTCCAGAGATGTAACAGGGTGCTGCAGGATGTGTGAGCAGTGTAAAAAGGTAGGCATGGCAGGAGACCAGGTGAAAGCTCCTTTGGTGCCTTTGCCTGTGAATGAAGAGCCATTTCAGAGGGTAGCTATGGGTATTGTGCGTCCTCTGAGTACCCTAAGTTCCACAGGGAAAACGTATATCCTAGTGGTAGTGGATTATGCTACACTATACCCTGAGGCAGTGGCTTTGTCCTCCATTGAGGCAGAGAAGGTGGCAAATTCTTTGTTAGAGATTTTCAGAAGGGTAGGTTTCCCAAAAAATACTGACTGACCGAGGAGCCATTTTCATGTCAGACCTGTTGGCTTGTCTGTGGAAGTCCTGTGGGGTGAAGCAAATGAAGGCCACCCCCTACCATCCCCAAACCAATGGTCTTATTGAGAGGTTAAACTCTACAAGCAAGTCCATGCTACAGACATTTTCAGATCAGTTTAAGAGGGAGTGGGACAAATATTTGCCCCATCTTTTGTTTGCTTACAGAGAGGTTCCCCATGAATCCACAGCTTTTTCACCCTTTAAGTTGCTGTATGGGCATAGGGTGAGGGGACCTCTAGATCTAATTCGAGATGAGTGGGAAGGTGTGTGTGGATCTCACAAGGAGTCTTTTTTGGCATATGTCCTTAACCGCAGGACAAGGCTCAGGGAACTCATGGATGTGGCCCAGGAGAACCTGTCAGAAGCCCAAGAACAGAAAAAGGTGTGGTATGACAGGAATACTTGAGCTAGAGAGTATGCTGTGGGGCAGCAGATAATGGTTCTCATTTCTGTCAGACACAACAAGCTGCAAGCAGCTTAGGAGGGACCCTACAAGGTGGTAAGAAAGGTAAATGATGTTAACTACATGATGGAACTGCTAGGCAGGCAGCAGGGGCACAAATTATACCATGTTAACATGATGAAACCTTATCATGACAGGGAGGCCCTTGTGCTGAGCATTAACAGTGGATTGCAGGAGTAGTCTGAGGGAGATCCTGGGGCTGATCTCCTCAGTGAGTCTCATGCTGACACTTCAGTGGAAGGAGTAGCAATATCCCAGCAGCTATCTCCTACCTAGGATTGAGAAATCTGAGCAGTGTTGCAGGAATTTGGGGACATGTTCACTGAGAAGCCAGGATGCACCCACCTGGAGCAGTACCAGGTGAATACAGGACCCCAAAGGCCTACTAGACAGGCCCCTTATAGGGTCCCTAAGAGAGTCAGACAGACTCTGAGCGAAGATGTACAGGAGATGTTGGAACTAGGGGTGATTCCAGAGTCCAACAGTCCCTGGGCCTCCCCAGTAGTGCTGGTGCCAAAGAAGGATGGCAGCATCAGGTTCTGTGTGGACTACAGGAAATTAAATAGTCACACAGAGTCGGATGCTTACCCCATGCCTAGGACAGATGAGGCCCTAGAGCAGCTGGGTGGGGCTAAGTATCTTACAACCATTGATCTTACCAAGGGTTAGTGGCAGATGTCCTTGACTCCCAGTGCTAGAGAGAAGTCAGCCTTTGTCACTCCTTTTTGCTTGTATGAGTTCACAAAGATGCCCTTTGGGATGAATAATGCCACAGAAACTTTCCAAAGGCTGGTAGATAATATCCTAGCAGGAGCAAGAGGGTTTGCCTTTGCTTACCTTGATGATATTGCCATCTACAGCCATTCTTGGCCAGATCACCTTCACCATGTCAGGGAGGTGCTGAGCAGACTACAAAGGGCAGGGTTGACCATTAAGCCGAGCAAATGTCAGGTGGGTATGGTGGAGGTCTCCTACCTAGGACATAGAGTGGGGAGTGATAAGATGAGGCCAGAACCTTCCAAAGTGGAAGCCATTCAGGCATGGCCTGTACCTGTTACTAAAAAGCAGGTGAGGGCATTCTTAGGGACAGCAGGGTACTACAGAAAGTTTGTTCCTAATTATAGTACCATAGCTGCTCCCTTCACAGACCTGACAAGGAAGAACAGGTCAGATAAGGTAGTGTGGACTCCAGCATGTGAGCAGGCATTCCAGAAGCTTAAGGAAGCTTTGGGAGGACCCCTTGTGTTAGCCAGTCCAGATTAAAGTAAATATTTTTTTGTGCAAGTGGATGCTTCGAACTATGGGGTGGCGGCTGTACTTAGCCAGATTTCTTCAGAAGGGGAAGAGCACCCAGTGGTTTATCTCTGTCATAGGCTTCAACCCATGGAGGAATGCTATGCAGCTGTATAAAAGGAATGTCTAGCCATAGTGTGGGCATTTCAGAAACTTCAGCCTTATCTGTATGGAAGAAAATTCACTGTAATGACAGATTACAACCCTCTAACATGGTTAAACAGAGCCAGTCAGCAAAATGCCAAGTTGCTAAGATGGAGCCTAGGGTTGCAAGCATATGATATGTCAGTGCAGCACCGCCGTGGGATTAGCAATGCCAATGCAGATGGGCTCTCAAGACAGGCAATGGGGTGAGGTACACTCAGGTAGATCGAACCCTCTCAAGCGGCGTTTCTCAAGAGTCACTTGAAAAACTAGCTTGAGTTCTCCAGGGGGGGAGAGATGTGAAGACTGGTAAAGATGGGTGAAGGCTGCCAGCCTAGTCAAATAGAATTTGATACATAATTCTATCATTTGTAAATATAAATGTAAACTACAGCCTTGTTTTAAATGTAAAGAAATGCTGTTACAAAAATATGGCAACAGTGCTCTCTACTGATCCAGTAAAAGCATGTGGTGACCCTTTCAAGGGAACAATGGTGCTGAATAGTCTAGATGAAGAAATTTTTTCAATTGTTTTAACCAAGAGTTAAATTGCTAGACTTAAACATGCAAATGTATTTTTATTGCTCTGTGCCTGACCAGCTGCAAGATAACAAAAGGGAGATGTTAAGAATGTAAATGTAGTTAATTTGTAGCCTGGGAACTCCAGGAAGTGTAAAAAGATGATGTAATGTTTTATCAGAACTGCAATAGCAATTTAAACAGTGAGAACCAGAGATTATTAAGCATTTTGATCTTGGGTATCTAACTCAGCACTGCCTTGCTCTATGTAAGTAAGTTATCTTAGAATTATGTTTTCTTGTAGAAATAGCTAGAACTATAAAGATTAGACTAAGTGTTTCTCTGTTATGTCAGAACTGTACTACGGAATTATTTTAAGTTTCTGTGTGATCTCTGAACTCTTGAATAGCACTGTGATGTAGTAGTATTGTCTTGCGTTTTTAGTATTTATTATTAAATATTTTTAAACCCTACCCAACTGTGGCTGGTTTATGTACAGAAAAGTTAATCTCTATAGTACATTGCATAGTTATAGAGTTTACTGTCTAAGACACTCCTATAGCTTTAGCCCTGGTCTATACTACCAATTGGATAATAATACTGCACAGTAATAATTGGACACCCTTTTAAGGGCCTTTGGGTAGCTGATAATTATTAGCTGGTGGTGGCAGTCATTACTACCGTATAGTCTGGGTAAAGGGGCACAGCTGGAGAATCTGTGTCAGTCTTTCCCAGGAGTGTCTGTCAAGTTGTATAAATACTTCTCTCAAAGTGGGTATGTGTGTCAGCTACTTGGGCAGGGACACGAAACACTGGTTGGACAGAGAGGGTGCTGGAGGTTAGCTTCCCAGCTAGGCTGAGATCTGGACCCTATAGCTGTGCCAGTAGGGAGTCTTATTGGAGACCTTGGGAGGTAGGGAGCAACCAGCCCCAGACTGACTGTGATCTCTGTGTGCACTTAAGGGAAATTGTACTTTACTGTGTGTATTTGTTATCCTTTCCTCATATATGGGACGTCCTCTCTGGTGTTAGTGGTGAGGTCAACAAATGCTTATGTGTATCCTGGGATTAACGATGCTTCCTCTATTAAATGTTTACTCAGACTAAAACCTTTGAAACGTTAATTGATTTTTTAATATATTAGCTTTTATGTATTTGTATTTGCATTTTTTAGTGCTGTCAGTTTGATTTTTAGTTTTTAGTTTAAACTAGCAGGATGTATTGATGGTTTTGAAATATTTTTAATGTTATTACATTAATTGGTTGATTAATTGATTGATTTCATTATATAATGTGGTTGTTGGCTGTATGTTTTTGTCTGAAGAAGTGCACTAACGAGAGGTGCATGAAAGCGCTTACAATAAATATTGGTTGGTGACTCGTGGACTTTGGCAGCAGTTTTTCTTCCTTATTCATTTAACTTGTTTGTGGTTTTTCTTCATTTTTTCATATCCTTCTGCATTACTGGGAGGGAGACAGAGAGAGAAAGGAAAGTGGAAAAATGTAATTGATTCCAAATTCCACAATTCCATCTACCCCTCTGTCCATCTAGAACACACTTTTTCCATTTTTGCAGATGGGATCAAGGTGTCATATCAACAATGATAATCATCTAAAGCCAAATTTCACACACACACACACACACACACACACACACACACACACACACACACACACACACACATGCACACACACGCACACACACGCACACACACACACACACACACACACACACACACACACACAAGTGCTCACACCTGTGGCCAATTTAGTGTGTCAAATCCACTTATGACAAGTCCCTGGAGTGTGGGAGGAGAACAGATTTCCTGAAGAAAGCTCACATAAACATAAGAAGGACATGCAATGTCCACACAAAAGGTAGCCAAGCCAAGAATCAAAACAGATAACATCTTGTTGTGAGGTGACAATGCTACCCACTGAATTGCAATATTACCTGCTGAGCCACTGTGCTGCAACATCCACAGTTACACAGTCAAAACTGTTACAAGAACCCTGGAAACATTTAGTGGCCTTAGTGACACCCCCCCCCCTAATCTTAGCTCTATAGAGTCAGGACACTGTTAACCTCTCAGTGATCAGTCTTGTGAGTTCCATAATGCCATTAAGTGAGCACTTAAACTCATTTATTATCATCTAGTTATTGAATCTGTGATTATGCAGGCAGGTGAATACCTAGGTCTTCCAAGTGGCCATATATGACTTTTATGTACTGCTATCAGGGACAAAATGGCCCTTCAGAAAGACAGTGGTCCAGTTTGCATAGAAGATGGAAGACCAGAGAATAGGAGATATCTGGAGATGGATATTGGATGTGGTAATTAATTATTTATTTATTTTATATTTGCTAACCGGGATAATCTAACTGGACTAGGTCCATTTTCAGTGGAGGCCCAGGGAGAAAAGCTCCACAATTACATACAACAATATTAATATAGACTAAAACAAACAGATGTTCAAAGGTAGTGAGATACAAATTAAATATGCTGAGATTAACTGTCATTAAGGAAACCTCACCATAACTGGATACAACAATGCCAATTACAGACAATGTTCAAAAAATAGAGAGATGTGCAATAACAATGCTGAGATTACCTTAATCTAACAATTTAGTTGTGGACCAAGGGCAGGGTATACAATGTCTTTATCCCCTCTCTGTGGAGAATGTGTCTGGTAATAGAGAGAAACTTGAGTGAGTTAGGGAGACAAACCTCTCACAGACACATCTCCATTAAAAGCCAGGAGGAAAGAACGGTGGTCTGGATGAGCTGAGATGTCCTAGTAGAGGATGAGGATAGCAGAAGTGAGACAGAGTGAGAAAGAGAGAGATGATTCATAAATATACAGATTCAAAAGTATTACAAAGCCATTGGATCTTATTAGCATTTATGCCTTACCAATACCCTCCCTCAGACTGTGCCTCTTTTTTCCAGGAGAGCAATACCAGACAATCTGGGAGTAAGTCTGTGAATAAACATCCAGTCATCTAAGTTATGTTTTTAGGCAGATAATGAGTCACGCTGCTTAACATGTAGAGTTAGTTTATTTGAGAAGTTTTGGAGGTGCTGAGTTTTAAATCTTTCCCTCCACCATATTTTATTTATCTGACTCTAATATTGGTGGAACCATTGGACTTGCAGAGACACACCTGATCCCAGGCAACTGGGTCCTGAGTCTCAAATGGTGGATTCTCCCATAAAAAGTCTGTAAGACACTGAACAAAGGGACAGAGCTTCCAGCCTCTCATGATAGCTCAGGGACTTTAGACCTGTAGCTTTTCGGTTAGGAATCTTTTGGTTCTTTCTAATTGTTGGATATGTTTAGTGAGTTACATCCCAAAAGGTAAATATACTAGATAACTGTAAGATCAATGCTAAGGGAGTGATTACCACTTTAGGCATTGAAGGCAATCCTTTGACAATTAGCTGTAGTAAATAAAAAGATTGCCTGACAGCAATTGTCACATGATGGTCAAAAGAAAGGGAATTCTCAACCCAAGTTCTTAGGTCACTGAAAACATTCCAGTTTGTGATAGGATGTTTTCTATACAGTACAATGAGGGGAGGGTGTTGTCTACCAAATGTGATGATGCTACAGTTTTTACTATTTATTTTGAGTCTCTTTAGTATACCAAGAATTTACTAGGGTGAGTTCATTCTGGAGGGCTTAGGTGCCACAAGATGACTTAACGACAACCCAGTGTTTGAATTTGTTGGCAAACTTCAATAACCAGAGGTTTTGGCTCTCTGCTTGGAGATCTCAGATGTAGAGAAAAAAATGAAGAGGTCTTAGCACTGAGCCATGAGGGACACAACTGGTCACTTTTATACTTTCTGATAAACCACCTGCAACCCACACTGTATGGGTTTTGTTTTTCAGCCAGTTTACTATCTGTCTTATGACATATGTGTAATTTTTAATGCATTTAGTTTCTGTATGATGCCAGCATCAGGAATGATGTCCAAGGCCTTTGTCTGATCTATATTTAATGTGCATACCATATGACCACCATCTGTAGCCTCTATAACCCTTCAAAGAAGGTTACTAGATTACAAAGACAGGCTCTACCCTTCATCAATCTAGACTGCCGGGGGTCAAGTTGAATAAGATTATTGATATTGTTATTTTTTAAGTCAGTTATAATACTTTCCGTGATTTTGTGGATAAGGCTTGTGTGACATCTGGATATATACCACAGGACTGCCAACAATTAATGTGACTTCCCTTACTATTCTGGATCAGTAACAAAGGAGCTTCAATCCTTACTACTTACTCCAATATGAGACTGTCACTTAAACAGAAGTAATATTTCACAATTTTCCCCTAAGAGCAAAACAAGAACATGCTCTATTTTCCTGGGGCTGGACTATATACCCCTGCCCACCCCAAATGAATTCCCTTATTATATACTTCAGAGCAATGTGTCCCAGTTTAAGACCTCTGATACACTCACACTCAAAGTAAATTTAAATCTCACACATCCAAACACTTCTGGGAAAGCCTGACAGATTTCCAGCTGTGTTCCTTCTCCAAAATAATACGGTAATGTTGTTAACAATCAGGGTGTCTTCATGCCCTTCTAAAGGGGTGTCCAATTATGAAAATTAAATATCAAAATAAATGATAGCTATGACAAGAAGTGACCGGGCCTTTAGAGTAACCTGGGGAGTATCAAACAGGTATAAGCACTCTCTAATCTCTAAAGAAAAACACTGATTTCCAGCCACAGTGTAAAGTAATGAAAAACATTTAATAATAAGTAAAATGATTACAAGAATATAAATCAATAGCTTTCAAAAAACCCCAGAACTCATTCATCGGAAATGTAAAATTAAACTGCAGGACAGGAGTCCATTATTCTCAAAAACTTAATAACTTAAGTTTTCCTAATCTAACTAAGACTACTGCCTTGATCTAATCGAACACATAACAGTAAGGCAAAATACAATTTTGCTGAGTTCTCTTTCATGGGTGTCCACTGACAGCACAGCACTGTAATGGAGTGTACTTCACAAAACTGCTCAGCACTTCTAACTGCCAGCTCAACTGTCTTATTTTAAAAATAACAGTCAGCTGTTTGAAAAAGTTCTTTTTCTGTCAATCAGCTGTTTAAATAATCACTTACCAACCAGGAACATTCTAATGACATCACTCAATGTTCAGCTGATTCTCGACCGTACTTTGGAAAGTCACTCACAAACATGTACAATTAGAAATGCATCAAGCCACTGACAGATTATTTGAACATTCTGTGCAAACAGAGAAACACTCAACATTTAAAAAACTCATCTACATTTTCACAATTAGTCATTCTGGCATACAATACAAGATAATCTGAGAATATACTGAAATCTCTTGCCAGACATGATATCATAGATGACAGTGTTTTCTGTTTCTTCATATCCCCCCTCCCCCCATTATGACTCAGGCATGATTTTCAAGTGATCCTTGAAAACCGACGCTTGAGAAAAATGTGTCTACCTGGGAATATTAAACTACTGCTCTCCTGGGCAATCCGTTTGCATTAGCAATATTAACCACACTGCAGTGTTTTTCTCCTATTGAGGAAAATTGGCTAAGCACAGCCCCACCCCATCATGTTAAGCACCTACCTGTACAATAAATTCTTTATTGTAATCTGGGCTGTCTAGCACAGGGGGTCCTCCCAAAATATCTTTTAGTTTCTGGAATGCCTGTTCACAATCTGTGGTCCACACTACCTTGTCTGGTTTATTCTTCTTAGTTAGGTCAGTAGAGATGCAGCTATGGTACTGTAATTGGGCACAAAATTTTCTATAGTACACCGCTGTCCCTAAAAATGTTCTCACTTGTTTCTTATTAATAGGAACTGGCCACACTTGGATAACTTCCATCTTGACAGGTTCTGGCCTAATGTTACCACTTCCCACTCTGTGTCCTAAGGAAGTGACCTCTACCATACCCACTTGACACTTATTGGGCTTAATATCTAATCCTGCCTTACTTAATCTAGCCAAGACCTCCCTCACATGTTGGTCTGCAAATGCCTGTTGCTTAGTCTTCAATGCAGAGTTTAACCTCTCCAGAAGACCATTAGTATGGGGATGGTAGGGAGATGTTTTTTAAATGTTTCACCACACAACATTTCCACAGACAAGTCAGCGGGTCTAACATGAAGTTGACTCCTTGGTCAGTCAGTATTTCCCATGGAAAACTTACTCTACTGAAATTTTCTAGCAAAGCATTTGCCACCTTTTCTACATCAAGATTACTTGCAAAAGGAATATTAGAGACTTTAGCTAGAAGTGGTGGATGATAGCACTAGGCTCTATCAACTGCTGCACTACCTCACCTTTCAGCCCTCCCTTAGGAGTCCACTTTCTATACAACAAACTTTCCTTAACCATCTCCCTCAAGCTTTGTACTGTAGGGTGTAAGTTGAGCCTGTCTCAACTGCACATTTGTCACCCTCCCAAGCTCCTTTCCACAAGAAGCCATGTACCTTCCAACAACTGTACCTCACTGTCACTCTGGGTACTACCAATTACCTCCATCCTCGCACATGTCCAAGGGAACATCAGTACCCACCAGCAGCTGTGGTTCACATTCAGAGTTACTGCTACTAGATAGCACCTTCTCTGAAACAGTCACCACACCAGTCCAATCTTCAAATATGAGACCTTTCTGGGTCTCTCCCAGACTACCAGACTAACAAGCCTTTCTCCAAGCCTGACTGTGTGTCACTACATGTATACAAAGTATTGCATCATTAAAGTAATTCCCTATCAGGAAATCTGCAGGAACATCTTCAAACATATGCGCTTGCTTCCTCTTCCACCCTCCCAGTCAGGATGAGCCCTAGTCAAAGGTATTTGGAATGGGGTCTCTCCAAAAGCTCTGACTGGAGTGGACTGCCCAAGCAAGTACTGCTTTTTTCTAACCACTGCAGGCCTTACCACAGTTATATCAGAAGCTGTGTCTCTCTCTTAATGGTTACCTGTTTACCATCTACTAAGATTCTATATAAATTTTGGTGATAATTTGGCACTCCATTTATTTCTAAATAACTTACCACTGGCAGCTTGTCATCCACACTTATTGGCTCCCTCACCTTCTGTTTCTAACCTTGCCTCAATGGACATTTGGCTGGTATGTGTCCTGTCTGGTTATACTTGAAACATCTAATCCCTAACTGTGCACTTGGATTAGTTTCTCCCATTATTGGTGTACACTGTTGGAGTGCTTTTAACTGCCCTCGTGGGTTCCCTTATTTCCATGTTCAACACTGTGTATCCCTCTCCTATGCAGTGGTGCTCTGCTTGCCAAGTAGAGATCCCCTTTTCTCCCCAACTCCTTTGCAGAGTTAAACTCACAGTCTGCTAACCAGACTCTTAATTCATCAGAAAAAGTACTGAGGGCTTGTTCCTTCACCAAAAGGTCTGGCAGTCCCTCAAAAGTGGTGACCTAATATCCACTCACCCATCTGTGAAAGTAAGAACTTAAGTCAGCAATATAATCACTTACACTTTAATCTGCCTTGCTTCTGTGTTCACAAAACTTTTTTCTATATGCCTTAGGTGTAAGTTTGAAACAGTCAAGCAAGCAACCTTTCATTTTATCATTATTCAAACAATCTACATCATGTAACTTTGCTATAGCATGAGCAGATTTACCATGGAGTAAGAGAGTCAGGAGCTGAATCCAGAGCGTATGGCCAACATAATATTGTCTCTACATACCCTCTCAAAAATATGAATTAAACTATCAAACTCATCCCCATCCCTGTACTAAGAAAAAGCTTACTGACCTGTATGGCTTCTTGGAGCCAATTATTCCCTTCCCCATTATCTCCATGACCCTCTCAAAATGTAAGATGCTGCAGTTCATGTCAGCACTATCTCTCATTCTCCTCACACTGTTGCTCATTGTCCTCAGCTTCTAAATGCTTCAGTCTCTCCTCTGTCTCCAGCTGTTTGGTCTCCAGTTCATACTGGCATGCTTCTCCTCAGCCTCTAGTCATTGCATTTGCTCCTTGGTCTCCAGATGTTGGTTCTCTAGGCGCAGTTTCTCCTCAGTCTCTAAATGTCACATTCACTCCTCAGCTTCCAGATGTTGGGCTTCCAGGCACAGTTTCACCAACTCCAGATGGATTCTTAGTCCTCTGATGAAAATGTGGACTGCCCCATCTCAACAGGCTGCACATCACCAACACCAAACTGGATATCCTCTGAACACCAGAACTCGATCACCAGAACTGTAAAATTAAACTGCAGGATCGGAGTTCTTTATTCTAGAAAAATTCTATCTTAATAACTAACCTTTGTTAACCTAACTAAAGAATACTCTCCCTGATCTAATCTAACACATAACAGCAAGGCAAAAGGCAGGCTTACAGTTTATGGTGAGTTCTCTTTCACTGGTGTCCACTGACAGCACGGCAATGTAAATGAATGCACTTCACAAAACTGCTCAGCAATTCTAACTGCCAGCTCAACTGTCTTATTTTAAAAATAACAGTCAGCTGTTTGAAAAAGTTATTTTTCTGTCAATCAGCTCTTTAAATAATAACTTAGCAACCAAAAACATCATAATGACACCACTCACTGTTCAGCTGATTCTCCATAGCACTTTAGAAAGTCCCTCACAAACAAGCACAATTAGAAATGCATCAAAACACTGACAGATTCTTTGAACTTTCTGTGCAAACAAGAAAACACTCAACGTTTAAAAAAAACTCATCTACATTTTTCGCAATTAGACATGCTGGCATACAACACAAGATAATCTGAGAATATACACAAATATCGTGTCAGACATGTTAACAGAGATGACAGTGTTTTCAGTTTCTTCACATTTTGTATTCTGATAGTTCTGTAATTATCTGGATCTGTTTTACAAACACCATTTTGGAGGGGGGGTTGTTATCACAGTTGCTGTGCACCTCTCATCATGGACAAAGTCAGTAGTTAAACGTAGGTTAAACAGTATAAGGACTGGGTCTTGATGGGGATCTATTTTGGAAGCTCAAACTTTCAAAACCTCGAACTTCATATTGTCGAGACTATAAGATCAACATTTTGAAAGTTGTAAACCAATAAAAAAATAAAAACATTGCTTTTTTTTACTTTTTTACAGGGAGGAAAGCCCCCATGCACCCCTATAACCTTGCTAATTAAATATACCAACTCCAAGATGGCACTACAGTGAAGAAAATGGTAAATTTCCCATTCTGCGCAGTACAGCAATCTCCATTTAAACTATTCTAAGTTTCAAAACTTCAACTTTATGGTCTCAAACATAAGAAGTTCGAAGTTTTGAAACTTCAAGCTTTCAAAGTAGCCCCATTGATGGACATGTTTAACACTCATAATCAAGCAAACAGATGTATTGTCATGTGCCTTGGAGAAAGTACATTTAGTCTTGTAAGAATTTTCAGTAAAGGATCTTTACAGATCATTTGGGGGAGTAAAAGATTTAGATATTAAAGGACTCATGACAGAAGTCTTTGAGGTTCCACCCTATTTGCCAGGCTACTGCCAATATCTACTGGGTCAAAAAAGGGGAGTCATTTTGAATAAGGTCTGAGATTTGTATGATATTGTTTCATAGTATTTTAACAGAGCTAAAGAAGATCTTATAATTAACTTTGGCTTCAGAGGCCAGCCTAAGTTCATGGGCACCTTTGCTGTACCAGGTAATCTTTTTCAATCTATTTTGTTTCTTTTTCATATTGCTCTTGATATTTTCATTTTGAAGAGAGGTTTTTGGTCAGCTACATAATTAAAGGGGCTTATTTCTTTAGTTTTACAGTTTATTTATGGTAGTGGGCCACCAGAGTGCTTTGTTCTTGAATGTCCCGTAATAATTGCTTCTAGTAGGGACTAGTAACTCTATGCTTTTTTTCTAAATGGGTGAATAATTCCTTAGTGAAGCTTATTAACGTATGATGGTCATGTTTGGGGTGCAGTCAGAAGTGAATTTTGATATTTCATTATAGAGGAGGTTGAGACTGACACTTTTATAGTCATTAAATTGAGTGTTTACAGGAGGTCACAAATTTGTGGTCAGACTTCACTGGGGAAGGAAATATCAGAAAGAAATGAAAACAAAGTTGTGCAGAAATTTGTAAGGATTAGGTCAAGAATGCTTTGTTCTCTAGTGGGTTTGCTTATCAACAGCTTAAGGGAATTTTTTGTATACAAATTCAGTAACATCTGGGTGTATACTTCATTAGAGGTATCGATGCTTCTTTCTAGTTCATTGAAGTGTAGTTAAAATCTACCAAAATAATGGAATTTTTGCTAATAGGGAGATCATTTAAGAAACCGAGGAATCTTACATCATCATCAGAGGATATAGTGAGCTATTAATTGTTAATACTGTCAAGAGTGATCTGTAATTCAGAGCGCCCCTAGGGATCTGCCTGGAGGTGCTATATTCCTTGATGAGTACGAGACTCCACCACAGTTGCCATTGGGTCTGAAGTCATGAAAAGAATTAAACCATGGTATAGGGGAATTACTCACATTGCATTTAAACCAAGTCTCGGTAATGACATGGACATAGGTACTTTCCAAATGCTGGAGTACCTCAAAATCAAGTAATTTATTGTTCAGACTTCTGGCATTGAGGAGAGATACCTTAATATGATCTGATTTCAGGATAAATATGTTAGCTATGTTGGAAAGGCCATCAATTAGACTCTGCCTAAAAAGGCACTGGTAGCAGCAGGCCTTGACAAGTATGTGGAAACCTTGGAATGAGAGGAAAGGCCATCCTTAGCAAAGCAAGATGGACAATCTTGCTTCTCATTCCATGGTGACACATACTAGATCTTCCTGGAATGGCACCACATATTTAACCAATTAGAGAAACCAATTATCATTTCTTTGCATATAAGTATCATTCAAGGTAAATAAAGGATTCCACTCAGGTACAATGTCTTACTTGCATTTATAACATGCATAGAAAATTCTAACATATTTTTCTGTATGTCACATGGAGATTTACAAATCAAGCCAGTCACCCCTACTTATACCACTACCATGCCATAGTCATTTTTATCAGGAGTTAGGGTACATATGACCTCATAATGTCAGAAATCCTGGTTCTTGACAGACAACTCACTGCAACCCTCTACTTGTCCAGTCTTGTGAGTCATGATTCAGTGTGCCTGATAATAGAGTCACCTATTGCTAGAAACTTTCTGTTGCTGCTTTGGCAGAGAGTGGTAGTTTTGGAGGGCTTTTATTCATGGAGACTGTTTATGATAGGTGTGAATGAGATAGATGAGCTACCTGACTCTTCCTGAGACTTAATCTTCTTATTTCTAGAAGGCTCTGGGAATGACTGTTTTAAATCCTCAGCATAAGACATTTTGGTGTGATTAATGAAGGATTGTGGTACAGGTATATGAAGCTCACAAGTCAGGATTTTAATTGAGAGGGAAGCCTCCAGATTAGTTAGGTATTTAAACCTATCACAGATGGCATTATTAGAGTGAAGAATAAGTCCATTATCTGTGAGCATAAGGCAGTCTGTACATTGCCTTAGGAGACCCAGTGGTTAAAGGTTGGCAACAGAGGTCAAACTAGGAGGCTGACCTTTCATCTTGTCCAGTACTTAGGCACATAGATAAATGAATTAAATGCAGCAGGGGATGTTTGTAGTTATGACAGAATGCACAAAATAATCAGAAGGTGCTACAGTGAATAATAATCTTGTCCCAGATGTAGTCTACTTTAAATATAAAATGGGGATGTGGTTTAATAGTTCTAGGTATTGCACTGTGCACTAATCAAGCAAGAAGATATGAAACAGTGGATAATTCAAGCTTCACCAGTCTAAGGGGAGGAACAGCACAGTGTAGTCTTTTAGCACTTTCTAGTAAAAACACATGAGATGAGACTGGGAACAGCTTCCAAAAAACAAATTACAGTAAGGGCAAGTCACTCAGAGTCACCAAGAACAAAAGAGCAACATGGGTTGTCTGGGTGAGCACACAGTAATCGTTCTATTGGATAAAATGGATGCATAAAAATATTTAAATAGCTTAAAGGAAATAATTTCATAAATTGCTAGACTGGGATCAATGAAAATAGCAATGAAAGAGGAAAGGAGGTAATTTTGTAGTATAACAGTTTCAACACCAGACTTTCCTAGCGTAGAAATACAAAGAAAGAATGTCAATTTATCTTTAAATGACTCCATAGCAGCAGACTCAAGTGCAGCTTCATAGATCCAGCCTCAAAGGACAATAAATGCTTATGGTGCAGTGAAATAAATGGCAATCAAATAAAGCAAACTAAACATACCTCTCAACTGCACAGATTTTGGCAGAATGTCCAGATTTCTGCCTCATATTTTTGGCGCATTTTTCATAAAAGTGTGGTTTTCTAGCAAATTAGTGGCAAATCATCAAAGACTGAATTTAGAAAACAATGACAAATATTTGAATGTCTGACTTCATACCCTTTAGAAAATTCATGCTAATGCAAAACCTGTTATTCTATCAACTTTCTAAGTTTGTAAGAGCGATATTTAAAAATTGTCCCTATTTTAGGGCCTTTGTCCCTCTTTTATTCATGGTTTTGTCCAGATTTCTTGCTCTAAGAGGTTGAGATGTATGAAACTAAACAATAGAACCAGTCAGCAAAAAGCTCTGGAAAAGCCAGTTATTCTCAGACACTTAAAAAAAATGCCAGCAACTAACCAATTTCTATGCAGGCTCTAACAACTGGCTAGTTTAAGAACAAAATAGTACAATTACAGTTAAATGTTCAAAAAACAGGAATGAATCATAGAATAAGTTCTCAAATCAAGGAGTAGATGGATGGTGTCTGGTCAATGAGAAGGAAGTTCATACTGGATGCAGTAAAATGTAAATGAAAAGGGTTGCAATGAGCTGTAACAAAATAGCAGGTATTGGTTGGTGGCCGTACAATAAGTCCCATGTTTTTAATTATGCTCTTTACATTTTCTTGTTGCTGTTTTCCTGAGGAGTCATTGTGGATAGTTTTGCTGTTAGATACAAAGGACAGTGATGTATGGATGTCCAAAGCTGTCAGGAATGTTGGTAGCTTCTAGAAGTGAACCAGGGTGGAATACTACTTTACCAGTTTTTATGCTGGAAAATACAGTCCACATTGAATTCTACATAGATGATTCTACAATCAAATCTTGCTACTATTGATTGGTCCTATATACTTACCCTTCCTGAAATTAACATAATTGTCAGTAAACTAATAGACTTTCTATTCTCTTTCACTCTTCAGGACATCCACTTCCCAGTGATTTCAAGGCTACTGAAAGCCCTCAAAACTGAATTTCTCAACAAAGAGCTTAATTGTGTGTTGAAGCCTGGGAAATGTGGAAACATGACCCTACTCTCAACAACTTTGTCCATTACAAAACTGTGAGGAACATGATCAAATAACACACCCATAGACTCAAAACCAAACTCAAATCTAAACAAGCCTCCGTTCTTCCCCAAACAGTTATAGCAGGGAGTTAACAAACTGGCAGGAAGATCCTCGCCAAAATGAATTATCCAGTCTGGGGTCCATACCCTACCCATTTGATAATCTTATACCTTCAAATTTCCACAGAGAATTTTCATGCTCAGTTATCCACAATGTAGCCACACAACAAAGACAGCCTAACCCCCACCCCCCACAATTTCATTCCACCTTTTTACTCAAAAAAAAAAAACTATCCATAAGCAAAGTTAAACCATACATGAACAGATCTCTATGGACTCACCATCTGGGCCTGCAAATATATGCTCTTGGTTCTTGTACCATTACATAAATTGCATCACCACTCCTATCAAACACTTATAAAATCCTTGCCTCGCCACTAATACAATGCAAAATATTGGGAAATCATCATTTTTCAGAACAGTACCAAAAGGAACCAAGTACTCTTCTTGCTGTCACTTCAGCCCCATCTTCATCCCTTCCACCTTTGGTAAAATTTTTTGAAAAAATCATGAAAACTACTTACCACTTACAAAAATGCCTCCTGCTTCAAACAGCATGGATTCTGGGTTGGCGGGAGCACAATGACTACTCTCTGGACAGTGACTGATAACATCTTAACTAATATGGATAAATGAGATCATACTGGAGCTCTATTCAATGACTTTAACCCATGCCTTTGGCATGGTCAGTCATCCAATTCTGCTTCTCCTTCTGCAAGACATTGTGGTCAGCCCTTATGCTACTGCATTGCTCAAAGGCTTTCTATCTAATTGTTCATTCCAGATAAAGATAGGCCATACCCTTTCCAAAAGTTCTCTCATTCACTCCTGAGTCCCTCAGGGCTCCATTCTAACACCTCTTCTATTCTCAATCTTCATCAGCAGACTCCTGGTAAATCTACTCCACTTACCACTACTTCTTTATGCAGATGATATGTATGGTCATAAATAGGTCTAATCCCCCACATCACGCATGTTATTTCATTCCCATAAAAGGTTAACCAGAAACCCTGATCCTTTAATATCCTTGACTGTGATAATAATCCCATTGAAACATCACTTCCTTTAGATATTTAGGAATATGACCAGCCCAATAACTAAACTTCCATGAGCACAAAGAAAAGCTGAGAATCACAATTAACAGTATACTCTTCTGGGCCAACAAAATATCTCAGTTCCTTCACATCCAGCAAGGACTGCTATAGATAAAGGCATCCTCCTTGCCCCACTTTATTATGGTCCATTCTTCTATGCATTGGCCTCTGTTAAAACTACTACCATTTCAGTCACTCTCCAATAAAATATGTCAATTCATAGCTAACTCACCATGGAATGGACACCACTGCCTCAGCCTTTTAAAGGCTAAATGGCTTCCAATATAGGCCAGATCAAATCTTATTGGTTTCTGACTTTAAAATACTCAGACTTGATACCCTTTCCCCATCTCTTTTCCAAATAATTTATTGCCACTCAGACCTGTAACCCTAGAAGTCAAGCCAAATCTTATCCCTCCCTACAAGCTCCTTCTATCATACTTTACTCAACTAGCCATTGCTTCTTTGGCCCCAAAACTATGTCATTAACTTTCTCCTGATTCAACTGATCACACAAAGCACTCCCTGTTCAGGCCACAGTTCAAATACAATTTAATAAAACAATTTTAATGCAACTGTCCCACTAAGGGACATGTCACATAAACTTCTATCTCCAGCTAATAGTATCTTTACCTTCCATATATCTGATCCACCTGATTAAGGTACTCATCTTAAACTCTGACTCAGCGTACCACACCATCACTACTCTAAACCCAGCACACATATTATCTAATACCCTCGTTCATCTTACTATTCTCTGTTAGCTTCAGTGTCCCAGCAGCTACTACCCTTATCTCCACCTCTTCTGTTTCTCCTACTTTAATGCTATTCTACATTTTCTGTTCCAGTTATGTAACTGAAATTACATTTGGTTTGTTATATATTCTATGTATATACTGTATGCCAGATTGTCTCTGCTTACTCTCAAATGTAAGCCATTGTTATTTATATATTGTTATAGTGCTATGTAGCCTGAACTAAGCCTGTAATGGGCCATTATTTGATCAGTGCTCCACTGGCAAAATAAAAAAATAAATAAAGACGTCCAGAGTCAAGGTACTTTGATGTTGTCCTTCTTGGACACTGTATTACATTCCACCAACTTGTAAGTGAGGCTAAAATGAAGGAACTGAGAAATGTTTTGCTGATGAAAGGAGAAACAGATGAGATGGATCCTGGCTCTTCCAAAGCTGTTGTTAAAGGCAAGATTGTGGAGTATTTTTTTTTTCACACAGGTATTCTGCAATTTAAAATGTAGGTATAGACAAATGCTGTTGTAATGTGGTTCTGGGGGTGGGATTGCCTAACTGTCCTTGCAGTAGGTCAATATTTCTTTGTACATGATAGTGTTGCAGTTTTATTGTTGATTATCTGTTTTTTTTAACTTTTGTTATTAAAGATCCTGTTGTGGAACGTACTGGTGTTTGCATGTGGGAAGAGGGAGTACTTTTGAACAAAGTATACTGTATAAACAGTGTGTTAGGGGACAAAATGTTGGATTAGATTTTTTGAAAAAAGTGCATTGATCACTGGATTACATTTGGACCAAATGGTCACATTGAATTAACTTTCAATAGTTCACAGTTTAGGAACTTTAGATGGGTGCTATATGCCACTCTGGACAGCCATGATTCATGCCTATGAATTGCAGTTGTCCCGGCAGCCTACATAATGCAGTGCACATGATGCTTCCCACATTGGTGGACAGTGTCTTTGAATAACACGGCTCATCACCTTCTCTCTGAATAATGAAATTGTTCATATATGCTAATTCTTCAGTCATGAAACTTGCTGTCTAATTCTATATTGTTTAAGAAAGATCCAATCATCTATTTCAACAGAGAATTTAACCTAAATCTAAATCCTGACAATTTCCTTTAATTACATTATCTTGGATCTCAAGCTAATGCTATCCTTTTCTAACATGTATGGAAAAAGACTAGATGGGGACAGTATTCTTTACAGATGTGTAAACAGCTGCTTTATCTGGTACTGCTGCCAAGTATCTAGATGCTGACATAAGATCTATATTTTTATTTTATTTATTTGTATTTGTTTTGTATTTGATAACTGGGTTGGAACTCTGATCTCTTGGAGCATTTCTGGGTTCAGACTAGGGCTAGATAAAAGAAAAAAATACAAAGGTGCACAAATACACACACACATACACACATATATATATATATATATGTAAAAACCACAGAAAAAGAGACACTGACAGCTGCAAAAATTCCAACACGGCCTTTACTAGTGCAAAAACACAAGCGCTTTCACAAAATGAGCTTCCTCAGATGTACATCAAGCACTAATGAGACACACCTATATATACACAGTACAAATCACATGATGCAAAACATTCAACTTCCTACTTAAAAAATATATATAGAAAATACGTATAAAAATATATACACATAAATAAAACCTAAACAGTAAATATAAATATAAGTATAAACATCATTTAATATGTATTAAATACTAAAATAAACCCTTTAAAATTATCTTTTTAGTGGCCTCATTTTCAGCCTAGGTTTCAGGGGAATGCATTCATTAAGACCATGCCCTTCCGTACTTCTCAACCTGGTAATCCAGATGGCTTCTAGATTCTCAGTCCTATTATACATGTCACCCTGTCTAATACTCTCATGCAATAATCCAATCACTCTAAAACCAAAAACATGAGATTCATCTGTACTAGATACATGTTTAGAAAGTGCATTAGTTGTACTGTTTCCTGATGTTATAAACATGCTCCCTAATCCGATCCCTAAGATGCCTATCCGTCTTGCCAACATAACATTTGGCACAGGTCCTACAACTAGCAAGGTAAACAACATGTTTACTATCACAAGTGCCAGAAACTTTGAAAATGTAATTTCTGCCCTGGTCAGGGTGAGTAAATGATAACCCACTATCTATACAACTACACCAATTGCAATTCCCAAACTGTTGAGTGCCAGTGCAAACACTTTGTGACCTATCCTCCTTCGGATAGCAAAGTCTCCTCTTAATAGATCTATCATTTCTAAAACTGATCATAGGAGTATCGTCAATTATACATGATACTTCAGTGTCCATCAATAACACCTGCCAGTGTTTCCTAATAATGTTAACATACCTATCCACATCAGAACTGTATTTCAGAGAGACTCTCAGATTAGTCTGAGTTGATATCTTATCTGAACTTTCAGAGGGTTGTCTCTTCATGGAGAAATAAGGTCTAGCTCTATCACTCCATTTACACATAGCTCTAGGTACTTGTTCAGACAAGGTCCTATCATCATACCCTCTTTCTTTCAAGAAGCTTTTAACTCTATCCACTTCACTTTCAAAATCTTCTTCCCTCACATTTAATCTTGAAGCCCTCATGACCTGATTTGCCACAACATTTCTAAATATATGGGGGGGGTGTGCACTGTCACGATGTAAAAGATGGTTAACATGACAACTCTTCCTATACTGTTTGGTATATACATTCCCTTCCAGGTCTCTCAGTACTGCTACATCTAAAAAATCTAAACCTTCATAAGATATCTTATGTGTGAATTGCAAATAATCTGTAGACTTGTTAACATGCAGCAAAAATCTAGACAAACACTCCTCATCTCCCTCCCACAGAATAAAAATATCGTCTACAAATCTACGATAAAACAGAACATGCTCACCAAAGGGACCCTTAAAGATATAGCGTTCCTCCCAAACTGCCATGACTGCATTGGCGTAGCTATTGGCACAGGAAGTGCCCATAGCTACGCCATTGCACAGTCTAAACTTCTGGTTACCAAACAAAAATATATTATGTTCAAGCACCATTCTCAATAAATTTACCAATAAGGTGACTATCTCATTGCTATACTGTGTATAGCGCTCTAAAAACTGTTGAACAGCTGCCACACCCATGTCATTGGGTATCACAGTAAATAGAGAAACTACATCCAATGTAATGAAAGAAGCCTGACAATCAGTGTGTGTGTGGATAAAAAAATCATACAAATCTCCAAGAAAATGCTCAGTATCCCTGAGTATATGTTGTGTCTTATTCAGGATAGGTCTGAGGTGCTTCTCTATAAATATAGAAATAGATTCAGTGCACCACCCTCTACCTGAGACGATGGGTCTCATAGGTGGATCCAGGGTGGATTTATGCACCTTAGGTAAACCTTGCAGCACAGGTATAAGTGGTTTCATAGTAAGAAAATACTCAAATAATTTCTTATCAATCAGTCGTTGTTCAAAAAAATACCTCACACCATTTGCTACTTCATCTATATGTGCAGCAACCTGCATCAAATTTAATTCTTCATAGAACAACCTATCCCCCAGACTCTCTAGCATCCTAGCCTTATACCAGTCTCTGTCAAGTACTACAATAAACCCACCTTTATCTGCTGGTCT